>NC_059109.1:23296494-23626137 GCF_020740685.1 Jaculus jaculus | reverse complement strand
AAAAAGAGTACGGGAATTTAAAGACAATGTCCTGTAGGGTAGAGAGGGAGTTCAGGAATCAGAGGAGTGTGATAGCTTGGTAATTCTTGGGGCTCCTCTGAGGCTCATGGTCACAAAGAAAGTCAGACCAGACATTAAAATTATGTGCAATTTACTCCCAGTTAGGTAAACACTTTCAGCTAAAGGCACAGAATAGTAGGGGAGTTTATTTAAACAATGCCTTAGTTTTCGCAAATGAGTACTGAATGCAACTATAGAGGGGAAAAGTTAATGGCATATACTAGACAGAGACAAAAACAAGTAACCAGGAAATTTAAACTACATACAAGACAAATAAGTCATCTAGGAAATGTAGGATAATGAAGTCTGTACCAGTGGAAAATCAGTTCTGGGATTCAGGTATCAAAGGAGTAAGTTTTCATGGGAAATGCTGGTTCAGAGTTGGAATGTATGCAACTGAGAATCAGGAGTACAGTTATTTTTTTATTGACTATTCTTCGGATGTAACTATGAATCTGAGGCAAGATAGGTAGGGAAGAAAGATTCAAGGAAATGAGAGTCTTCATCTTTAGAGGGCCTTTTAACATTGATCTTTATCAGATAAGTAAATGTTTTCACTGAATGAAAAAGTTCCAATATATCCAAGAAAAAAAAATGATAAATACCTATTTATATCCTTTGCCTGTTTTCCTTTTTAGATTTTAACCATAATTTGAAGTGTACTGTAATGCTTGCATACATGCATATGATGTATAATGGTCAATTCACAGCTATTATCATACCACCACCTTAAACATTTATCATTTCTTTATTTTGAGATTTAAAATCCACTTGTAGCCATTTTGAAATGAACAACACATAGCAACAACAATATTATCAACCACTGTCATTCGACTGGCAGACAAATTGTGAGAACTTCTAATTGTAACTTTACATTCTTGACCAACATCTCCCCGTCCCTCCCTCACACTGCACTCCCTTTTGTCTGCTGACCACTGTTAAATTATCTGTTTCCATGTAATCAATTGTTTTACATGAGTGAGATCATGCATTATTTATTTTTCCATTAGATGTTTTTCTTTGGACAGTGACTGCTTTATATGCTGAAGATATTGCTACCATCTCTGTGTTGGGATTTTTTTTACCCTAATTTGTGTTTGTCTTTCTCTTTTGTTAATCTTAATACCAGTACAACTTTACTTACACAAATCCAAAATTGTGTGGTTTTTGGTTTTGTTTTTACATCCTGTTTGTATTTTATACATAAAATAGTGCTTACTTTCATTTTCAACCAAGATCAGGTAGTCGCTAATAGATTCTAACTCTTTTATTATTCATATTTTCTTATTTTATGTATATCTATATGATTAAAATAGAATTAAGTTTTTCACATAAATACTCTAATAATTAGCTTCACTTGGGAGTAAAACTATCCCTTCTTTACTAAAATCCCATTGTGGATACTTTTCCATATGAGATTTATATTGAATTGGCATACTGCTTAACCTTATGCCATTACTCTGACATTGAAATTATTATAGTTTTATTATATACTTGAACATTATTATTGCTAGTATCTATTGTTCTTATGATGAGAATTCATCCTCTCATTTTCTCAAGTGAACTTTTGGAACTTTTGGTTAAATAGTAGTTGTGTAACAGTTACATTAGGTTCATAAATTAGTTTGAGTAGTGGCAATGGAATCTTTATAACACTTTTTTAACCTCCAAGAACAAGATGTTGCTCTTCATCAAATCTTCTTTTATGTTGGGTGGTTATGAGAGGTCTTTTAAAGATGTGTATTCTGCCCAATAGAATTGCAATTTTATTATCCCATATATAATCACTAGTGCTTTTAGCATCCTCAGCTGTATCTAAAACATCACATTGCGTCTGGAAAAGGAACTGAATCACTCTTTTTCAGAGCAATTAAAGGGATATTCTGACCAGTCCCATGGAGAGAACTACAAATCTTTAGTTCTACCACTTTTTATTCTAATTCTACTTTCAATGAGACAATAAAGGGAAAACTTCATAGAAGGCATTCAATGTACTCAATCTTGCAAGTAATAATAATGATGTTGAACATGAAGAATAAAATCATTGACCTACTTTAGCTGCATGTACAGTTTCCTCTTAAAAACAGGTCACAGAAATAATTTGAATGTTTCTTAATCAGGACTATTATTTGCTTTGTTTTTGTGGATAAAAAACTATAAGAAGCTCAATTGTATATTTATTTCATATATTCATTTTTCCTGACCCTTCTATCTTCCTTCATACAAGCCAGTAATGATAGCGTTTATCTGGTTCAAACAAGTTTTACTCACTCCAATTTTTTTTATTATGTGTTCATGATGTGTACGTGTGTATGTTCATGTGTGTGAGTGTGTGTGCATGTCTGCCAGGGCACATGCATGCCATGGAGTACGTATGGATGTCAGGGGATAACTTTGTGTGTTGGTCCTCAGCTTCCACATTGTTTGAGGCAGGAACTCTTGTTCTCTTCTGTGTACGACAGGCTACCTGGCCTGTGAGCTTCCTGGGATCCCCTTGTCTTTGCTTTTCATCTCACTGTAGGAGTGCTAGGCCTACAGATGTCTCATACTCTGTGCCAGACTGTATATGAGTTCTAGCAATCTAAACTCTAGTTCTTGTGTTTATGTGGCGAAAGCTTCATCCATTCACCCATCTACCAAGCTCTGGACAACTGATCTTATGAGTTTATGGACATCCTTATAAGTAGCCATTTAAATTTTTATCCCAACAGGGAGATCGAGGTCCAGCAGGTCCCCCAGGAATGGCTGGGATAACGGTGAGTTTAGCTTCTCTCATATTAGTTTTGCAGGTACATGTTTCTGCCCCCACAAGGCATCTACGGCTGCCCATCAGAAAGGACCAGGAATACTCCATAACTAGTGGCAGCAGCTCCCAGGAGCCTTTACTTTAAAAGTAAACCTGCCTGTCCCATGCCCAACTCAAGAATACTAAATTTTTTATTTTCAGATTTTTTTTTCTTATCTTTTTGTCTTTATTTTCTTCTTAAGTCACTTTCATGGCCAACAAGGAGAATCCAGTAATCCGTGAGCATACATCAGTATATGTGCACAGCTCTAAAAACTTGATTTTTTTTTTTTTGTATTTCTATTCCTGTCATATTTCAAGGTTTCTTGATCTTTAAAAGTCTGAGTCCTCCTCCCCAGGCATAGACACCAGGCTCCTTATATTAAACTGCAATTTGCCTGAGTTCTCCCTTCCCCAGTGTTATTAGCAGAGCTTTATTGCTGCTAATGTTTCCTCGTAAACTAGCCCTTCGATCCTCTCAGTCATTTTTGTTGCTCTCTGGTGTCAAATGTTTTAATCTCATCAAGGTCTTTTCAAATGAATAGGAAGTGCTCCAGGAAAGGTTGAAATCATTTTTCGGTGCCCTAGGGATGATTCTGATCTTCATTCATGATGCCCTAATTAAAATGTTGTGGTCATGCTTTATGAACAAGAGGCCATTTATGCTTTTGCTAGGTGCCCCTGCAGGAAAGTCCTGGATCACATTGTAGAAAACTCAATGGAAACCGGGTGCTTGAATCATAGGAACAGGATAAGGACAAGAAAGGGTGCTACTACCACCTACACTACATCTGATGACACCCAATACTATCTAGCACCACCCTATACCACCCAAAGCCCCCAACTATCACTCACTGCCCCTATCCCTTGAAGAGCTCCTAGCCTCTGTACTGCATCCCTTTTGACTAGGACAAATAATAAACAACAAACCCCATCTGTAATCTATATACTTTACAAAGAATGGCATCCTTTATTTAACTTGTCTAGGTCAAGATAAATATCTGTATTGGTATTGTAAAAATGAGAAAATATCCTTTGCCGCAAACTATCTAAAATTGTTTTAAAAGGGAGGTTTTTGTTTTTTTTTTCTTAAAAGCAGATACGCATTTAATCTCATGCCCTCCCTACATTCCTTCTCACTACCATTTCTAGCAACATACTTAGGGTTCGTTCTATTTCTGGAATTGTCCTCATAGCATCTTTCTACATCCTGATTTTGTTCCCTCATGATACACCAAACCTTACCTTCCCCCTGTAGCCACCTTAGTGTGACTTCAAAACATTGTTTGCAATTACATGTTATATATGTCTTTGAGGAAAATCACAGGATTTGGTAAAAATAATTACAACATGTGTAGCAGTCTCATAAGATAGTCTAAACAAGGAATTCCAAAAGTATTTCCAAAGGCTGTAGCATGATTGAAATATCAGACTAGTTTGCCACATATTTGGACCCCTAATGTCTGATGCATTCACTTTAAAGTAGGTTTTATATCTTTGAACTAAAAGTACCAGCCTTAGAAAAGGGTTAAAATGGTACCCACAGAAAATATGCAACCATGTAATCAAAATTACCTTTTAAAAGCAAAATTGTCCTCAGAAAATATAATAAAATAATTAGGAAGTCCTGGAATTAGTGGTGAAGGTTATGTAACAGTGTAAATGTACATAGTTCCAGTGAATTATACACTTTAAAATGAATAAATGGTAAATTTTATAGTATATATCCCATCTCTATAAAAATCCTTTTGAGATGATTATTGTAGTGAAAGCAGGGATGTAGCCACTTGGACATGTCACAGTTGCTCAGTGGAGATCCAAAGGACCCATTACTGCTCTATCTGGAACAGACTAGTCTGTCCATTTGCAGCATACTTTGGGCTATAGAGGGATTTCCAGGTAGTCTTTCTTCTCCTTCTCCATAACAAGATGGTGTCTCCAGTCAGCATGCCCTCATCCTACAAGCTCTTAGAAAATTTTTCAGGTACTACCTATCTCTAGGATTGCCTCTGCCCTCTTCCTTTATCCCTTGGCTTCTTTTCTCAGCTTTCAGTAAGTGAGCACTGTCTATTCCCCTGTGTCCCATGCCAAGACTCTCTGGGCAGACAGTGTACTTTTTTGGTTCTAACTTATCCCCAACTTATGTCCACTAGGACGCGAGTGGGTGGAGGGTCTCTTCTCAGAATTATAAGCAACAAGTGGAGGGAAAGGCCTTTATTTATCCCCCTCTGAGGTTCCTAAGGTCTAAGCTTCTCACTTAACCCTTGCATCTTTCCCAGCCATGTTGAGGCCATGGGTGGGAGGTAGCTTCTCCCAAGGCCAGTACTGAAATCTGGACCTCACTTTTGCACTTCACTTCCAACTTCCACTAGACCACTATATTCATTAATTTGAACATGACTTTGACAAAAATGCTTCACATAAGCAACATAAAGGAAGAGAGATTTATTTTGGATTATGGCTAATAGGATATAGCCCATCATGGTAGGGGGAGAATGGTGGCTGGAGCAGCTCAGTCAGTGGCAGTGGGAGCTTCTAGGATGGTGTCTTGTGAAACGTTTTCCCTGGGGAGATGTGAACACATCTGCACACCGCAGGTAGTGTGCAGACAACAGAGCATGCTTACATTAAAACCAGTTTTGGCTGAGTATGGTGGCGCATGCCCAACACTCAGGAGGCAGAGGCAGGAGGATCATCATGAGTTCCAGGCCACCCTGAGACTACATAGTCAGTTCCAGGTCAGCCTGGGCTAGAGTAAGACCCTACCTTGAAAAAAATAAAACCAAAAATAACAACAAACAAACAAACAAAAAAAAAAACAGTTTTGGTGAACCAGTCAGTCAAATGGGCTAATTACAGAGCAGGGTTAGGGTTACTCATAGGAGCACGGATGGCCCCCAAGGCAGCTGCTTCACCATGAAGTCCACCCCAGCACAGACCTGTGGGAGCTGCATCTCGCAGACACACTGCACAACTTAAAGGCACCTCAGCTGGTCTGAGTTTCTCCTCCTTCCTCTTAGGCTTCCTTTTACTCTTTATATAACCTTACGCAGAGGTCTTGCAACCTTTTAACTTTCAGTTTTCCCAGACTTTCTGACCTCCAAATTTCCTGAACCTCCCTCCTACCCATAGGAGGGAATGTTTCAATTCAGAGAAAACTGCTAAGTAACACTGGTCAGAATTTGCCTCTCTGCAGTTTTTTAGTGCTTCTATAACCTGGAGGAGTCCTGTAACTTTGTTGGGGGGGGGGAGTCACGTGACCTTTTTAATTTTAGCTGTTTCAGACTTGACCTCCTAAGTCTCCTCAACCTCCCTCCTCCCTCCAGAGGAGTTTGCTCTACAACAAGTGGCTTGTTCACATGTTTGCAGTTCAGAAAACAGAGCTCTGCCAGGGAGCGCAAGTGAACTTTACCTTCTGGGCACACTCCCAGCACCCCACTTTTACTAGATAGCCACAGGGGGAAGATTCTTCGTTCCCAAAATGGCATCACCAGCTTGGGACCAATTATTCAAATACATCAACCAGTGGGAGGTATTTCACATTCAATTCATAACAACCTCCATCCTCTCCCTGACATCCATTCCTGTAGTCTATCTGCTCCAGGATCTCCTAGTTTTTACCCTCCAGACCATAGTATATTGGAAGAAATCTATCTTCTCCTCTCTTTTAATAAAACACAACTTTTCAACTTTTTTTTTTCAGTCTGTGTTACTACCAACATAGAAGCTTTCTTGTAAAACTCAAAATCTATCAAAGACTTCTTTGACCCTCTCTGACCTTTCGTTCCCTAGTGTAACAAAGAGATACCAGGGGGAAAAAGAAAAGAAAAAAAAAAAAACAGGGAACTTAAAAAAAGGATTTCCAATAGTGAGAATATGTCAGTTTAACATTTTCAAAAACATCATCCCATCTCACCCTCTCTGTACCTAAGGCCAGTGGAGTTGAATGTGCCCCTGGAACCCTGTTAGGAATGCTATTTTGATTTAGAGGTGCACCCCAGCAGCACTTTCATGTCCTGTGTGGGAAGAAGTGCATGTCATCAGTAACTTGGCTCCTAACTTCTTTCTGTGACTTGCTTTACCAGGGGAAACCTGGTGCCCCAGGCCCTCAAGGAGCTCCAGGGGAGCCGGTGAGTTGCTTTTAGGTTCATAGTGGATACATGGCTGTAGTACTTGCATGCCATCTTAAGGTGTTTTGACACTTATTTTTTCTTGGGATGTATTTATAGGGTGAGAGAGGACCTATTGGAGATATAGGTTTTCCAGGACCTGAGGGACCAGAAGGAAAGCCAGTAAGTACCTTTCATTAGTTATAAATTGCTACTTTGTGGAATGTTCTAAGAACTATCTCTTCATCTGTTTCCTCAGAAATTGTGAGATTTGAAGAAGTTTCAAAACAAATGATCAGGTTCTACAAATGTATGTATTTGGGGTCATCAGTAAGGGATACCATCAGATTCCTAGATCTCTAGGAGGTATCTTCATGTTTTTTTTAAAACTTTTTTTTTGTTATTTTTATTTATTTATTTGAGAGCGACAGACAAAGAGGCAGAGAGAGAGAGAGAGAGAGAGAGAGAGAATGGGTGAGCCAGGGCCTCCAGCCACTGCAAACGAACTCCAGATGCATGTGCCCCCTTGTACATCTGGCTAACGTGGGTCCTGGGGAATCGAGCCTTGAACCGGGGTCCTGAGGCTTCACAGGCAAGCGCTTAACCGCTAAGCCATCTCTCCAGCCCAATCTTCATATTTTTTAACACTTTAGTTATGTATTAATTTGAGAGGGGGTCAGACAGGGCCTCCTGCCATTGCAAAAAAAAAAAAAACCGACAACAACAAATAAACAAAATACCTTCTAGATGCATGAGCTACTCTGGTTGTATCTAGCTTTACATGGTACTGTGGAATCAAACCCAGGCTATCAGTTAAAGGCAAACAAGTGCCTTTAACTGATGAGCCACCTCTCCAGCCCTTTGTATTTTAAACAATGGTGGAGAAAGGGGGAAAGATGAGGTATTTTTTTAAGTGCCAGAAAAGTAGTCATTATTTCTTGAGCTTAAGTTCTCAATTTAAAAAAGAAAGTAGTCTCTCACAACACAAAATATAACGAAACAAAAAATGAACTGGTAGAATGCCAGTATGTTAAGCTAACACTTAAGCTGTTTTCTCAAATTTCTCTCTATGTATGTGACTTTTATCCTTTTACTTTCATAAGTCACAGCTGTCAAGGATATCATGCCGTGTCCCTCAAGACCTTGTGGCTACTGATGCACAGGATCAGTGTAGCACTGTGACAATGATTTCCAACCAGCATATATGCTTCTAACCCCTCTGATATGCTAAGGAGGTATTAGACAGGGGAAGGGATGTCACACCCCATTATGTTTATTCTTTGTAGAATGTCACTGCTCCCCTTGCTCCGTTTATTTGCTGTGGTGGGAAAGGGATGGGGAATATCTGGGGAAAGAGAAATACTAAAGGTAAGGAAGCAGCACGGAGCTCATCAAATGAGTTCAGTCTCTCTGAGACCTCAGGGTTGAGGCACTCCCTGGCCATCATCTCCTCTGAGAAAGGAACATATCTAGTCAGGTGTTCTAGCTCTAATATATGACCTGATGCATTCCATGAGTCAATTAAGTGGCATGACCTATAGAAAGGCCTTCCATGCCTTGCAATAAGAACTGAGTAAACACAAGTTTTATTCCCTGCTTTCCTATCCTATCCCTTCTAAACTCCGTAACTCTTGTGAGCCATCCTGTTAAAGATTACCATTGAGTCCAAAAGTGAGTATACAAAAGGCATTGTTTTGCATTCAAAACATATGTCTTAAGCAACTGCTAAGTCACTGTCTGGGAACTAACAACTCATGGGATTTGCATTCTAGGGACACAGTCTACAAATAAGTACATTTATACACTCATACAACTTCAGAAAGAACAATATCTAAATAATGTAGAAGATTCAAATTAGGGCTTCTTAAATTGTTTCCAGTTGGGACTCCTTTTCACCTGAATTTTTTAAACTCCTTCCTGAATATATAGATATATAATAAAATATGTAACTCAAGAATTTACTGATAAGAATTCATTAATAAAGTTATTTAAAAACAAGTATTTGAAATATATATATGCATACACACATATATAATTTTACCAATTATTAAAGACAGAAGCAAATTTTCATAGAAATAAGATGGATATACTGGTATATTTTTATCAAGAACTAAATCTTAGCTGAATATTTGATATTTCAGGAGACATTGTTGTGGTCAGTTCCATGATGCTGGGATGCATATCCAACCACACAGTGTTTATTGGAAGAAGGAATTTATCTCAGTTTACAAATCCTGGGGAAGGTCCATCAGTGTGAAAAAAGCTGCTCACTTCCACAGATCCAAGCAATCTAGGGGGAATAAAGCAAACTTTGAATAACAGGACACTCCTTCAGCACTCAGGCCCCTTCAAAAGAGTTTGCATTCTTCCTGTTGCCACAGTGCAAGTCAGCTGGCCCAATTTCAATGGTTTTAAGCTCACAAACAATTTGCAGGTGAACAGGCAGCAATTTAGGCCCAAAGATTTCATTTTTTCTGTGCCATATCCCTCTGCTCTCACTAGTTCATTTCTACTCAAAGCAACCCTGCACAACTTATCAGGACACAGGCATAACAGCAAGGATTTTATACAAACTGCTAGCCCAGTCCAAGCAAAGCTCTTTCTCACCCTCATAAGACAAACCTCATAGTCCATAGTTCTTACTGCATTCAGGTTTTTCAACTTTGACCAAAATAGTCCATCTAGCTGTACTTTCAGCACTGCAAGGCATCTCTTAGGCCAAGGTTTCAAATCCTTTCACATTCCTCTTGAAATTCAGCCCCCAAAGGCCAAAGCCACACATTCAGGTGTCTAGCAGCAATCCCACTCCTCGGTACCACTTTACTGTTGCAGTCTGGTTCACATTGCTTGTGGAAATCACCCAACCAAGAACAGCTTATGGGTAAAATTTAAAAAAGGGTTATTTTTGCCTTACAGGACCAAGGGGGATGCTCCATGATGGCAGAGAAAACGACGACATGAGCAGAGGGTGGACATCACCCCCTGGCCAACATAAGGTGGCAAACACTGGCAAGAGGCCACTAGCTATAGCACTCATAAGCCTGCCCCCAACAATACACTGCCTCCAGGAGGCTTCAATTGCCAATTTCCATCAGCTGGGGAACCTAGCATTCATAATACCTAAGTTTATGCAGAACACCTGAATCAAACTACCACACCGTATATACATAGCACAAAGTGGTAGAAATAATGTTAGGATTATTTAAAACATTGTTAGAAATTCATAATAACAAGCCAAAATTCACTTAAATATTTTTTAATGGAAGCAAGTAAATAACTCAAAGGGCAATTTAAAATCATTCTAACATGAAAAAAAAATAGCCAAATACATATTAAGCTGATACTTAGGTGTTGAGAAATAATGGGAGGAATTTTTTTCTCCAGTTGCACCAATATATTTATAAAATCAAAAATGTTGTATGTATAGTAAAATACTGCAATCCATACATACAATAATCTTAAATCTAAGCCAAGGTGTTTCAGCCAGTTTCATTGGCATTGCATGGTAAGGTGGAATGCACCATGTGAAGTGTGTTGCATGTTCAGAACCAAGGTTGCAGTGAGGTCATGTAATACAAGATAAGTGAGCCCTGCCAGAAACACTTCCAATTGACTTTGGATTAAGTTTTGGTTGTTGTTCATTCAGAAACAGCTCAAATGTCACCAAGTTTGTCACAACCCCAATATTAAGTTGTGTGACTTCATTTAAAGTAGGCAGCAATTTAAGAAGTTGTGACTCAAAGTAGGTGTTCATAGAAGACCTTTAAGTTGAGCAGAATCCTTCATAAACTGAAATAACAATCCACAAGGCAAAAGAAATATCTAGTACAGGTGTAGACCAGGTAAGGTCATAGACAAAAAAAAAAAAAAAAAAAAAAAAAAAAAAAAAAAAACATGTAATCAAGAGTAAGGGCTGGTAAGATAACTCAGGCAGTAAGGTGCCTGCCTAGGAACCATGAGGACCTGAGTTCAATCCTCAGAACCCATGTAACAAAGGCCAGACATGGTGGTATATATGCGTGTAATCCCAGCACTGGGGAGGGAGAACAAGGTAGATCCTTGGGGCTCACTGGCCAGCCAGTCTAGCCTACTTGGCAAGTTCCAGGCCAGTGAGAGACCCTCTTGGTCAGTGCCTGATAAGTCACATCCAAGATTGTCCTCTGGCCTCCATATACAAGTACACACATGCATATGCATTACACATACACACGCACACGTATCTATACATCCACACACATGCACACACACATGCGCGCGCGCGCGCACACACACACACACACACACACATGTACACACAAAGAATGAACTGAGTAAAGAAAATGAATGAGAAAGATATTGAGAGAAATAATCAGGAGCCCAACCATGGAAAACTTCTGAGCTATGAAGTGGAGTTTAGATCTCATCTGAAGCATGGAGCTTAGGTAGGAGGGTGGAAAATCAGGCTCATTTATTTCTGTATGGAGAGTAGATAGTTGGGATCAGGCAGATGCAGACAAGATGGTAGAAACCACAGATTGTGCCTGGTCAAGCTAAGACTCACACAAAAGCAAAACACAAAGGACCTGCTGACAGATGAGAGAGGAAGTATAAGGAAAGAAGACAAGTGAGAGCTCTGGGTTGAGGACTAGGCAATGTGAGAGTGGTATTGCTCAGTGAAATAGGGAATACTGGAAAGAAGTGAGATTGAAGGGTAAAGCCAATAGTTCTCCACTTTTTACCTGTCATATTGAAGATCTAGGAGCTATACAAGAAATGTCAAGAATGAGGTGAATATATGTATCCTAAATTGATGGAAGCCAAGACTGGAAGGACCCATTTGGGCATTTAAACCTAGGCCAGTATGAAGCTGAGTCATCATGGACGGGTAGGGGAGAAAGAACTGTTAGGAAAGAACCAGCAAAGAGACTGTGAAGATGCAGTCAGAAGAATGTAAAGGAGGCTAGGTAAATGAAGTTCCTGGATGATAAGTGAACTTAGGTGTTTAAAGACAAAGGCAAAGAAAGAAGTGACAAATTTACATGTAAGAAACATGAAGGCTCCTAATTGTCCACTGGATGTAGAAGTGTGGAAGTCATTGATGGAAGATTAAAATGTGTCACCATGTTAATAAAGATTATCCACTTCAGAGAGAAATTTTTTATGACACAGGAGAGTGGAGATTACTCAAATAAGAAGAGAGGAGCAACATTCTGTATTAGTGAAATTTTGTCATAACTAGACCAAGTACCCTCACCCTTCTTAACTGTATGAGTTGGCAATGTAGATATTGAGATGTACATGGTTGATGGGGCTTGTGAAGGGAAGAGAAGAGAGTTTTCCCCTGTTCATTTTCCCAGTAGATAATTAAGGCCATTAGATAAGTATGAGAATGGAGAAGTAATGCCAGAATTGGAAGAGACAGGGAAGTAAATATGAGTATTTTGGAAGAGAAAGCAAATAAATCATGCCGGAGCTATGCAGAAGGACATCCTCATAATATTGAGGGTCTGCTTACCTGCTGCCGTCATGCGAGGTGGGTTAGAATATGTAAGCAGACACATGCTCTCAACAGTCAGTTGCTTAGATTCAGGCATGAGGTAGATAGGAATTGGACAGTGCTCAGGCTCTGAGACTGCAGAAGGAAAGAGCACTACATATGAGGTGTAAAAATCCATGAAGGTGGGGACTCCTTGTGGATACAAACTAGAACTATTATGTACAAAATATTCATGATAGTCTTTGAAAAATTGCTACAGACCAAGAAATACACTGATTTCTTTTCTGATATTATTACCAAAAACATGAATTATAGTTTTACACTTAATATATTTTTTACTCAAGTGTCATAATTGTTTCCTTCTCATGCTCTCTTTAATCAGCTTTGCTTCTGTTCTTGAGCACAGTCCACTCTTGGAGGCATGTCCTCCAGGTAACATATTCTTAGCTAAAGAACTCTGGCTAGTTCTTGAGATATCTGAAAAGTTGGAAGACTATGGTTGGGTTATCAACTGTAATGTAATCTCAGTGTAATGTACAGGAGTGAAAACAAGAAGTATTCTGCAACTCTGTCCTGGCAGGAGTCCATTACTGCACAACACAAGTCTCCAGGGCTTGGCAGAGGACCTTGTCCATGTAATTGCCTGTTGGCAAGAAAATCATGTTTCTCACCTTGATCTTTCTCTCTCTCTCTTCAAATCAAATCTCACAAACATATCTGCTGTTGGGCTCTAGTTATTTGATTTGACCCAAACACTTTCACTTGCTCTGTCTCTGGCCAGTAGCACTCTTTCAGTCTTATAAGTTTCCAAGCAGGGCTGGGCATTATTATCATTTCCAAAACTGCCTTTGAAGGGTCACAGAACTTCCAATTTTTTAAATAAAAAGTGCCTGTTTGATACTGTCATAACCCATGATTACATGATTACTTTTCTTTCATATTTAAAATTGAAAAACAGTTGTTCCTTAGCTCTGGGCATGTTATGAAATTCTCTCTGGAGCAACTGACCCATTTACTATGAATGACACTAATCTGAAAAACTTGTTAGAAGGTAACAAAAATTCCATGCCAAGCTACCCAGACCTATTTGGCACCTTCATTTTTCTAAGAAGCACCAAATAGGAGATGAGTAGGGAAAGTCTCTTAGTTAACTTAAATGATGCCCCGCAATATACACAGTGCTCACTTACTCCTGGGTTATGAGTTATTCTTTGGGTTCCTCCGTATGTTAACTGAAAAAAGCTGATGCTGCGTAGGTTCAGTGAACATCTCATGCATGGCACCAGTGAATGATAGGATTTGAATTCAGGGATACCTGACTGTATTAATTTTATTTTCTATTTTGCCACTCTTATTTACCAAGATCTCAGAAGAAATATGATCAAGAAAATGTTCTTGAAATTTTATCTCATTGTTTTTAAGTATGTCTGTTATAAAGATATAAGATGGAAAATATTAATAATATTTAATCTTTCTAGGGAATAAATGGAAAAGATGGATTACCAGGTGCTCAGGTATGGAATATACCATTTAAGATGTATTTTTTTTAATTTTTATTAGCATTTTCCATGATTATAAAAACATATCCCATGGTAATTCCCTCAAGATGTGAATTTTAAAACATTTAATTCATAAGTTCATCTTGTATATCTACTAACATTTAGCTCAATCAGATTGATAGAAAATCTTGGCAAATAATGATATTTAATGTTGACATCTGTTTGGCAGGGCATCATGGGTAAACCTGGAGACAGAGGCCCCAAAGGAGAACGTGTATGTATATTACCACTGTGACTGCTGTTCACATCTGTCTAATATAAAATTATATGTGAAGACCCCTACAAGTCCCCCAATATGAAAATGTTAAGGCATATATGATACAAGATCTCTACTAAGCATAAAAGGTGACCATTAAAAGACATGGAATCAGGTCATTTTGCAGGTGTATTGGTTGGTTGATCTTTATAC
Source organism: Jaculus jaculus (assembly GCF_020740685.1). NCBI lineage: Eukaryota > Metazoa > Chordata > Mammalia > Rodentia > Dipodidae > Jaculus > Jaculus jaculus. The sequence goes on along the minus strand of NC_059109.1, from coordinate 23,611,739 downwards.
ACACCTAAGTCTACTTTCTGTTCCAGTTTGTTAAAACTCTTACCACCCTCCTGTCTTATGCCTACTATAGCCATGACCCAGATTCATACTGACTCCTCTTCTGCTGGCCTCTACTGGCTAAGTAGAGCAACATCATCCCTGCAATTGTTGCAACCAAACATGTCTTTAAACATGACAAAGTTAACCCTGGGAATTAAAATTAGCCCATCTGAGACTTGCTGACCTAGAAAGTAAGCCCCATAGACTCACAGTCATCCAAGGATGTAAAATTCATTCAGCCTAATCTTTAATGTCCCCATATTTTTCTATCAACCCCAACACTGTTTAAAAGTCCAAAATCTCTTAACTGTGAGACTGTAAAATCAAAACACAAGTTGAATACTTTCTGCACACATGGCACAGAATAAACATTCCCACTGAAAAAGAAGGCATTGGGCATAGCAAAGTTGAACAAATACACTACCAAACATACCATCAGAACAAAACATAAAATCCTGTAGTCCCATACCCAGTCTCTGGGACCAGTGATCAAATCTCTGAACTCCACATTCTACCTGTCCAGCCTTTGATGATTACTTTCCAGGGAGTTTCACTCAAACCATAGCAAACATTTCCTCAGTGGCTATCCCATATTCCTGGCATCTCCAAAACCCTGGGGTCTCCACTACAGCCCATATTTTCATACGATGGCCCCTCATGGACTCTATTTAGTAACTGTGACACTGCTCCACATCATGTACTGGCCATCTCCAATAAATGTATAGTAAATCCAGTGGCCCTCTCTTTCTTGCATTTATCATACTTCTAAAAGAAGTACCATGTAGGTTACCAAATTTATCAGTGCATTTTGGATTAAAGTTGGGAATAAAGCCAACTTTAAAGAGCATCCCACCTTCAAGCCACTTCCTTTCAAAAGAATCAGCTCTCTCCTACTGTCCCAATGCAAAACACTGGCCCTGTTTCAATGGTTGTAATATGTCAAACAATAACAGCTGAACTGAGCTGCAGTCTCTGACCTGAAAATATCATTTCATTTCTGTACCAACTTATATTTCTTACTTTCTTCTCTATGTCCTGCCAAGTACATCAGTCCACTACTTTTAAATTTAACTTTGTTTAAGTTCTCGAAACATAGGAAAAGTATAGCCACCTTTCACACAAACTACCTCTATCCCAGGCCCTACAAAGTTCTCTTTCTTCTCATAAATCAAGCCTCCTCACTCAGTTCATAGCTCTTCGTATGTATTTAACTCTTTCCACTCTCACCAGAATGATCTACCGATCTCTGCTTACAATACCGCAAAGCAAAGTTGCAAATTCTTCCATATTCCTACCAAAAATCAGTTCCAAAACATCAAAAACCACATGTTCAGATTTCTAGCAATATCAGCATCCCCTCCTCTGGCATCAATTTTCTGTTGTATCACCTACTTGTTGCTGACACAAAACATGGAACCAAAAGCTAATAGTAAGAAAAGATTTATTTTGGCTTACAGTTTTGAGGGGAGGTTTCAGCATGTCAGGAAAAGAGTGGTAGAGCAGTGACATGTTCCCCTCACAAGTCTCTCCATACTTTTATCATGAAGAAATATTGTCTTTTGTCAAAAGCTTTATCTGTACCTATTGAAATGGTCATGTGATTTATGTTTTTGAGTCTTGTGATATTTTACATTTATTGATTTCCATATATTGAGTCAGCCTTGCATGTTTGGAATAAAACTTACTTGATTGAGGTGGACAGTATTTTAACATGTTTTTGAATTTGATTTTCAAGAATTTTGAAGTAGAGGCACCTTTCCTTCATATTTAATGTGAACCTTACTTCCTGGAGTTGTGCACCTAAATATTTTTAAATATATTAACTGAAACACCTGCTAGAATGTATTTCTATTTTTCTCCCCTGTACCCCTAGAGTACTACACACAATTCAGGACCAAAGACAGCATCAAAACTTCTGTTATCAGAGTCAGACAAATCTAGTACTATCTTATTTCAATTTTATACCTAATTTCTTATGACATATGAGCACATTTCTATGGCTCATTATGCTACTTATTAAGTAATGTTAGTGACTGCCATCCCCTTCCAGTCAGTACTTTTAACTTTTGCAAAAACTTTCCTTTATCACCTTCCTGAATTGAATACATTTTTGTATACAGTGAACACATATTCACACCATGTATAGAGGACTCACTCAAAGAATCAACTCAAGTCCAATCAGGAAAATTCCAGGGGGGAAATCACATGACTAAGGATGGGTTTTGAGGTTTATAATCTTAAAAACGTCAATGCTGTGCTTCTCTTGGCAATTTTCCTATATTGTTACAAAGAAGACCCAGGCCTGAAGTGATGGTATGTATTGACTTCCAAAAGTGACATAATTCTAGACTGACAACTGAAAGCAACAACCACTGTCACTAACATTAAAATTTTGAGTGCTTCCAAAATGCCAGATATTGCTCTAAGTGCTTTACCTGAGTTAATTCATTTTCAATATCACCCTACGCAGTAAGTACTATTAATAGTCTCACAGTATGAGAGAAGAGGCGGGGGGACAGAGTTTACATCACTTACCTAAAGTCCCACAGTGAAGAAATGCCAGTATTAATCCAAAACTTTTGCACCTACCCACAATGATTTGGTTCTAGAAAATATAATGCCTTATTTTTCTCTCCTAACCAGGGTGATCAGGGAATCCCTGGAGATAGAGGCCCACAAGGTGAACGGGGAAAACCAGGCCTTACAGGCATGAAAGGAGCCATAGGTCCTGTGGGGCCACCTGGAAGCAAGGGCTCCATGGGATCTCCTGGCCACCAAGGCCCTCCAGGCTTCCCAGGCACCCCTGGCACTCCGGTAAGTAGGGCTGTTAGCTTTCATGTACTTATAATGAAGGCTGTGGTGGTGCTTTGTAGACACAAAATCTTACTACATGTGGTCTGTATTATTTAAAGTTATGTGCCAGGACTTCTGCTGACACTCCATTTTCTCAGTGGATCTTCATATCTGGTGTGAGAAGATAGGTGCCCATTGCCTCCCACAGCTTATTGACCTAAGGTCAGAGACTCATTGAGTGGGTTAAACCCAGGTCTGGCTGGCTCTAAAACCACAGTTTGGTTTTGTGTGGTTTGGTTTGGCTTGGAGTTATGGTTTGGGTTTCACTGAGACAGATTCTTACTATATAGTCCATGTTGAGCAGGGCTTGTCCTCCTGCCTCAGCCTCCCTAATTCTGGAATTATAGGTATATATGACCTTGCCTTCCCCAAACCATGCTTTTAAAATATTACCTATAATTTCTCCTTAGAGAACAACATACATCTATCTCACATTGGAACTCTGTTTCATTGAGTGTCAAGACAAGTCTTTGAATAGTACTTTGTAGTAGAAACTACTTAGGCCAAGAAAGAGTGTTCACTTAAAGCAGCCCATGACTTAATATCTTCAGGGAGGCATGGTATGGGTGGCCATTCTGCAAAGAAATTTATTCTGAAAAATCTTCATGGCAAAGAAAAAAGGAGGAACCTGGAATGAAATAAGGGGTTAAAGACATGATTTTCTCAGTCTGATACAGATAGAGTGAAAAACTGGGCATTCTCATGGTCATTTTATTTCTTTACATTTAACTCATCCCTAGACTGTACTTGAAAAATCTGTATAGTTTGAACTCTGGGAGTTAATTAGTATTGGTCACATTCGTTCAAGTTCATTTTTCCCATGTACAGTGAAAGTAAGGAAACAGAGCATTATTGGCACTAACCATCGGAGAGAAGTCACCACTTTTTGGGCCTCATCATATTGACTTTTTCTTTTCCCTTTTTGAATTCTAAGTGAACTTATTGTTACAAATGTACTGTAAGGTTAGGAAGCTTACAATGTTACTATCACAAACACAGATATAACACAGAATCAAAAGGAAGGAATCTGAAGAAATGACGGAAAACCTACCAAGACATGAAATTGAACAAATTAAGATCACTACCTGATTATAGAGAACCAGAGCATTGCTGAGTCTGAAAATCATACCACATAGTGATTTCTATAGAGTTCTCAAGTCTCTCAGCTAAACATATCTGATTACAGGCTGTGTTGTATACACCTCAAAGTGGACACTTAACAATAGGAGTGATATGCTCTGCCACAACCTCTAATAAGCATTAGTTTGTCTTTATTGCCACACATACACCCTCAGACAATAACCCGAAAATACAAAAATAGCAATGAGGGCTGGAGAGATGGCTTAGTGATTAAGCACTTGCCTGTGAAGCCTAAGGACCCCGGTTCAAGGCTTGATTCCCCAGAACCCATGTTAACCAGATGCACAAAGGAGAGCACGTGTCTGGAGTTCATTTGCAGTGGTTGGAAGCCCTGGCACGCCCATTCTTTCTCCCTCTCTCTCTCTATCTCTCTCTGTCACTCTCAAATAAATAAATAAAAATGAACAAAAAAATATTTTTAAAGATGAAAAAAAAGTAATGAAATACTTGCATATAACCAAACATTATAAAAAACAATAGAATCTTTTTCAAAATACCAAAGTACTATAAAAAATATTTTCACTATATATGTTGATTTCTTGATTAAATGCATGCAGGTCAACTTGTCAAGAGGTTAAAATTTCAACTCCATTTACCAGGTATCACAGGCATTTTCTATTAAATAATTGCTTAATATACTTGTGCTTACACTATGTAAATGACAGAATAAATAGCACAAAATATGCAAAATATAGCAGTGAATAAAGTATTGTATAGAATAATCTTAGGTTTTATTCATTTGAAGATAAATAACATCAACTATTATGGACTTCACCAGTGTCCAGGGATAGGTTATAAGTGAAACTGTGATTGGGATCCTAGCATGATTGTAGCATTGTTTGGGCCATTCAGCTTTCAAAAATGAAGTAACAAGAACTTTATTTCCTCATTATATGAAGCTATTTATCTCTATCAATATCAAAAATATAAATGAAATGGGCTAGAATTCCAATGCACAGCTTTTAAAGCAATTATATACTTCAGCCTATTCCCAGTATTTGACAAGATATTTATTACCCAATATAGTGCATTGCCAAAAGCATTTTTGCTTGACAAATGTATGCAAAACCCAGGATTTCTGTTCCTTGTTCTTTTGTAGTATGATTTATTGTAACAGACCATTCCTTTTCCTTATGTAGGCTGATGCTGTTTCATTTGAAGAAATAAAAAAGTACATTAATCAAGAGGTCCAAAGGATTTTTGAAGGTAAAGTTTGCTTTATAGCATTTCTGAATTTTTCACTGATCCCCACCTCCCCTCCACATTGGGAAATCCCCTCCACAACACTCTTAAAAAGATGAATGCATAACAACTATCTTAACAGTTGATTCACATTATGATGGGACAGTCCTCTTCATATAAAATTCTTCCTTACAATTAGTTAAATTTGTATGCTTGACCTTTCTTCTATCATGCTCAGTCTTTACTAACAACATGGTAAAGTATCTTCTACACATGTGACAAGTATTTTTCAATATCCATAACACTTCAACTTAATTTTTCTCATCTATGGAGTATATGTTCCTAGCTCCTCCATTTCTGGGCCCCTTGAAAGATGCTTAGTTTACCTTTCAGTACTCTGAACAAATTGGATTACATCTTTTGATCCAGATGAAGGCCAGCAAAGGATGGACCACTGGACACATTCATATACTACTGATGGATTTTTGTGTGACCCATGCTGAGAATGGTTCTTACATTTTCAGCATGGGTTTCCATCTTCATTTATTTAAAAATCAAAATGACATGCTAATATCACCCAAAATTCAAATTCAATGTGGAAGTCTTACTGGAACATAGCCATGCTCATTTCTTTGCACATCTTCTTTGTATCTTTTGAGATATAGGGGCATGATTGAGCAAATGGACCTCAAATAGACATCATATAGCCAGCAAAGGATTAAATATCCAAGCCTAAAATAGCATTCTTCATTCTAAACACCTGTATGATGCTGATAATTCATTGTGAGGTTTCAGTTAACAACTTCAGGTCTTCCTTACAGAAAATCATTATGAAGGGTGTCTTTATTTTTTTAAATTTAAGCAAGTGATTTTATGTTTGCCCTTATTAATTTCAAGTGATGTGGGTTGGAGTTGTGGCCCAGGTTTGGAGTACTGGCATATGCAATGCCCAGGGTTTGCTCTCCAGTCCCCTAAAAGTAAATAAAATAAAGTGATATTCATACATTGGTCCCATATGAAAATATGTGGGAGAATATTTGTGTAGGGCAAATTGACTGACCTTGATAATACCATGTCATCCCTAAATTTTACAAGCATGTTAGAATTGTAGTTGTTTATAAAAATGTTGAATTAAAAAGTCAAGAGTCAATGATGAGGCCTTTCTAAATGCCATTGAAATCCTTTTGCCTGTTCTGAATTATCAATTAATCCATTGTTTTGTGAACTCAGTCTATATAGTTGTGCTAAAAACTGCTCTATACATCTCTCTATTCACAATATCACACAGTTTTAGTGAATCACTTGTTAAAATCACAAAATTTCCCTTCAACTATAACTAATAAAATGAAAATAACTTGCTTTTACCAAATAAATGCAGCTGGAATCTCATCGTTTTGACTTCCTTTGCTATGCATCATGTCAGTGAACTTTATCAGGCATCAAATCACAAAATACCCTAACACTGCTGGAATTTGTGTGCTGCAAACATGGAATTAATTACTCTGCAAGGAGTCAGGATTGTTTAAGGTGATAATGGTAATTATCAACTGAAAGTTCATTGATTGCATACAAATTGTCTAGTATCATCTGATCAGTAGAGATAGTACAGAATCACACTAGGATTTTAGTTGCTTTGGTAGCAGACAAAAATTAATAAGATCACGAATTCTTACTATTTCTTTAACTTTTTTTGTTTTTTTTAATTAATTATTTATTTATTTATTTATTTGAGAGTGACAGACACAGAGAGAAAGACAGATAGAGGGAGAGAGAGAGAATGGGCGCGCCAGGGCTTCCAGCCTCTGCAAATGAACTCCAGACGCGTGCGCCCCCTTGTGCATCTGGCTAACGTGGGACCTGTGGAACCGAGCCTCAAACCGGGGTCCTTAGGCTTCACAGGCAAGAGCTTAACCACTAAGCCATCTCTCCAGCCCTATTTCTTTAACTTTATCATGATTCCTACTATCTTTATCTTGCCTTAAAACAGAATCTAGGGGAATTCTTATTGAGGGGAATAACAGTTTTGATTGAAAATAAGTTTGAATTTCCATAGTACTTGATTTGAGGGCTATAAAACCAAAACATAACATTCTAAATATAATATTAAAATTACAGACAACGCAATCAGCTCAAAAACAAGTGGTAACTTGTTTTAGCAAATTATCATTTAAGCCAAGGTAAATATATCTAGTAAAGATCAAGAAAAATTTAAAGCACTCTTTTTTTATTGATTGTGAACTGGACTTTAAGAACATATTAGACCTGGGTCATATTCCAGTCAGGTTATAATCTTGCCTTCTTTCTCTCCCATCCCCATTCTCCTCCTCAGTGGGGTTATCAGTGTTCACTGTAGGGTCCTGAATGCACCAATAGGTCTCTGTGGGGAGGGACAATGCCTCAGGATACTCCTTCCCACCTTGTGCTCTTTGACTCTTTCTGCCCTACTTCTGTTTTGTTCCCTGAGCCTTGATAGACATAATATACGTGTCCTTTTAGTGTTTAATCTCATTTAGAGCACTCTTTATTCTCTGGTTTTTCTGCTTTGATGAGTTTTGAGTCTCCCCATTGTCTACCACCACTCCCCAGAGGAGGTTCTCAGGTTAGCAGCGAGAGCAGCACTCATACTTAACCTTCCATTTCCTCCATGATGTCTCCTGGGCCCTGGCAGATGTCATAGAGATGACTTATCTTATGCGAGGCAGTCTGCTTTCTTTTCTTGTCCTGCTGAAGAATCCTGAAGGTCTGTCTCCTCATAAAAGAGATCAAGGGGAATTGAAACCCTCTCTGTTGGTTTTAGCACAATCTCACTTGGCTCTGTGCTTCTGAGAAGCTCATCCTGTTAGCCTGGGTCCTTCCCCTCTAGTTCCTGCCCCTCCTCTCAGAGTTGCGCTCTTATGCTAATGTGCATGAAATCTTTCCCCTGACTTCTTAGGCCTCAGTCTTGCCTGTCCTGGTTGGGTCCAGGTGAATGGCTGGACAGTCCACCCTCGTGAGAGCCAGATAGCTTCACCTCATAACAGTTTTCTTTTTGTAAAACTTTGATGTGTGTGTGTGTGTGTGTGTGTGTGTGTGTGTGCGCGCGCGCGCACGCGCACACGCACACATGTGCACGCGCTCTCTCTTACCACTACAAGAAGATGTCCATTTGGCTTTATTCAGGTGATGGGGAAATTGAACCCCAGGCAGTTGGCTTTTCAACCAAGTACTTATAACCACTGAGCAATCTCCCCAACCTCCTCATAGCAGTTTTCTAAAGAGATCCAAAAGGACTTTTTGTTGAAACTCGGAAATTTGAACTTTATATATAACATTTCTCTCCTTTTTTCTCTCATGACAGCAGCTCAGCAAATCTGCCTTCTCATAAAACAAAATTGTACTGAAACCCAGAATTTAGTTATTTGGCACTTAGGTTAATTTGTCTCCAGGTCATTTCAATTCAACCCATTTGATTTTCCACTCACAAGTGACCTTTCCCATGGCTTCTGAACACCATTTACAAGAGTGAAAAGAAAAGAAAAGAAAATCCATTTTCACAAATCATAGCGCTTCAAGGTCACAGTTGCATTTCTCAGAAAGCTTTCCCTCTAAAAGCAGAGATTAAATTTCACATGTGAAAACAGTTACATTAAGCAGCATGGCATAGCTGGTACTGTAGCTCAGGGGCACCCATTGGTCTCCATTTTCTTAGAAGTTTCAGAAGAGACGGGGTCAGTGGCAGCTCCTGCCTATCTCCACCCACTCTGCTTACCCACCACCTCCAGAGGCCCTCGGTCTCCTCAGCAGGAGCCTAGAAAAGTCCTTATGAAATCCTGCTCTTGGCTTTATTTTCTACCCCAGGAGCCCAGATGGGACCATCTCCCGAATCCTTAGGACAGGATCCAAACTTCAGACTTTCCTCATAGAGCTTTTCAGTCTTCTTATAATGGGGTTTATGGCATTCAGAAAGTGCCTTTGAACTCCAAACCCTGACTTTGTGTCTGTTTTACCAAGTATTAAAATAAAATAATACTGAGAAGGATAATTATTAAATATTACATTTATTCAGAAGTCATGAGGTGGGAGGAGAGTCTACAGACCAAAGAAGGAGGAAAGGATGTAGTCACGTGGCCAGAGAGCCCTATGTGGGAAGTGAGCTGAGCCTGAAACATGAAAAGGGATTTAAAGAGGAAAGAGAAGAAAGAGCAGAGAGCTCCTGCCATGTAGAGGGCAGGAGGGGATAGAAAGCCCATGCAAGAGTAGGGTTCCAGGGTTCTCCCCTCCTCTTAGGCTGGGCTGAGACGAGGGAAGGCTTACCAAGATAGGAGCTTCCAGTTCAGAAGAGATGGGCAGCAAAAGGAGAGCTCACCCACCTGGTAATGGTCTGTCTATAATCTTACTGTGGTGAGCTTTACCATCAGACTCCAGAAGGTCTGAGATCTCAGTGGTCTGGGATCAGGGGGGCTGGATCAAGAAGAGATCAGTGCATCTGAGTAGGAGTTGAGACAGCTGATTGGATGAGATTGCAGCAGGACTCTGTGACCTACCTAATAGCTTCTTTTGTTCTAAGCAGCAGACAGAAGTTAAGATTCCCTTCAGTAACCTTTTTCTAACTCTCTACTAATAATTATCTATATAACTCTTTCCCTCTCATCCTGTAAGGCTTCATAAGTGTTCCAACTGATTCAAACCCCTTACATCTCCCACTTTGGGCTATTCCTCAGCCTCCCAAGCTATCCTTCAACAACCCTCACAGTGGAGAGGGGCATTCTCTACTAGTCTCAACATGGGATTCCTGTTGGATCACAATGCACACACGTGTATCTACTCCAAAGATCAATTAAATTCTCAATTTAATTAAGGCATTTTGCAAACAAAGTAGTTATAAGGTCTTTGCAACTGCCAATGGTGCTTCCCACAGTCAGAGTCTTACCATGTCCAAGAAGTATCACGTTTGCTTGAGTGTTTCTACCAGCATGCAAGACGAAGTTGCCATCTCCAGAAAGAATGGAAGAATACCTTGGACTCTTTCCATTCTTTAAAAATTGGGCCAACAAAGCCATACTTGAAAATGAGGGAGAAAAAGGTTAGAGCTGTGTCTCTGAATATTATTTCTGCCTCTGATCTTTCAGTGTTCATGAAATGCTTTACCTATGTTTCCTCAATTGTTCACACTTATTTCATGTACATATATATTAATGCAAGTAAATATACTCTTTTGATTTCCTATGTCAGGGAAATCCCTCTTTCTCTTATAAGTGATATATTCATAAACATATGTACATTTATGTACCTGCACATCATCTGATAGATATGCATTGCTGCTTGGGGAGTGTTGCCAGTTACTTTCTGGTTGCTATGAACAAATGCCTGACCAGAAGCAACTTAGGGAAAGATTTTACTCTGGCCTACCATCCCAGTAATGAGTATTTCCCTTAGGAAATCAGTCATAAAATTAATGTTTCCACAATGGAGTAACAAGAGAAAACAGTTGAAGTTATACTAAGAAAATAGGTGTTCGGGTGAGTATTGGGAGAAAAATATAAATTTCCCTTCAAAAATAGTTATAAACTCTGTGGTGTGGAACAGAAGGTAAACATAGACCAGATGACAGTGAAGCATCCCTTCCTTCTCCAAAGAACTTAGTTTATTATCACATTAAGGCTGATATCTGCATTACGTTTGTGAACATAGTCACCAAGGTAGCCAAGCCGCTGGTTTCACTTATCAGACTGGCCGCTGTAGTGTTGTTCTGGAGTGTGGAATATGTGTGTTTGACTTATGTACACTTCTGTGTAAGCCCTTTAACTTCCTCCCTCATTAGCAAGTATAGACAAAACCACTTTAACTGACTGAATATCCATGAGAATAGAAAAGAGGAAATTAAGAATTCAGGCCTTCACAATTCATTTAGATGCTCAGAAACATATTACTTTCAATTATGAAGCATTAGGATGGGGTTCAGAAGAGGTAATTAGCTTATGCTAACTGACTGTTTCTGAGTGCATCTTGGAGCCAGTTAACTTACAGCTAGAAGTAATTATTGGAAATATCTTATTTTGCTAAAAATATTAAAAACCACCCAAAATACAGAACTTATAAATTCAGCTCTTATTCTCGAGAGAAAAAAAATTAGAACTAAGAATATGTGTGTTTAGACATTAAAGATTCTAGAAATGTTTCAGATTATGAAAATATGTACCAAAATATCTTTTCTTGAATAAAAACCAAATATTATATAGTTCCCAAGTGTGCTCAGTGAATTTTATATTTATATTCAAATAAACATCCAGTTTATAACTTAATACAATAAGTATCAATATACAATAAATATGATTTGCAAAACCATACAAACCACTCAATTACATACCTAGTCAATTACATACCTGTTTCATCTTTTTTTTTTAAATTATTTATTTATTTAATTATTTGAGAGCGACAGAGACAGCGAGAAAGACAGATAGAGGGAGAGAGAGAGAATGGGCGCGCCAGGGCTTCCAGCCTCTGCAAACGAACTCCAGACGCGTGCGCCCCCTTGTGCATCTGGCTAACGTGGGACCTGGGGAACCGAGCCTCGAACCAGGGTCCTTAGGCTTCACAGGCAAGCGCTTAACCGCTAAGCCATCTCTCCAGCCCAAGCCATCTCTCCAGCCCTCATCTTTTAAGTTACTGGCATAAAGTGCATCAACATCAACCACACATTCCTGGTAGATAATAACTTCATGGGAAGGTAAGTGGTTTAATGTCATTTCTTGGGTCAAGTATCCATCAGATCCCCATAGGTTTCCCAGTGCTCATTCAGTCTGCAGCCAGGAATCAAGACCTGTCATGTTGTCTCTGCTTCTGGTCTAAGAATGTGAGTGGGAAGGAAAATTCTTTGCATAATACAGCTGGCTTCCATGTTTTCTGGGCTTTACCTAAAGAATTTTATATGAAAAAAGAATTCACTTTCTTAAGAAGTTGAAGGGTATGCGTTTTTACAGTAGGTTTGTTATTGTTGCTGTTACTATTTGCCCATGGGTGAGCAAGTTTACTAAGGAGTAATTTACTTTTAGTTAAAAAAAATGTAAAACACACATATCAATTCAAGTGAAACATGCATTTGCAGTTCAACTAAATGCACTAAACTCGGGAGAAAGAGTGGAGTGAATAAATCAAAGCCCTTCCTTATAATGTTTATATAATCTGGCTTTTTTATTTTAAAGCATCAAGTATAATTTCTAGGATATTGCTATTATTTGGTTTTGTCTTACAAAATAAATACTAATTTATCAGCGAGAGACTGGTTTGTCTGAACCAAATCCACACACGGAACATTTCACATATAAGGCTTATATTTTATTACATATTCAATATATCCTTGAAAAAATTGCCTGTTAGTTTTACATATGAAGTTATTTGAATTGCTAAGATAACTAGTTTTGAAAAAATTGTTTATAAAAAAATGAAATATTAGCCATTGTGTTGTTTTTTCTTTTAAATCATGACAAGAACATACAATATTGATTTCTATTTTTAACTAGTTTTCCCTATGTTAGATTTTTACAATGTCAATATGTAAAATATAATCTAAGCAAATTTAAAGAGCCCAAGGAGAGATTTTATTTTTAAATGAATGACTTGTTTTACCAAAATTAACCCCCAATAGTAATAAGATTGTTGACTGTGCTTTTGAGATAAAACAACTGAACAATGTCCTACATTAGATTAATAATCAGCAATCCAATAATGACAAAACTTTGGAGTTATTATCCAAAAAAGTCTGAAAAAGAATATCTTATGATCAGATTATATGACATTTCAAGTCCATTATATCAGACTATTCCTAAAGTGTTAAAATAAACAACAGATATTTTATGGGCCTTATAAAGACATAGATAATAGTTCTTATGTAAATGATAACCTGACATTCCAGAACAAGAGCTCTCAGAGAAAAAAATGTAAAATCCCTAATGTAAGGTCCCACTTCCAAAGAATATTGTGCTGGTAAGGTGTGGTGGTGGATGCCTGTAATCTCTGCACTTGTGAAATAGAAGCAGGAGAATCAATAGTTCAGGGCCAGCCTCAGGTACATAGCTGGTACTACATGAGACCACACCTGAAAAATAAATAAATAAGAAGAATGTTTAGTTAATTTGATTAAAAATAAATCTTGTGCAGAAATTTATTTCAAATTTAAACTTCTTATTCTCATTCTCATATTTATGTTCTTTAAACATCCACATTTATAGTTCTTTAAAATTTTATTAATATGTCAACTTTATACAACGCATATGATCTTTCACCTCAAAGCCTTGTCTAAGCATTAGAAGTTCTATCTCACTGCACCAACTATGAAGGTATGTCCATGAGCTAATGGATGAGCAGGTCTTGATGAAATACTTTCAGTTAATGTTCTTATGCTTCTCTGAACACTCTCTCTAGGAGCCCAGGTGAGCAGTATTTGGCACCAGGCAGTTTGTAGATGAATAGAGAGCAAGTCCTATGATGTGCTCCTTGGGAAAGCATCACAACTTATTTGGGAAGTACTGAACTCACAGTGATTGCATTATTTAGTACTTAAGGAAAGATTTTCTTATTTATCAACATTTGTAAATATTTTGGGTAATTTAGCATAATTTGTATATTCTTTGTTTCACTGTTTTTTCTTAGACTTATAGACATAAACAGAAACATTTTGCAGTTTTTACTGTTACCACTGGAATTCAAAGAAAGAATGGCCACCTAAGAAATTATATTCTTACTATCTAGTAAAATTTGATATTTTCCTACTGAATTTCCTGACTGAATGGGTGATAGACTGTTGGAAATGGAACCAGACAATGGATAATAATAGGATACATAAGAAGAATAAAATATAAGAAGTAAAACTTAGTTGTTGACAAGGAATAGCAGTTGCTTTCTTATAGAGCTGAAACAGTGAGGCCTCAGTGAATATGGAGCCAAGAACAGTGTTATCAATAAGTAAACCTCTCTACTAATGGCACAGTTTTGGTCAAGGGTCACAACAATCACATGTGATATGAACCACCTATCAGTGCATGAGAAAATGTCTATACACTTCAGTGGGTTGAAAGACCAAATACTCCTGAGTTTCTATGTTCTGTGGGTCAGCAGCTTTAAGAGTTGCTCATTTGTATAGTTTGGGCTCTTAATGCTACAGTGAAATTGCACAGAGACTTCCACTCAGGCCGCAACCATTTACAAACTTGACTGGGGATAGATAGATCTCTTCCTTCAAGCTCACTAACATGACTATTTCCAAGTAGCACCAGTTCTTCCCTATGTGGGCCTCTCCATGGGCCTTCTTGAGTGTTTTCACTATTATGCAACATAGTAGTTGAGGCTCCAGGCTGAGGAACCAATTTGAGAGCAATGAGGAGGGCATAGCATCTTCAATGACATGTTCTTCCTAGTTGTATATTGCCAATTCTGCTTTTCTATTCCTAAGAAATGATAAGAAAGTGCAATCTTCATTCATATAGGAGAGTTTGATTCTAACCCTGAAAGGGACTGTCAAAAGAATTTGTGAATATATTTTAACACCCATTCAAAATTTTTCTAGAAAATGCCTTAAATTTATCGTTTAAAAAATTAGTAAGGTGAACCAAAATTTCCTCCACAAGTCATAACTTTTAAGATAAATAGATCCCAGACTAGTGTTCTGTCCACAAGAGTACTACATCCAGGAGTTCCATCATGTTCAGAACATCTGACCACAGCTGTTTTGCTTCTATATTCAAACAACTGTACCACTGATGTCTCATTAAAAACACTGAGGAGTCAGAATAGTAGCTAATTACACATGCTTAAATTAAAAAAAAATTCTTAAAATATCGTATAATTAAAAAAAAAACTTTGACATAAAGATATTTCTATTACATGATATATTGTTGATTTTGTTTCCTTTAAACATGAAGAGAGGATGGCTGTGTTTTTGTCCCAGCTTAAGCTCCCTGCAGCAATGTTGGCTGCTCAAGCCCATGGAAGGCCTGGTCCACCAGGGAAGGATGGGTTACCTGGACCACCAGGAGATCCTGGACCTCAAGGTGAGTCTTCAAGTCTACTATTTGCCTACCCACTTTTGACTCTACAAGTATTTATAACATGTTAATTAAAATTAAAATGCATATGTGGCTGGGTGTGGAGGTGCATACCTTTAATCCCAGCACTCAGGAGGCAGTGGTGGGAGGATCGCCATGAGCTTGAGGCCACCCTGAGACTACCTAGTGAATTCCAGGTCAAGTTGGGCTAGACTGAAACCCTACCTCGAAAAAAAAAAAAAATTATGTGTAGTGTGCGTGGCATGATTTATCATAGAATATCCTGTTAATATTTGATTTTTCAACAATAGATGTTAACTATTGCCACTTCCAAGTTAAAACTGATAAATACCTGGTACTCTACATTCAGTTTAATAATATTTAGCAGAACAATCATAGCAATCTTCTATATCATTGTTATATTCAGAAACTTAGACTTGTTGGTTTATCCTTCTTGCTATAAGTTAGTTAAGACTTCTCATCTTAGTATCTTAAAGAAACTGAGGAAAGTGTCTTAGAAGATACTATGGCAAATAGTCATTTGGGGCTAAAGTATAACTAGAGGAAATTTATGGATCTTTTAGCCTCTGAGCACTTCATACCTACTTACTTACAGAGGAAAATTCTCAATTCCTTATGTCTACTTGGAGAGGCACCAGAAACAGTAGTTGCTCATTGTTAATTTTCCCTCTTTCTCCTCCTATGTAAGATTTCTCTGTCTTTAGGCAGGGTTATCAGTATAACATGACTATAAGCAAATGTTCTTTTAAAAATGAATCCCTTTTTTGTAAGTTGTATTCCTCAGCTGGATTTCTGAAAAATTCATCAGGAGTCAAACAAATTTTTATATAAATAAATATATATAAAAATAAATAAATATATATATATATATATATATATATATTCAGGATATGAAAAAGCATTAGCAATTGATGTCATACAGCGTATGGCCACTCTGAATGTTCTAAAAGAGACATGAGTTAGAAAAGAAATCCATTTCACTTCAAATTAAGTCATGTGGTTTGAACCAAGCACCATGGAATGAATGAATCCCTTGTTACCTTTAGTAGCTTCATGTGTTTAAGGGAAGAACAGATATGGCAAGGGGCCTGGTATCATTTCCTGTCTACTTAGAAATCTGAACACTAGGAGCAATGAGAAAACTGATACGAGACTTTAGAGGCACACCATCCGGGTTGCAAAAAGGAAGCCTAGTTCCTACCAAGATTAACTAATGGAAACCTGTTGATGCTCTTTCCACAGCCAATGTTCTTAAAGAACAGTGAAAATGTATAGGGATTCAGAGGTGGGTCAGCCTGTTTTTGTCCGAGATTCCCTAGATTCCCAAAGGGTGGCAGCTAATGTCAAAAGCATTTCCAGCATTTTGAGTTTAACGCCACTGCAAGGTTGTGAATGTTACCTTTGTACTCTGCACTGAGAGAACTTTCCTTGGTGTTCTTGGGCCACACCTGGAGGGGGTGCTCAGCACTGGGCCTGACTGCTAGAGCTCAAGGGATGAATGAGAATGTGCTCCATCAACATGAAGGAGGCCCCGAGAAATTTGATACCACCAGGGTTCTCTATACAAATAAAGGCAAATTCTCCTTACACACCTTGCCTTCTTAGGTGAGATTTTTGAGAAAGAAGTTTACTTAAACATTTTCAAAATACAGTTCCTATAAGCCATGAGGAATAGAGGCTGTGGTCAAAGGTCTCACTCCAGAAAGAACTCCTTATGTGGGGTTAAAAGAATAAAAAATTTAAAAATGATGCCTCTATTCCATATAGCTTCCATCAGTTTTTAAAGGACTGTATTGAGGAGTGATTGTTCTTTTTGAACTTCTAAAGTTTAGAACTTATTTGTTTGTAAATGAAAAAAACCCTCTTGCTTGTTTCATAATACAGTGATCCTTAAGGTAGTTTATGTTTCTGGGAGAGTCCTGACATTCCAAATCTGTTAGCAATGGAGCCTTTGCAAAGGGCAATCAACATGACTGAAGGGTGCAGCTGTTAGTTAGTCGATCAGGACCAGGAAAGCCAAACAACATGCAAGACATTAAGTCAACCCCCACATGAGGAATTATTCCTTCCAAAATGCAATGACATCTTTTCTGGTCTTATTTATCTAGGGTGCACATACATATCTCTACAGCTAAAACTGAAATCTCCCTCCTGGAAATAAATACATTCTTTAACTTGAAAAACTATATCATACGCTGTATGACATCAATTGCTAATGCTTGTTCATATCCTGCATGCTACATTAGGATACCAATGGTGTTCTGTTCTGCTTTTCTACATGAGTTACAATGGTAGCAAAGTGCCATCCTATGTCTATGGTAACAGATACCTGCCTTCAGATGGACTAGCCTCTTCTAAATTTGAAAAAAAAATAAACAAGTGAAATGCAAAATTCTATGAAAAGAGAAGGGTTTATAACTTTGTCAGCATTCTTATCTGAAGCTTCTGTTATGAACCAATTATAGTATAAGATCTTATTGTTTTAGAGCAGTTATTATAATTAATAAGCTTGGAGCCTTATTACTAAATTCAGAATTAGAAAGTTCTCTCTTCTGCAATTCAGTGGGTTTACCCATTATGCACAGGTAATTATTAACCTAATGAACTGTTACACAAAGTGAATTAAGTTACATAAAGAAATGGTTACATTTGGCTGGGGGCAAATAAATGTGACTTTATATAAATACAAAAACTGTAATTTATTATGATACCATAAACAATGAAGTCCATGTGGGATTATATGTTTGCAGTATGTTAAAACCTGAGAACTGAATTTAAACTACACATGTAGATATTTGTAGACATATTCTTCACAAGGTATTATGTTGGTCTTGCAAATCCTCTTGTGAATCAGAAGTTCACATATCATTAGTGTTTTTTTCTTCTTCATTATTGAACCTATAATCTTCAGCACTTAAGGTGAAAACTTAAAATAGTCAACTTTTACAATGTTTATAATAGGAGAACCTGAGTTGAGCTATCAGATAGACTTCAGATAATAAATGCTATTTTATCCCAGAAATGTTTAAATAATAGGTTTAGAATGGTGCTTCCAGATAGCTATAAAATTGTAACTTCTTCCGGATAGATCAAATCTGTTCAGTAAGAGCCCCTTATATCAAAAAAATATGAAAATATTTTAAAATTGCATGTGCATCACTGTGGGACATTGTGCAAGATGTCCATGCTTCTGTTCTCTGTGGGATCTAGCATTGTACTCAACATCTTTTTGAAAAACATTTATTTATTTATTTATTTATTTATTTATTTGAGAGGATAGAGAGAGAGAGAAAAAGGATTGAGAGGGAGAGAGAAAGGAGAGAGAGAAATAAAGAGAGAACAAGGAACCGAGGGCCTCTTGCAGCTGCAAATGAACTCCAAATGCCTGCACCACTTTATGCATCTAGCTTTACATAGATACTGGGGAACTAAACCCCAGACTGGCAGGCTTCACAAGCAAGTTCCTTTAACTGCTGAGCCATCTCCCTAGCCCAAGATCATCTTTAGTATAGACTTCAGAAATAAATGTGTGAATGTTTCCAATATAGACTTCAAAATATTTTCTTGTGATAGAACTTTTCCCATTATTTTCACATTTATGGTCAGGTCACATCTCTAAAACAAAGAAATACTGTGTGGTGATTGCATTGATAAAGTAATTTAGATAGCAATGTATACCCTGTGTGGACAAGTAGAACTGAAAATGCCAGCTACAAACTAGCATTAATACTCACCAGCTATAAAAAAAATTTATCATAATATAGTTCATAGGAAGCACCAAATTTTTTCATCATGTTCTGCTATGGGAACATATGCTCACAAAATGAAAGAGCTGGTAATGCCTGCCACGTCCTATTGAGCTTTGTGTGCTTAATCATTGCTTTGTGTCTGCATGGTTCTACATGACTTCACTGTTCATTTGGTATTAGAAGTAATCATTAGGCTGCTGCATAAGCATGAAAAAAAATACAGATAAAAACCTTTCAAGCCGGGCATAGTGGCACACTTCTTTAATCCTAGCACTGGGGAGGCAGAGGTAGGAGGATCACTGAGAGTTTGAGGCCACCCTGAGACTACATAGTGAATTCCAGGTCAGCCTGGGCTACAGTGAAATTCTACCTCTAAAAACAAAGAAAAACCTTTCAACTATCACTGTGAAAGTCATCACACAAAGCCTTTGTTTCACACAGTGTGTTCTGTGAAGATGCCAATATCCACACAGATATTGTAGATACAAAACACAGATAGACTTATCATATACCTTTGTCAAGATCGGATAAGGGCTCCTGGATACACAAACTGCTTTGTGCAATTCTAGCTCGGGCAACACAAACATATTCTGGAATCAGAATGATTTCACTGTAACCTGAACAGATCTTAGACCTGACTCCTCTTGTGAAAATAACTTAAGTTGAAGTACTATGCTTCAGGGAGTCAGGGGAGTATCCTCAGTCTCCTTTGATACTCTCCCATTGTTGAAGCTCCCAGTGCTTTGGAATTACATGTTGCCATGTTGAGGCAAATAGTGTTATCATCAGTAATTTGAAAATAGACTTCATTCCTACCCTTGCTGACACTAAAATCATGAGTTGTTTGTACCTTTTATTTCATTGCATTTTCAGAATATAGTCTGTATTCTTATAGTATCTTATTTTCACATGAAACAGAAATATTTCCACATTTTTTATATATTCTACACATAGACTCTCATCAGAATTTCTTTTGAATGGAATCTCACACCCCTTGTCATGGTATGTCAAAGAAGATTGAGAGATTTATCTGAGCTATTTATCCTTTTAGTGACAAAAACATTTTACCTATCCAATGCTTGGTTTGTTAGGACTTTTTATATTAACTGCATAGTTTTGATATTCTTCTTTTTTATTGCACTTACTTATATTTAAGCTGAATGTACAATTAATGTGAAACAGATAACTAGCATGATTGTGTTAAGAAATAGCACAAGTGGTTCTTGTACATGCTGTGTTGCACTGACCACTCTCCACTGTTACCCCTTTATTATCTCTCATTCAGGCTACCGAGGACAGAAGGGAGAAAGAGGGGAACCTGGTATTGGGCTGCCAGGGAGTCCAGGCCTTCCTGGGTCTTCAGGTAATAAGGATATCACATCTACATGCACAAGCCTCTCCAGATCTTTTTTTTTTTTTTCCTCTTTTTATGCCCTTATGTAACTATCCACTGGAATAATCCTTGATGGTGGGAGGGAGGAAGGCAGGCAGGATCATTGACCTGCATTCTAATGGTATCTTTTTTTTTTTTTCTTTTTTGGTTTTTCGAGGTAGGGTCTCACTCTGGCTCAGGCTGACCTAGAATTCACTATGTAGTCTCAGGGTGGCCTTGAACTCACGGCAATCCTCCTACCTCTGCCTCCTGAGTGCTGGGATTAAAGGCATGCACCACCACGCCCGGCTTCTAATTGCATCTTTTATTTCATTAGCTCTAGGTTTGCCAGGCTCACCAGGTGTACCTGGGCCCCAGGGCCCTCCAGGACCCAGTGGGAAATGTAACCCAGAAGATTGCCTCTCTACTGTGTCTCATGTCCATCGACGGACCGGTGGGAAATGAACACACTGGGGATTGTTCCTGGGAATATCTCCTTGCCATTGGAACTGTCTACTTGCTTCAAAGCCACAAACTCTCAAGCTTGCGGGAAGCTTTGCTTTGCTTTTCGTTCTTTTGAATTTTTAATTTTTTTTGATAAAACAGACCTTAAAAGCAACAATCTGAATCTTAATCCTATAGTAATTGCATATCAGTATCATTGAGATTTTTCCCAAATTCATTCTATGTTTTTTTTAGTCATTGCTATGAATTTCATTCAATGTTTTATTTGAAATACAGAGATGATTTTATCATTTGTCCTTCTCCAAAAAGAAATTGCCACTGTTGATTTAGTGGGCTGACAAGACGTCTCATACATTTTATATACTCATCAACATGTAACCACATGTCTGAATTTAAAGTTTCAGACTTGACATTTTCTTAGTGCTTAAATTTATTACCATTGTTACATTTTTTCAGTATTTTTAAATAGTGAATTACTTCTATTCACTGTTTTATGACTGTCTTTATAGCAAGAAATCTTATACCATCCTATGTGCAGAAAAGTAGGCAATAAGAGATTCACTTTTAACTTACATGTTGGGGGCAAAACTACAGAAGACTCTTTTATCAGAGAGCCAAAAAGCTCAAGCATAGTCAACTACTGAAATGATTTTGGTAATCTTAGATAGGAGATCAATTCAAAACAGTCACAATTGTCACGAATACATGCGTCATGGAAAAAAGAACAAATTTCAATTAAGAGTTCTACATAAAAGCCTGGCGTTCTATGGTCACATCAACAAGTTTCTCATTTGGTAAACAGAAAGCTCTTTTCCAGAGAGGTGTTTGGCAATCAAGGTATCAGATTGTCTGTTGCCCTTGGGACATTTAATTAGGACAATAACGCCTTTGAGCCCTTTAGGGGTTATTCTTCTGACCTCATGATTCTCAGATTTAAACAAGACCTGGCCATTCGAGAAAAGGACAGGATTTGCAGCAACTGGAAAAGAAACACACTCTCTAGAAGCTGAGTGTGTGATGTCAGCAAATGAGCATTGGGAATGGAAGCCCACATGCACCAAAGAAAGTAATGTTTCTTTAGGAACTGCAGCAAGAGGCATAGCACACTAAGGAAAGCTAGGGGACCCACCCCACATGGAAGAGTCTAGGTGCTTTAATATCACATGCTCTGAAGAGAAAAACAAGACTACAGAGACCTGAACTGAATTATTCAACAGGATTTCAGTGACTCCCTATACTTTATTTGGAGAGCCTTTTGGTAGAAAAGGACTCATTTCCTAGAACATTGGTCATGAGGATGTAGTTGAAATCTAGCTTGTGGGTGCCACAAATGCTGCATACGTATCACGTGAGCCACCTGTCACAGGAGCCAGGAGTGCACATCTCTTCAAGGAGCCATGCAGATTCCAATGTGCAAACACGGGATAGGATGGTTGCTTTTGTCTGTTAACTATAAAATTGGCTTTAGAAAAGCAAGCTCACTAAAAGTGGAAAAAGCTGTGAACAGAGTTCTGTGTGGGGAGCATGCCTGACTGAAGGTAGAATTTGTGTCAGTGCACCCACGATTTGAACTGGTTTTCATTATATATAAACAAACTGCTGGTCAGGTACTGGCTACATGGCTGTGATACACACAACCTTCTAATTATTTCATATTGAATTTTGCTGTATATTTCAATTCCTGGTTTATTTATTTTCCAAGGTTATTTATTTTCAATGTTTTTAACTATAAATTGATCTTCTTCTTTTTTTCCTGTGCAATACCTGCAATGGTGCTGTGTTTTAAACATACTCAACTAGATACACATGCTATATAGTATGAGCATGTGCATCTTCATAGTAAAATGATGATGTATCCATAGAAGGATACGCAAGTTTAAAATTTGGTGCTATATGTATATCTTGAGCTTCTAATTTGTTGAACTTTTTGAAGACCTGCAACTTGCCTGACATATTA
This sequence comes from Jaculus jaculus, assembly GCF_020740685.1. Taxonomy (NCBI): domain Eukaryota; kingdom Metazoa; phylum Chordata; class Mammalia; order Rodentia; family Dipodidae; genus Jaculus; species Jaculus jaculus. The sequence goes on along the minus strand of NC_059109.1, from coordinate 23,588,942 downwards.
ATTTACTTGAATTTGTCATAGAGCTAAATAAAACCTTTTATATGTTTTTAAAGATTATTTTTTCATATTAACAGGCTATCCTGTTGCTTCCTTACTTATTCAAAATATTTATTTATAATTTTAATATTTTTATGGACTTTTGCTGATGTTGCCTAGTGTATTTTATTTTTCTTTAAATTGATTATTTCATGTATCTAAAAAGATACTACATGTTTAAATTTTATTATGTTATAAATTATATTCTTTTATTCTAAAGAATATATCATATATCCTTCCTGGTGAATTGCATTGTTAAGAATCTTTCTTTTTCTAATTTCTGTGAATTTATGACAAGTTTATTCCTGTTTGAAGGATTTGGATTTATTCAAGTGATCTGAGGAGGGTTAGAGACAAAATATGTTAGATGATGTACGTTTCCATAACTCGAGCTCATTTTTGCAACTAGGACATATAACTAAGTCTTCCACAACTAGAGAAACAGGACTATGTTCACATCACACCAGCCCTTACTCTACTATTATTTATCGTCAAATGTTTCTTGCTACCTCAACTCTGTTCAAATAGTATAAAACAAAGGGTTGCAAGAAACAGTGTGTCCAACTAGCACAACGCCTGATGAAGTGGAGATTTGTCAAGTGTTTAATTCTTTTAATAAATACATAGTGGATAATTTGGGATCCAAATTAGAACAAAAAATTTTCTCTAAATAGCTTGAGGGTTGCCAGTTCTCTTGTATCATTTGCTCCATTCCAAAGCATTTGTCTACTTCCAGTCTACAAAAAGGGGGTAGAATTTAGATGTCTCCCATTTGTACTACTACCACATGCTTTAAATACAAAATAATTATAAGCCATAATTAAAATATTAAAAGTGTCTTTCCAGATTCAATATGCTTGAATTCTAATCTTAAACTTTACAACACTGATACTTTTATATGGAATCTTCCTGAATAGAGAATAGGATTTAGCTTTCATTAATATTAATAGACTTTGAAATCTAAAGAAAAAAGGAAGAACATCTCATATGTTTGCTCCAAATTCTTTCCAACTGAAAAAACGAACATTTACTTCTAATCAGAACAGAAGCGCAGCTGATCTTAAGTTTTTAAACATCTCACCTTGATCAAAGTAATTCAGTTAATGCCTTTAAAATCATATGCTTATTACTGTATTTCTTGACATTAATGAAGATTTAAAATTTTAGCTACTATAGGTGTTTAAGTAATTATTTTAAGATATGTTACTTTGAAATTATCATTTTCTGTTCAGTTATTAAATAATCTTTGTGCCTATGCTTTAGACATTAATAGGATTTACCTTTTTTCTATCTTGCCTTTCATTTATTGGAAAGATGATATACCTCCTTTTGTCCACAAGATGGTGTTTAAGCAATTTTTTCAAAGCTCCACATACTCTTAGAATTCCAAAACTGAAAACAGGTTAGTGGACAACTAAATCAGACTTTGACCTTTGCACTTTTTCTATTTTGTAAATATTCTTGTTAAATTATATTTTATTTGCATTGTTAATTTGTTGGGATTTTTTGCTAATTAGAGTAACTCTATAAAGCAGGAATGATATCCTTTGGTTTCTTTAATGTTTTCAACTTTATTTTTTCTTATATATATTCACATATGTCAAGCAAATTCAGTATTTGTAACATTATTTGTATACTATCCTTGTATTTTATTGATTAATGTGAATACACCTAAGTAATCAATCATCCTTCCTTTTAGACACATACTCTTGACAGACATCAAACATTTAGCCTATCACAAGTAGATAATTTATAAAATTGCACAATGTCAAAAGTCCATATTGTTCAATATAAATGTTTGAAATTAGATTTGTATGTCTATTTTTCTAGAAATGTATCACTATTTACAAAAGTAAGGCAGGAGTACCAATTTTCAAAATACCATCCCTTTTCTAACATTGGTAAAAAAAAAAATACCCTGATACTGAGAGTTCCCAAGTTAAGAGTTGTGCTGAAGTTATTCCAATAGATCGTCAGAATCATTTTGCAGTTTGGGTCCTTGCTCTTCTTTTGAAGTTACCTTTCACACTTGTTTGCACAGATTCACCTTGTTACAACACACACACATGTACACTTTTCTGATTTCTACTGTCATTTCATAATACTTCAGAGTATTACTCAGAGAGGTGGCATGCACTCCCACTTCAGCTCCTTCACTTGTCTAACAGAGATTACCTAGAATTCACAGAGAAGGACATGTAGAAAAGAATTGAATTAGTATCTTTTATAAAGTGTACTTCAAAGTAATTTAGCCCATTGAGTTATATTCAGTTATTAGTTGACTAGTCAAAGTAGTATTAATTATTTTAAATTTGTTCAACTATTAGGAGGTCCATTAAACAGGAAAAGTATCTCTTTTCACTTTTATTTTCTTATTGCAGCTCTGATCCACTGAACAAAATCATGCTCAAATACATGGTTAGTCCACCTAAACTGAATGCAGCACAGTTTTCTCTAAAGTCATTCACACAAGACCTAGCAAGAAAAAACAAATACCTAAAAAAACAGATTTACAAGATAACTTAGTTTATGAAAATCTACTTGGAAGAAAATTTCAAGTTCAATTCCAGTAGTGAGTGATATATGGTGTAACTCAAGAAATTAGTTACTTGTAACATGAATTTAACAAAAGTGAACACTAATAAAGTAGTTTCACTAAACCTGGTGATAAACTATAAAACTGAACACAAGTCTGTGTTTTGCTTGACCATGTTAAACTTATTAGAATAAAAATGCAATTTTATAACTTGTCATTTTGCTGTGTGACTTAGACTATATTTTGATGACAAATACTTTTAGGGAATTTGAATTCAGATTGTATTATGGAATGTTTTATAACTGTTTATTTTTAAATTTAAATTCTAACATTTGGGATGTATTTTTCTTTATTTTCTTTGATGTTTTACTTCATCACCATTTTGAGATTTATTTTTATTATACACATCTTAAATGAGGTGTACTAGTTTTATTCTGAAACCTGGTAGATCTTGTTTTGAGGCCTTTGTTCCTATATCTTCATCATTCATAATGAATTTGTTGTCTATCTCAGCAATGAAAGAATTGACTGTAAATCAGGGAATTCTAAGGTGCAATTGTCAACACTATATTTACTCTTTACCCCTTTTCTGATGCTGAAGCATCAAATTTCAATTTCATTCTGTTAGATCTCAACCACAGCAAAGCACCCACACTACTCTCAGGCCAAGAGCAAACCCCCATAGCATCAAGAGAACCTGTAACTGGTCTATTGCAAGGTTGGTGTTTGTACCACACTTGTATTCATAGTTTTTTCTCTTGAATTCTCACTTAGCTTGTACTGAGTTTATAAAGTATCTCCCTGGAAGCTCAAAAAGCCTAGTATAATAATAATTTCAGATGAGAATTATGAGCATAAACAAAAATTAGTGTACTGTCCTTTGGGACTTTTGTCACCCAAATTGTCAGCCTCATTAAAATCACTTGAGATTCATTTCTGTAGGGGCCCTAAGGGAAATATGAAGTACCAAAATTAACTTTTCTCATAAACTCTTAAATAATTAGTGACAAGAGAGCAAGCAATAGGTATTTAAAATCATGGCATGTTTCTTCAACATAAATTAATTATATCAAAATGTGCCCAAGGATTTAGGTATATTTAGACTGGTTAATGACTTGCCCAGTTATTAACAATTCTTTTCATTTTAACTATTTTTACCTGTATACTCAATTATGGTCAATTACATAGGTGTTTTCTAAGGAATATTACTATTTTTTCACACATAATTCTCAACTTGGAGGCCAAATAAAATATGACAAAATAAATTCAAATAAAGTGACTCAAATCTTAAAAGTAATGTTCCTTGAAGCCAATTTTCATGTCCAGTTCTGTCTCTAGAGATTAGGTAACATGGAGTGAAGAGCAAGATATGAAGACAGGTTAAAGAGAAAGTTAGCTAATTGGCATTTATTACTTCTAAGAATAATTATCAGTTAGCATCCCTTTCTTGCTAATCAGCTCTGTCAAGCATGTTAAACTGCTTTAGATAATTTTATGAATATCATTTGAACCTGTGTGGTTATAGACCCACTATTACAATTAGCCAATTTGTACTTAATATTTCCTGAGCCTCATATACCTGATATTCAGTATCACACATTCATTAAAAGAAGACTTTAAAAAGTATGCAAAGAGACTATTATTTTGAAAAATTTTAAATGATTTAGACATACTGCCTGTGTGTAAATTCCAAAATAATTAATTTGCTAGTATTTTCTTTCTTAATACTATTTTTACACTTCTTTTGCCAGGGTCATGTCTATAACATTTGGAATAATTTTGTATCTCTAGTCATGGTCCACCTATAATGGTTTATTATAAACGCAGATTTTATGCCCCAGGAATATTGTAATAACCAAAAGAATAAATAATACAATCAGAGATAAACTTCTAAAGCAAGGATTTATATTAAACTCACATCAGGTTACAAATTAATCAGATTTCACTAATGATGCTTAAGAACAGCAATACTGATTTAGCCAGCTTGAAATATTAAAGAAATTATGTCCATAACCTGAGATGACTACTCATTCATATTCCTCTGCTAGACAGAAGACAATTACCCAAAACCATGTCAATGAATTTGGGTTCTCAGGCTGAGCAGTGATTTCCATACTTCCTAACCTACCTATCACATATTTGGGAAGGAAGTTATAGCACACTGCCATAGCCATATCGACCAGAAATAGATCAGAAATCATTTTTTCTTGATTAATGTCAGGTTCTAATCAAGTTTAATTATTCTTTACACATTCCTGTCTTGGCAAATGCTCTGGTTGACACTGTATCCAACTTTACAAGTTATCTCAAAGAGGGTTTGGTGATTCTATTTTGCTGGAAAGACGTGTGTGGTCTAATCCAGTGTTTATCAGCTGAATACTGTCTATTCACTAGGCACTCTTCTTTGCAGTCTTGTACTCAGGCATCTAGTGCTTCTGTAAACTGCTTTATTAAGTGAAATTTACAATTGATTGTTCCCACCATTTGGAATGTGATGGTTTTGCATAATTGATTTGTAAGTGGTTGTTTTCAAGGTTGCTTATTGTATCTGTGGACCTTATTATTACAGCCTTGATAACAATCAGGTGAACTGTCACTTGTATAACAGTTGAGTGAATTGTACTTTGAAATTTTTAATTTTAAATTTCTTATGAACGTGATAGTTTAGAACTGAGAAACATGTTCATTTGGTCACCTAGTCTTTCTTTTCCTGTAATTTGATTTTGCCACTCCAGTTAAAATAAAAAAAAAAAAAACTTTGGTGAAAATATAGTTTCTTTTTGTTCCTGCTATGTATCAAATAAAACCTCCTTTTTAAGGCTGGAGAGATGACTTAGTGGTTAAGGCATTTACCTGAAAAGCCTAAGGACCCAAGGGCAATTCCCAGTACCCATGCTAAACCAGATACACAAAGTGGCACATGTATCTGGAGTTCCGTTGCAGTGGCTAGAGACCACCCATTTTCTCTCTTTCTCTTTCTCTGTCTCTCTATCTATGCCCCTGTCTCTCAAATTAATAAACAACTTTAAAACTTTTTGAAAAAATTATACTATTTTTATAAAAATTGACTTTGGGGAAACTGTGACCTATTTCTGTTTCCAAACAGGAGGAAGAACGTCCTTTCACTCTAGATAAATGACACTGATAATATAGCTGAGCTGGAACCTTCCTCCTTTAGAGAAATCCGTGCTGGAAACACAGAACTACATGCTTTAGACATCCACGGTGTGGCACTTTGAATGGATGCCCCCTAGTCCATTCAGGAGTTTTATTAAAGCTTGTAACTTGGTGTAGGGGCGAATCGGGAATTTCCAGCCAAAGATATGCAAAGTACTGAGCTTTGTCTGGTGTTCCTGGAGTGTGCTTGCCTGTGATGGTGGCAGCTTTTCTCTCTCAGCTTGGACCTGTGGAAGGGACCAGCTTCTTCTGCCATTATGGAACTTCCCCTCAATCTGTAAACTTCAATAAATCCCATTCTGCCATAACTGTGCCTGGTTTGGAGGTTCATCCTATCACCCTGAAGCTGTCTATTACACAAGGAGAGGTTATAAAATGATTGATTTAATCAAGCAGTTCAGACTATAATTTTTAAATATGCAGAAGGTACATGTGAGGAAAAATTAATATAAAATTGCATTAGGAGTTGTTCCTCCTTGGCTTGAAGAAAGTTCATTTTCATAAACCAACTGAAGATACATTTATTGGTTTGCATATGTTGAACCATTCTTGCATTCCTGGTATGAAGCCTCCTCGGTTGAGGTGAATGATATGTCTGCAGTTTATTGATTTTGGTTTTACACATATTTTATTGAGAGTGTTTTGATTCCATATTCATCAGGAATAGTCGATAATTTTTTTCTGATACTGTTCCTACGTCATTTTGTTAGGAGTACAGTTCTAGCCTTGTAAGATGAATTTAGCATGTTCATTTCCTTTCCCTTTTATGGAAAGGATTAAGAAGCATTGTTGTCCTTCTTTAAATATCTGGTATAATTCAAATGTAAATATATCTGGCCCTGGGATTTTTTTAATTGAGAGAATTTTATTATTGATTTAATCCCATTGCTTGTTGTATATCTATTTAAGTTATTTATATTCTCTTGGTTTAATTTTGGTAGTCATATGTGTCTAGAATTTTATCCATTTGTCTGGATTTTCTAATTTATTAGAATATAGACTTTCAAAGCATACCCTAGTAGTCATGAGTTTAATTAAAATCTGCTGTTGTCTCCCATTTCATAACTAATTTATTAATTTGTTTCTTCACTCTCTATGTTTTGGTTAATTTAGCTAAATATTTGTCAATCATGTTTCTCTTTCCAAACCACTAACTCTTTATTTCATTGATTCTTTGATGTTTGGTTTATTTGTTTTCATTTAATTGGTTTCTATCTTGATTTTTATTATTTCTTTCCATCTGCTGATTTAGGGTTTGGCTTATTCTTGTGTTTCTAAGACTTTGAGATATGTCATTAAATTCTTTAATTGGAATTTCTCTGATTTTTTAATGTAGATATTTATAGCTATGAACTTACCTTTTATAGCCATTTTCAGTGTGTTCAATGGGTGCTGATATGTCATGTTATCATTCAATTCCAGGAATTTTTTAAGTTTCCTATCTGATATTTTTGATGTCCCACTCAGCATGCAATAGTATGTATTTCAATCTCCGTTAGTTTGCATATATTCTATAGCTTCTCCTGCTCTTGATTTCTAGTCCTATTTCTTTGTTATCAGATATAAGATATCATTCAATCTTCTGATAATTGTTAAGACTTGCTTTGTCACAATGTTGTTTATTTAAGAGAAATTCTATTGGCTGCTGAAGATAATTTGTATTCTGCAGATAGAATATTCTATAAATGTCTATTAAGCCCATTGATCTCTAATATAATTTAAGACTTATGTTTCTTTTTTGACTTTTTTTAATTTAGATAAACTATCTATTGGTGAAAATAGGCTATTGAAGTCTCCCACTATTAGTGTGTTAAGGTCAATCTATGTCTTTATAGCCAATAGTATGTTTTAAGAAATTACATGTGCTAATGCTCATTGTTTATATATTTATATATTTCAAAGCATTCTACCAAATCTACCAAAATTTTAAAAAATAACAAAATCTAAATAGCCAATGTGAGATTCTTGCAGTATATTAAAAATCTCAAGTTAGCAAGTTGGCAGCTCTCTTCTTCTCCACAGTGAGTAACCAAATAACAGCAGGACAGTTGTATATTAAGGTGAGTGACCAAAGAGCAGAGCAACAGTTGCATGGCAAGAGAAACAAAATATCCTATCACCTGCCACCAGTCTCCACAGCTGGAGGAGGGGATTCTGCCCAGTGTGGTGGTTAAGGTACAGTGTATTTCAACCAACTCTGTCAGCACAGATACTGACAATAATAAATGTTGGATAAGTTCACAGTCTTAACAGCCTGGGCCTGAAGTCTTCATGATACACTGGCTTTAGAAAAGGAATTCACTGAGTCTCCCAGCAACAACCCAGTGTTCTATAACTGGTAACCATCTTGAAAGACCAATTTTATGAACTTGAGTACAATAGAGATCAGAAATTCTCTCCTGTTGCCTTGTCTGGGACCCACAGACATTTCACTGTCTTGTGTCAATGGATTGTTGCCTTATGAGCTAGACTCAATGGAGTGACTGACACAAACCCACTTAATGTGCTGCGTGGTGGGGTGCCAGTGCTGCTATTAAGAGAGGGAAAACGCTCTTCCCAAAAACAGAGGCATGAGGAAGGCTGCCATCTGAGAACTTGTAAAGATCAATTGATGTAACGTCATTCATATGAGAGAAACCAGACACTTGAATTTCTCCTGCCTTCAGTTACCCTCCTTTGTCCCCATCTCCTCCTTTATATGCCCTTCCTTCTCTCCCCCCACATAATCCCCATAATCCCATTTTTGCTTTCATACCAGGTGGAGGTTAAATTATATATGCATTATATATATACACACATATATGTGTGTGTGTGTGTGTGTGTGTGTGTGTGTATAAATCTATATTCAACATATGAAGGAAAACACATGAAAGAAAAGAGTCATTTGACTTTCTGAATTTGGCTTATTTCCTGGAATATCATGATTTCCAGTTACCCCCATCTTCCTGCACATTAACACAATTTCATTCTTTCTTCACTGAGGCTGAATAAAATTTCTTTATGAACATACCACAAGTTTTTAATCCATTCACCTGTTGGTGACATCAGGTTCATTCTTTAACTTGTGTGCTATAAGTAGTGAGCTGACTTACATTCCTTTGGGCATATACCCAGGAGTTCTATAAGCTGGAGCATATGGTAGTTCTTTTGGTTTTTAGGAGCCTCCATTCTGATTTCCATAGTGATAACACTGGTTTATACTCTAACTAGCAATGTATAAAGCTTCCTCTGTCCCTACATTTCTTGTCAGCACTTGTTTGTTTTGATGATAACCATTTTGGGATATTATGGAATCTGAAACACAGCTTTAATGCACTTCTCTGATGACTAAGGATGCCAAACACCCTTTCCAATATTTATTGGTCATTTGAACTTCTTTGGAGAATTGTCTGTTCAGTTCATTAATCCATGCATTGATTGGACTGTACTATGTATTTAATTCTTGCAGTTCTTTTTGTCTGTTTGTTTATGAGTTAGGGTCTCAATCTAACACAGGCTGACCTGGAATTCACTAGGTTTTCTCAAACTGGTCTTGAACTCACAGAGATGATCCTACCTCTACCTTCCATGTGCTGTGATTAAAAGTGTGTGCCACCATGCCTGACACAGTTATTTACATATTCCAGATAAAAATCCTCTATTTGAGGTGTAGTTGACAAAGATTCTTTCCCCAACTCTCAGTTGTCTTTTCCCTCTACTGCTGGTTTCCTTTGCTGTGCAAGAGCATCTCAATTTCATGCAATTCCATCTGTCAGTTCTTGACTTTATTTCCTGAGATATTAGAGTCCTTTTTGGAATATGCTACTTAAGCCTAGATCTTGAAATGTTTTTCATATGTTTCTCTTTCAGTTTTAGATATTAAATTAAGATCTTTGACCCATTTATTTTTTTTAATTTTTTTTAGAGAGAGTGAGAGAGAAAGAGAACTGGTGTGTGAGGGCCTCAGCCACTAAACTGAACTCCAGATACTTTGCACCACCTGGCACTTGCCTCGCCTTTGTGTATCTGGCTTACGTGGGATCTGGAAATAAAACATCGGTCCTTGAGCTTCACAGGCAAGTGCTTTATCCACTAAGCTGTCTCTCCAGCTCCTTTGATCCATTTTGAATTTACTTTTAGATGTGATTAGAAATTATATCCTGTTCTCTTTTTCATGTGGATGGTCAATCTTCAGCACCAGTTAAAGAGAGGACTGATTTTTGATGAGTACCACAAGCAGAGTAGAGAAAGTAGTCTCTTCAAAACAGTCTCTTAAGATATCTTAAACTTTATACTATGAAATTAATAAGTGAGGCATTGGTATGCTGAGTGATATGTTTTTTTCAGTCAGGACTATAGCTATAGACAGCAAATGTAAAAGAAGAAAAGGGGGTTATATTAAGTTAGTATACCTTGGCGCAGCAAAGGAATCATAAACAGAGCTCAGAGACAACCTACAATAATAGGAGAAAACATTTGCAAACTGTTCCTACAACTAAGGATTGAAATCCAGAATAGATGGGAGATTCAAATAGTTGAACACTAAACAAAAAGTACAATTTAAAAATGAGTTAAAGAACTGAACAGATCCTTCTCCAAAGAAGGCAGACAAATGGGAAGAAAAGGTCATATGTCACTAATGATTAGAAAAATTTAAGTCAAAACTCCAGTTCAGCCCCTTAAGTGAGTGTTATTTAAAAAATGTTCTGGCAAGGACTTGAAAAAATGAAACTCTCATCCACTGTTGGTGGAAGTGTAACACAGGCATTATGGAAGACAGTGTGGAGATTCTGAAAAAGAAAAAAAAAAAAACACTAAAATCCAGCCATACCATATCTGCGTCTATAGCCAAAAGAGATGAAAGAAGATATTTGAACTCCCCCATTTATTATAATACACCATGGACTCAGCACAGACGCCCCTCAGTAATGGATGAACAAAGAAACCATGGGCTCTTTACATAGCCTGACACCAGAACAAGGACATCTTGTCATTTCCAGCAACATGAATGGAATCAAAGGTCAGCATGTGACATGAAATAAGCCAGACACAGGAAGGGAAATATCATATACTCTGTCTCTTTTTGTGGAAACTAATAGGTCAACCATGTGAGAGAATAGATGGAAGAGCGGTCAGTAGAGTTTGGAAAGGGAGCAAAGAAGAGAGAGAAGGAAGTTCAAAACCCACAGTGGGGGAATTACTCTGCTCATCTTTAGCACACTAGGGTAAATATCAGTTAATCTATGATATACTATATCAAAATACAAAATGCCCAACACATAAAAATAATTAATGGTTAAAGAGATGGAAATGCTTATGACCCTGATTTGGATATTGCACACTGTACACATGTACTGAATTAGCATAGTGTACCCCTAACAATGTATAAATGTTACACCTCACAGTGAGAAAGAATGGGGTGCTGAGATAAGCTACTTTGTAAAGTTCATAAAATTTATAAGAAATGGTAAAAGACAAATCACTTTATAAGAAATGAGGTCCAAAGTAGGATCTAACAAGTTATTGTAGTTCCTCAGCTAGAGATCAAGTGACTAGATTTGAAAGACTCCATGAAATGTCAACTGTTTCAACTATGCTAAAATGTGATACATACACATCTATGCATTTTTACAGGGTGTGAGGATGAGTTTCCAACTTTCATTAGAATATCAGAAAAGTCCATACACCTTTCCTGTACACACACACACACACACACACACACACACACACACACGAGGCTATAACAGACTAACACTGGAGAAGTAAGAATTTTTAAGTTGTCTCTGGGTATAATAAAACCCTAACATAAACATATTTTTGGAACTACCAGCAATTTTAATGTATCTAAATAAAGTCAATGGCTTCACTTAACATGATTACTTATAAGAAAACATTCAAGAGATTAGGAAACATATTTATTTCTTCTTTGGTACAACCAGAGATGTTACCTCAAACCTTTACAATAAATAATCTTGTCAATAAAACTTATAAGTGCCAGGGTATTAAAATAACTTTTTTTGCTTTCACATAGAAAAGCTCAAAACATTAAAGGGCTTGGGGTACAGTACACACAGCTGACAGATCCAGACTGAAGATGAAAATCAATACAATGAAAGGATATCACTTCCTGTAACATAGCCCTTTCTTGACACTCTCAAAAGAGCACATTGACTGGGATTGTAAGCACCAGGTATGTTGAATACAGTGGGGTTTCTTCATGACTAGCCTAGTAAAATTCTAAGTAAATGAATCCATTATCCGAGAAGAAAATCTAAATTGAAACTGCAACTGAGGTAAACCAGACAAGTTATTTTTGTTTGTAGGCCCAGAGGCCCACAATAACTCACATATGTATAGCACACTAACATTCAAGGTCCTAGGAGGAAAATTATACATCTATAATTTATTACTTTTGCTGATGACTCTCCTGTCCTTTTCAAGAGAAGAGAAACAAGAAGTATTGAATAGCACCACTGTTCTAAATCTGATTGTCAAGTAGGACTTCTGTAATCATGTTGAAGGTAACACATTATCATCTTGGCCTCAGCTCTGGGTACTGTCTCTCCTCCATGCTCCTTCACCAGGCACCGTTTATATGGACCGCTTGCAGCACCAAGCCATTCACTGGTCAGGCCCTTTACTAAATGCCCGTTGCCCAGCCTGCAGGGTGCAGGAGGCTGGCTCACAAAAACCAGGAGGACCAGGAGGCCCTGGAGGGCCAGGCACACCAGGAATTCCTGCCACTCCTTGGGGCCCTTGCTCACCATCCAGGCCATTTCTTCCATAGCTGGCAGGGCCTGGGTCACCTGTAATAGAGAAAAGATTGTGCATGTGAGCAGAGGACACTAATGGAGAACCTCACAGCCCAGTCAAAATGAGGGGTAAACAAATGCTTTTAGAAATGATGTGTAATGGAAAGATCTCTTTATTGGACTTGGATCTCATTAGGAAAGAAGAAATAAATCTCAGTGTATGCACTTCCATCATGGCATCCTATAGCCACATGTTTCTATTGAGAACTGAAATGTGGTTGGGCCAAACTGAAATGAACTACAGGTATAAAATACAGGTGATTTCTGAGAGAAAACTATAAAATATTTTTCTAACAATATTTATATTTATATTGTGATGGAATGAAATACCATACCAGTAGGTTAAATAAACTACACAGATCTCCCTCAACTTACTACAGGACAATGTTGAAAATATTGTTAAATGCACCTAACCTATAGAACATCATAACTTAGCAAAACCAGTAACACCACCAACTTATCAGTTCTTTCCACTCATAATCTCATAGCTGATTCAGAACTACCCAGCATCAGAGGAGGGAGAGTGTATCATAACACATATGAAAAGAAGATCAAGGGCTGGAGAGATTGCTTAGTAGTTAAGTTGCTTGCCTACAATGCCAAAGGACCCAGAGTCAATTCCTCAGTATCCATGTTTACCAGATGTACAAGGTAGCATATGCATCTGGAGTTCATTTGTAGTGACTGGAGACCCTAACATACCTTCTCTCTCCCTCTCTTTCTCTCTCTCTCCCCTCCCTCCCTCCATATTTCTCTCTGTGAAATAAATAAATAAATAAAATGAGAAAAAAAAAGATCAAAATTCAAAGTGAGGTCTCTACTAAATTTGCATCACTTTCATGCCATCACAACATGGTAAAACCCTAAGTTCAACCATCCAAAATCCACATTGTTAAAATTAATCTCACTTGATTCTTTTCACGTTTTTCATGTGGCTACTGGAAGATTTAGAATCATACATAACATGTATATGTATGACTTGTGCTATATTTTTGTGAACAGGACTACAAAACAGCTTCCCTTATTTAACAGGGATCTATACACAAACGAGGAGAGGACAAATCTAAGTTGGTTAAAACACAGTTTTTGGAAACAAATGGTTTGGTTTGAAGTTTTAGCTCTGCTATTTATGAACACATGACATTAGCACATCACCAACTTCTATGTTTCTTCACCTACAAGATAAGGTAATACCTTCCTTGTAGTTAAATTTTATGTGAAAATATCTGGTAAAATGGGCAGTATGGAGCTGGAGAGATAGCTTTATAGGTTAAGGGACCTTCAGACAAAGCCAAAGGATCCAGGTTCAATTCCCTAGTACCTCTGTAAGGAGATATATGCATCTGGATCACTATCTATCTATCTATCTATCTATCTATCTATCTATCTATCTATCTATCTGTCTGTCTATTTATCTGTCTGTCTGTCTGTCTGCCTGCCTGCCTGCCTTCCTCTCTCTCTCTGTCTCTCTCTCAGATAGGTAAATAAATAAAATATGTCTTTAAAAATGGGGACTATTTCAATTATTAAGGCATTATTTATTAACGTATTTAGAAGACTGTGTTGTGCTCTACAAAATTTCATGATATTTTTCCTCAAAGGTTTACTTCGGCATGACCTTCACCATGGCCAGATCCTTACAGACTTTTCTACATTTCATCATGATCACTCCTTGAGACATATTCTTGAGGCATGGCACCCCACTACTGACCATTCCTCCCCCTACACCAGTGTGCTTTCCTTCTGTCACTGTGAAAGTGCTGATAGGAAATTGGTCTAAAAGCAACTGCATTTGCCATGGCAATATCATCTTACACAGCGCTTCATTCCCTCTCTGCCTTCTTAACTAAGTCATTCTTCCCGAAAGCTGAAAGCCACATCTTCAAGTTAAACTGTGCAGTTGCTTACGTGTGTGTTGCAGTTACCTTCTCATTGCTGGGACAAACATCTGACTAGAATCAACATAGGGGGTGAAAGGCTTTAATTCATGCTTACAGATTCCAGGGGAAATAACATCAGTGGCAAAGGAAGTTGGCTGACTTCATCAACCACCACACAGGGAGAGGAAGAGAGAAGCCAACAGCAGCAAGCACGAACAGCCAGAGCTCAAACTTGGCTCTCAACATACCTTAGCAAGGCTAAACTCAAGATCTGCCCCAGTGACACATCTTCCATCTGGCTTCTAGAGACTTAAGCTGCAAGCTTAACCTTAATCAAAAATATTTGAGGCTATGTGGGGAACATATATTTATATTTGAACCACCACAGTGTAGTTACTTCCTTTCTTTCCCACAGGTTTTGATTCTCTTTCTTCTTTAGCGGTGTTATTTCATGAGTCATTGCAGTGATGTGGTCTTAATAAGTGTGACTATTTTATGCACCTCACATACACAGACTCCGTTTTACATATATCATATGCTTCCCTATGTGCTTACAATGAGACGTCCACAAAACAATGCTGTGGTGTAAAGTATCAGTAAGCTTTAAGGAAGAATGATATTTTTTTTGAATTGATGCATCTCAAGGCTATATGTAGTTAAGAAAATGCATACTATTCTCAACAGTTTATCCCATAAGCTTTTCTCCAACTATGGGGGTGATTTTCCTCTAATGGGAGAAAGCTCTTTCCTAATCCATAGCATAGGTAAGGCTAATACTGCAGAGCCTGGAGTAGAGCTTTAACAGACAGGTCAGATGTAGCTACATATAAACAGCGATTTTCATGCAGTTCGTCACTAGGAATTTCCCCACTGAGACCCATCAAGCCTGTCTTAACAAGATCAAATCAAGACAAGAAAGAGAGAATGATCATGGTCACCACAGAGAGGTTGAAAAGACCATGGGACTGGGCAGGCAGATCAGGGGAGGTCAACCCCTGCCTGTGGGCTAGATCTTACTTTTGAAACACCTTTACTAGAACAGAGCCATACCCACTGGCTTACCTATCACCTGTGACTATTCTGGCAATACAAGGGAATGGCTGAATGGCTCCAACAGAGATCATACTCAAAGCTACAGAAAATACTGGAAAGCAAAGGCCTGGACTAGGAAAGCCCCTGCTGGGCTGATTAGAAAAAAATTATAATACAAGAGCAGTGGAAAATGCCACTGATGTTCCACATCACTGTTGGGGAGACAAGGGTAGGTGAGTGGCTGGTAACCAGGGTATGGATCCAGCAGGTGTCAGCAAAATGAAGGCTGATGTTGCCAGAACTGGACAATTTTTAACAGAAAGCAGGAAGGGAGTATTTAAGTAAAAACTTTCTCTTCTAAATGTTAACAATTAATCCCAATTTTTACTTAACATTAATAGAATAGTCACAGAAACCTTAAATTGATGGAAATTTGTTCTCTAAAATGTAAACATTTAAAAGCAGAAGATGCTCCTCTTTTCAGATAGTGGTGACCACTGAGGAGACTCAAAACTCAGGAAAATGCTAGGAAGAAATTACAGTGGAGTGTTCAGCACTATCTGAGGCATCTCTATCACACCCGCCAAGGCTCGGCCAGCAGAAAAAATGTAAGAGCCAAAGGAAGAAGAGGTGTGCTTACAATACCGTCTTCCAGATACAAAATGGCAAGACCAGAATAATAGGAGGGGAAAATGATGACATCAAGATAGAAGAGAAACTAGCTGGAAAGGAGGGATTCATTGGAGAGAAGACTTGAGAGGGAAAGAAAAGAGGGTACTGGGAGGGGATTATTATCATAGAATACTGCTTATATTTATGAAAGGTATCAGTTTAAATGTTTTTAAAAAGCACATTGAAGGCTGGGGCCATGACTCAGAGGTTGAGTACATGCCTAGCATGCAAAAGGCCCTGTCTTCAAACCCCAGTACTATTTTTGAAGACAAAGCAAAAGGAAAGCTTTTGAAATTGTCACATTAAGTTTCTCAGTTCAAGTCATTTAAGGGAGGGAGTTGAGACAGGATCTTCTTACTCTCTAGCCTAGGCTCTCCTCCAACTCTCAGCAATCCTCCTGCCTTCACCTCCTAAGTGAAGGATTTGTCACTCCAGGCTCCAATTTAATGCATTTTAGCTTTTGTTTTGTTTGGACCTGGCTTTATTCTAAATCAACATTCAGCCTTTGAAGACAGCTGGTGAAGCTGAAGCCCTCCCTCTTCCTTTGACTCAAAGGAAGCTCATGGCCAGTCTAGGGCCAGTCTTGGTAAATGCAGCAGCAACGCCCCCTTGAGGCTGTGGATGATATCTTCATTGTCACCACCACCACCATCAACATTCTTCAATACACCTTTCTCCTGTGCCATGCTCTGTGCTCATTCCTTTATCATTTTCCTCATATAGATCTATGCTAAGAGGGATAACTACCCAGTCATCCAGCTAGAGAGCACTGGAGTTAGCGACAAGGGCCCCTAACCACTAGTCTGGCTGGAGTACACTCCCATGCATTATTACTGATTTGCTAACTCTGTAGGGAATATTTGGGGAGGGTGTGTGTGTGTGTGTTGCAGTTGTTGCCATTGCCGAATTCATTGATTCTAAGTTGACTGGGAAGTAAAAAGAGACATAATAACTGAAAGCTAGAATTGACTCTTCCAGACCTCTACCATAAGAAACTAAGAACGTTTTATGACGTTTTGCTCTACATAAATGCCAAATACCTCTGGACCTGCCTTTAACACAAAAGACTGGGGAACTCTGGCCCAAAACTTTTGTTTTCAACTATGCTACAAATTTGCAGAGTGGGAATCTCATTTTGGAGTGACACTATATCACAGTCCAAGGTATTGACAAAGCTAAG
The DNA here is from genome assembly GCF_020740685.1 of Jaculus jaculus. NCBI lineage: Eukaryota > Metazoa > Chordata > Mammalia > Rodentia > Dipodidae > Jaculus > Jaculus jaculus. The sequence goes on along the minus strand of NC_059109.1, from coordinate 23,571,638 downwards.
CTAAGATATTGTTCACAAATTGGGCATGAAAGGTTAGTTCAGCAGCTGTGTTGAGGAACAGGCATGTGCTGCTACGTGTCCCCTACAAAGTGCGAGCCTGGGTCTGAAGCTCTCTAATTGCCCAGTGGGTCTGTTGGACACACTAACTTCCCAATGATTACCCGGATTTTTGAAATTTCATGGACCTATGAAAAGTCACTGCCAAACAAAACATTTCCAGATTTGGGAAACTAAAAAGAATATCTATGTAATTCTCTGTGTGAACACCAGAGGGTAGACTTGTTGCACTGATGGAGGCAGATCCTGGCTGGAACACTGAAAGGCAGCCTTTGGTAAACACATACTACAGAATGAAAGGGCCCGTGTAAGCAAGCCAAAAGAAACACACACACACACACACACACACACACACACGATTTCCATCATTAAATAGGTGATCATATGATAAATCTACCGGTTTACTCACATGTTTTTTATTAGCCCAAATTTGCATTTCTTATATAGAGTTTAGCTTTTGTGGAATGTGACAATGCAGTATATGTTGAAGGAATTGTGTGAATTCTTTTACAAAAGTCTCCTTTACCAAATAAGATAACCATTGCAATAAAAATAGGATAAATGGCCAATGATCAATGACAGAAAAGTGGGAGTGGGTAAAAAGCAGACAGTGGTGATTTTGAAGGTAGCACCAGGAGGGAACGGTTGGTTAAATGAAGAAAAAGAAAAGGCCACATATTAAGAGGACTATTAAAGTGAGTCCACAACATATTTTTTAAAATCAGACTTAAGTATTTCCTCCAAGACCAATGGTGTTGGGCATTGCCAGGCACAGGCTGGAGTCTTCAGGGAGCCTTCAGGAGAGGGGCCTGAGCTACCTACCAGGCATGGCTAAGGCCCCCCAGGCTACAGGAAGCCACTCCCTCTCCAAACCCAGCACACCTGAACGCAGGCTCGGCCCATAGCCCTGTAACTTTTGGCCAGCTGCCTGGGAAACGCCTTATCAGCCTTCACTCAGCTCATCCCCAAGACTAGATCACACACTTCCCCCATTGCCTACCTGCTGGAATGAATGTCCCCATATGCTAATTAGGCATCAGAAATGAACCTGATACATCCAATCCCCTTAGGACCCTTTCCCCTGCCCTCAGATCCTTATAAACCCATTTCCTTGGCCATAAACGGAGAGAGCTGTTCACACCCAAACTCCTCCCTGAAGTCTTTTGCTTTCGCAAGCTCACCCACCCACCCCGGTTGTTGTCTGGGCTCCTTCGGAAGCGGGGAGGGGGGGGGGGGGGATAGGAAGGGGATCATGGCCGGTCTGAGGACACAGGAACCCACACAAATGATGGTAAGAAAGGAGAAAATGTTTCTACTACCTCTCTCTCTCTTGCCCACACTTGCACACAGTCTGCTGTACTGAGAATCCACCAGCAAGCCCCTCGTTGGCTGCCCCGTGGCTGAAGAGAACTCATTTACCCTCCAGACTCAGGGCCTCCTGGGGGGCCATTTGCCTCCAGGGGAGATCCCGGGCTTCCTTGAGGGCACCTAGGCATTGCACACACTCAGCTGATGTTCCTAAATCTTAGGCTCAGGCAATTTTGTGGAAGAGGGGGCGGAAAGATTGTAAAAGCCACAGGTTCGTTTTAAAATTAGAATGTGGTTTACCAACCGATGTTTTTAAAGTAAGGTCATTAGAAACATAATGTATTTCCAATAGCATAATGTGATGCCAGTGGTTCAGCTCAGTGATTGGGAGACTGTGATTTATCAATAAAATGGCAGTTGTTAAGCTAACATATTTAACTCCTATCACAACCGCTGGTAAAGAAGAAAAGTGCACTCTCCTCTAAAACATCCGTCAATAAATCGACTCTTTATCATGGACTGAAATCTTTCCTTGATCCTTTGTACTTCCAACCAGACTTTCTCTCCTTTTCCAATCACAAAAATGTATTAATTTGTGAAAGTATCTTGACAGGCCCACGAATCATACTGTTAGAAAGTCAGTGTTTGAGCTGTCTCCAAATGTATTCAGATTTTTTGAAAGCTTTTAATAAGGAAGCAATCCCCAGAAGCAATGAAATAGATAATTGAGAAGCAAGAATTTTTTTGGCCATAATTATAGCCATGATTAAAAATGTAACCTCTGGCAGAATTACAAAATGAACACTGATTTTTCTAAACCAAATTTTCCAAATCCATAATGGTAGTGAGTACCTGTAAGCTTTTACCCCGGCCTTAACCCTGCCCATCTACAGACATAGCTGGGCCCAGGAGCCATCCCCAATCACCAGGTGAGTCCACCAGAAGCAGTGACATCACTAATAATACCCCTGAGCTGAGCTGGCTTTCAGTCCCACTGAGCTGCTTCTGGGGTTGGGTTTAATTTCCCAGGGGATCATTGTGTCCTCGGGACAGGGTATAAAGACAACATGGACACCCAGTGACAGAACTGGGCTCCTTACAGAGGCCAAGCAGTTGTGCTGTACGTTCCTTGAGGCTGTGACAGGAACGCTTGGGGTGTTTGTTCTTGGGGGAGGGGCATTCTTGAAGGGCCTGGGTGTTTGAGAGAAATTTTTAAAATAAAATTTCAATTGCTTCCTGTACCACATGAATAGCTAAAAACTTGAATTAACTTTCCAACTGCTCTGGGTTTACAGGCTTTAGGTGCTAGGAGCACAACTCATTGGTAAAGTACTTAACCTCGGATGTGCCAGGCCCTGAGTTCAAACCCCAGCACCATAACATAGTCATTTATAATAAATAACTTAGGATAATAAAATAACAAGGACCTGTCCTATTAGCTAGAACTGAATACAGCTGTTCATTCAGGTGTGGGGGAAGTTGGGTGTGGTGTGTAAGTGTTGGTGGGGGAAGGCGGTATGCATGTGTGTGCCCTTGCAGAGCCTCTTATGTTCCCCTGCCACCTTGGGTGGCTTCAGGGGTCCTGCACTATTGCTCTTCTGTCCATTCTTGTTTGAGCCAGACTCTCTTACACCAGAGCTTGTTGCTCTCTGTGAGCCAGGCGGTTCCCTTCTCTGCTCTTCTTTACAGGACTGAGGTTACATCCTTTGCCTGCTGCTTACCTGGGATCTGAAGATTTGAGTGGGGGTTGGTTTCAAGCCCCCTCAGGCCTCATGATTTCAGAGGAAGTATTCAACTGTTGATCCATCTCTCCAGCCCTCACGGATTTTTATAACAAGCAGATTTAGGCTGGATTTTGCCACTATTTTTCTTAAAGCCTCTCTTTAAGAAATTAATATTTCAAGTCTTGACACTGGTTTTCCCATAAGGAATAGAGACATGATTAAAAGACCATTTAATTCTTCATTAAAGCTGGTTATGAAAAATCCATGTCACCTATATCATCGTTTGAGATGTTTAAGTGACTTGACAGTACTTCTAAAATGTTACTCAGTGACCAATTTCTCCACCTCTGTGAACATATAACTCACTTACCTGGAAGACCTGTAGCTCCAGGCAAACCCTTAGGTCCTCTTCCTGGAAGTCCACGTTCCCCTTTTTCTCCCAAGTCACCTGCATTTCATAAAGGAAAATGTTACTTTTCTATACGCATATTAATTTTGTATTTTAAACTTTAAGCAAAGCTCAAATTCAGAGACAAAATCATTAAACTTCCACAAACTATACTAGTAAATATGGGACAACATGAAAATCAATATCATCTTATCAACAGATCTAAGAAGAAAAAAAAATAGATCAACTCACCGACACTGAAATGGCATTTCACAAAATTGCACGTGCATCCATCAAACAGCAAAATAAGGCTCAATGGATGTGTCATTAATCTGATAAAAACATGTCTATCTGCTCATCATTGTACAAAGCATCCTGAAAACTAGTGTAATACTTAACAGGAAACAGGAAGCCCCTCTGCCACAGGCAGATCCATGAGGAAGCTCACTGTTGTACTGTTATTGTCATTGCTACACATCATGTGGTCTGAGGAATTAAAGCAATTTCTATTTGGAGGTAAACTTGGTATTTTAAAACTGGAAAAACAATTCAAAACTACTAGAAATAATGAAAAACTTCAGTATACTAGCAGGGTACAGAATTATAGACACCAGTAAATGGACATTTAGTAGTGTTCATATATGCAAACCCCAACCAATTGTAACATTCATTAAAGCAGTGCCATTTATAGTAGAAATAAAATATTAAATAGTTGGACATGAGATTAATTGAAATATGCAAGTACAACATGAAAGAATTTGAAAATCTAATGGATTAAAAAAATAGTCAGTAGAGTAACATCCTTAGAAAAACTTGTTAGTTAGCCCTAAGCTTAATATTAATCCTGATCTTAATATGAAAAACCCACATTTTTTTAACCAGAGAAGATGATTCTGATATTTATATAGAGGAACATGTAAGTTAAAATAGCCATAATTCCCTCCAAAGAAAAGCAGCACAAAAAATTCATTCCCCTAGGGCTGGAGAGATGGCTTAGACATTAAGGCACTTGCCTGCAAAGCCTAAGGACTCATGTTCGACTCTCCAGATCTCACATAAGCCAGATGCATAAGATGACACAAGTGTGCAAGGCCACACATGCACACAAGGGGACACACACATCTGGAGTTCTATGGCAGTGGCTGGAGGCCCTGGCACACCAATTCTCTCTCTCATAAAAAAGAATTATTCCCCCTAGATATTAAATCAATTACAATAGGGTGATTATGATCCAAGAGACAGAATAAAGTATAGAAGTAAGTGCAAATGCAAGTTGATTTAAAATAAAAATGGCATCTTAATGTTGGAAAAGATGAACAATTCAATTCAACAAATGGTGCTATAATAAAAGTGAATAATCACCTAGATAAAAAGTTAAGTACTAATACCTCAAGACCTCGTAGAATACACCAGCACAATTTACAAGTGGATCAAATGTTTAAGAAATAGAAAGAAACAGGGAGAATTATTTTACATTTTTAATTTTGAGTCAGCCTTTCTAGTTATGATGCAGGATATGATGTGTTCTGAACTCTACTATACAGAAAGAAAAGCTAACTACACAATGAAAAATGAGCCAATGGCATGATGAGACAGGTCATGAAACAAACAAAATGACTTACATAGATGAAAAAGACTCTGTATTCACTTTCATAAAATAAATGCATTTTTTAATGTTATTTTAACTCACAAGGCTATGAAAAGCTCCAAAATTAAATTAAAGCTATTTAGCAAGTTTATAGAAAAACAGAAGTGCATATTGCTGCAGAAAGTAAAAACTGGTGCACTGTCATGGGAAGAGAATTTGGCAATAACTATCAACATAACAAACGGAAGTTTCATCTTGCCCAGAAATGCTACTTCTAGAAACTCAAGTTAGAATTAGAGGTACAGAAAGAGTTCATGTTAATGTTGTGTACAGAGATAAAAGGTGTACACCATTGTTCAGCATAGCCTTGCTCTAACAGCAGAAGCCTGGAAATGATTTGAAGGTTTACTAAATGTAAACACTGTGGAACTTCTAGAGAATGGATTCCTATGCTACTGAACATATTAACTAAAAAAAAAAAAAAAAAAAATCAAGGTTCAGATCACTTACTATGAACAATACCATTCTACTTTTAAGGGATTCAGGGAAAATTCATATTCATATATCCTTACATACCATTGATTATAATGATTTGTAAAAAAAAAACTTATAATAATGATCACATACTGGAACTATAAAAGAAACTAAGCAGATGGCAAAGAGATGGGAAATCCTTTACTAAATGCCTTTCATACACTGTTTAAAGTTTCAAACAATGTAAACTTAGTATTGTCAAAATTGAATGAATTTTAGAAATTAAAGTGTACTGTCACAAGTGTATCTCACTACTGACTCATAATTTATTGGGAATAACTTTGGACTACAACCAGCTGTGGGTACTTGCAAGACATTTATGATAGGTGATTGAATTTGGTGATTCAGCAGCCACAGAACAAAGTTGCATTAATTATCCTGGATCCTGCAGAGACCAAATTCAGAAACTTGGCCTCATTAACAAAATGCCTTAATACTTAATGAACTGGTCCCTAAATGACATCTACTATTCCTATTAGGGCATTATGTTCTCCTACTCTACTAATATAGTGATATATCACTATTCTAGTACACTATTAAAAGACACAAAGCCACAAATTCTACATATAATCTTTCTATAAGCATTATATCAACCCAACTTCACTCAACATTGAGTCAAATTTGTTGTAATTTAAAAGACAAAGTCAGGTATACAACATAAATGGGATGAATATCTGTACAATCACTAAAACATTAGTCAAATAGACAAAAACTTTTAATTATCATGTGAATTTTTAGTTATCTAATTTTATTTTTGCTGTGAATGTACTTATCTGAATTTTTATGATGGATTGACTATAGTTTCACAACACTTCAAGCTTTTAAAATACTGTGTAAGTCTTCAAAGCTCAACTTGAACTCGCAGTCACAAAAGCAAGCTATTTATTTTGTCACTTGTCACCAGTATGGACTACGATAGGAAGTGGATATTATAATTAGCATATTAAGAACTAACAGCTAAAGCATTGCTGTTAACTCAGCAATTTAAATGTCATACCATGATAATTCTAGAGGTTGACAATGAGAAGACAGTCTCCAAATGTGCTACATTCTCTGAAGATTTGAGATGAAGATTAAAAATAACAATGTAGCTTTCACCTTGATAGTGAAAATTGAAACTTATTTACACATTCTAGCAAGGAGCCACACCAATGTTAAATTTTTGCTTGCAAGAAATAGCACTTCTGTTCTGTGATACTCTCTTTTTGGCTATCAATCACAGGAAATAAAATTTCAGATGAAAACTGTTCCCCATAGTGCCATATATTTGTGATTAAGCCTTATACTTAACCCCCAGGTGGTGGTGTCTTTGAGAGGTGCAGCCCTGCTGAAAGAGGTACATCAAAAGAGGTGGACCTTGGGATGCTTGCCAGTACTAGCTAAGTAATTCTCTTTACTTCTTCCCTGCTGATGTGTAGAGATGTGATTCCCAGCTGTCAGCTACTCCATGCTCTCCCCACCAGGATGAAACTGTCCCTGGAAACCGTAACCCACAAATAAAGCCTTGACTTCTGCAAGCTATTTCTGGTTAGATGCTTGGTCCCTTCAATGGGAAAGTAACTGCTACAGGGTGTGAGACAGCCACAGTACAAACATCTCTTTCCACAGTAAACTATAGGCATGGGTGGCTCTGTCAGCAGAGCTCATCCACCTCCTCAAACTTTGGTCCTGTCTTCTGTAGCAATGTACAAAAACTGGGTCTGAGAACTAAAGTTCCACCTTTGTAGTCTACTCAGTCTAAAAAATACACACAAGTGCTAGGGAGACTGTGCAGTGAGTGGTTGAAGGTACTTCCTTGCAAATCCTGAAGATCCAGGTTCAAGTTCCCCCATATCCATGTTACACACCAAATGCAAAAAGCAGCACATGTGTCTGAAGTTAGTTTGCTGCAGCAAGAGGCCCTGGTGCACCCATTCCCTCTCTCTCTCTCTCTCTCTCTCTCTCTTTCTCTCTCAAATAAATAAATACTTTAAAGAACTATACATAAAAAGTCTTAGATATAAAAAGAAATATCATCTGAGTAGAAAAAGAGCCCATGTGAAGAGTAGAAGTTCTCACTCCTCAGTAGCTATTATTTCACTTCTTTTTTAAAAATCGTTTTATTTATTTATTTGAGAGTGACAGAGAGAGAAAGAGGCAGAGAGAGAGAGAGAAAGAATGGGCATGCCAGGGCCTCCAGCTACTGCAAATGAACTCCAGACGCGTGCGCCCCCTTGTGCATCTGGCTAACGTGGGTCCTGGGGAATCAAGCCTTGAACCAGGGTCTTTAGGCTTCACAGGCAAGCGCTTAACCACTAAGCAATCTCCCCAGCCCTTATTTCACTTCTATGAGCTAAAATCTAGGCCCAATCTCCTAGTGAGGAGATTAGTGCAGATGAGGTGTTAGTCAAAGACATGTATTTTGCAAACCTCCATTTACATATGGACTTATATGTTTGGCTCACACTAAAATATAAATACATAGTCATACTCAAAAGGGACTTAAAATTAACCCTAACCATGAACATTTAAAAATATTTTTTAGGGAATGAAGGTTAACATAATACTAAATAAAGTGAATATAAGGCCACTCTGATGTCTCATGTTCTGCTTTCACATACATACAAGACCCACATACCACAGACATTGTCACTACGTTTGTGTTATATTGCATACATACATATGAATAAACAAAGGAAAATTTCATATGAACTTTAAGCTTTGACTATAAATCAAAGCAGATTGTTATAAGCTCTTACTGATAGCATCCACTTGTTTCTTATTTCTTATTGAAAATATTGATTAACAGAGCTCCAGTAGCACAATCCGTTAGCATATGGTGCTTATATGAAAACATTGATTAAGACATAACCTGAACTACTAAAAGCAGTCATAATAAAACAACCTCCTTCCTTATATTATGGCTTCCCTGAGGAAAGATTTCCATGAGGAAAGTGACTCAATTGTAGAGTAAGCCTCACACCATCCCTCTTTACTAGGTAAAGGGAAGGTGATGGACAACAGTGAACTGCATCTCTTTGTTAGGTAGAGGAAAAAGCAGTGGCCAAGAATGAACTGCATCTCTGAGAATTGCTGAAAATTTAAATTTCAACATGGTGGTTCCACTTCAATCCACTGGGTCATAGCAAACTACATGCTTCCTGTTAATTACTACTGGCAGGGCCCTGAAATCTGGAACAGTGTATTTCTAAGTTTGTGACAGTGATGATTGCTAAGGAAAATCTGATTCCCACTCCCTGCCTCTACCCCAAGTTCTAGAAGTAAAACTAACTAAAGATGGCAGTTTAAAGAGACTGAATGACTAGAAAGGGATGGAGACTTACAGGAAGAGAAATGATTCTATCTAAAGTGATATGATGATGGCCTATATGACCGTAAAATTCTGCTGTCAACATGATCAGAAGCAAGTAAGAGACATGCCTCTCGGGGATGGGGGATTGCGATGGATCTAGGAAGGACTGATAGAAGGAGGTATGCCTTCCCCCAGAGTATGTGGTCCTTTCAGTGGTGGGCTATATAGAATGAAGATAGGGCCTTTCTCCTGGCTGCCCTTGCAACTTGCTGCTGTATACAATCCTCCCTGTTCTTGCTATCTCTTGAGTACACTGGAATCCAGCTTCTTCAGCCCTCCAACAAGGACTGAAGACCAGCAACAACAGTCATCCTCCAGTCCTTCAATGCCACAGTGTGACTGCTGAGGCGCCCAGCTTCAGGAGCTGAGCAGCTACCTGGTTCTCCAACTCTCCAGCCTGCAGAGAGCCATCGCTGGACTGCCCCGCCTGTATCCTGATAGCTAATCTAATAAATCTTTGTAATGCGTATTCACTTTTTCAGTTCTGTTTGTCTAGAGAACTCTAATATAATTAATGTTGTGAATATTAAAGATGAAAAACATGGAGAGAAACAGCTTTATGAACCAGCTGTGATTGGCAAATGAACTTGGTGCTCGAGATATTTTCCAGGTTCCAAATACAGAACACTGGAACCAAACTAGTTCAGGGTAGACATAAATCAGTGTGGGCAGGAGCTTTCCAGAAAGCTTCCAACAATTTGCCTTTGTTTTCAGAGATTCTCAATCCTGGCTCCATGTCAAAGCCACCTGGGGGATATTTTAACCTCCCAATGTCCAGATCAATTAAATGAGAATCTCTGCAAGTGAGGCCCAGGTACGACTGTTCTTACAGCTCCTCCGGTGGTTCCAAAGTGCTGCAAAGATAGAGGGAGGCGATCTGGCTAGACTCTCTCAGAGGACCAAGTAACACAGACATTCTCCTTCTCAAAGGAGAGTTCTGTTACCAGCTCAAGGTTGAGCCCTGCTCCAAATCTGGTGACTTCCCATTAGCCAAAGAAAACAGGGCTGTGATTTCCGTAGACCCCCCAAGGTATTCAATTTTGGTTAGAAAATGTGTATTTGGTGACATCACACCAATGTAATTCTGCATCAGAATCACCTGAGAGCTGGTTAAACCAAGTGCTAGGCCCCACCCTGAGCTTATGATTCAGTGGGTGTTAGACCACACAAGGTCCCTGGTGATGCTGATGACTCAGGGGCCTTTGACAATCACTACTTTAAAGACCCAGGGAAAGTGGCACCTTTCCCCAAACCCAACTAAGTCAACAACCCGCTTGAGGCAGTTGGTGTTTCTTAGAAATGTTCTGCAGAGTGAAAGGGACCACACATAGATGGTGCCTAAGGCATGGGCTCCTACACTGGTAGCTGAAAAGGACGAAGGTGAGTAGACATGTGATGCTTGCAGAGGGAAGCTGTACTCTGTAGATGGATCCCCCCCGCCCAACATTTCTCATTTGGACAGCCTCTGAAAGTTTGAAATTGCACCAGCTTTACAAGAGGCCCCAATTAGAGCTCATTTTTAACATGCAGCTCTGCACATGCCAAAAAAAAAAGTAATTAAATAAATTGTTCCAGCTGAGGGTGCAGTGAGCCAACCACATCAGCCATTCATTTATAGATTCCACAAGGCAGCCTGCTTGCCCTCTGACCACTCACACCATAATATTGATCCCTAATTAAAGCACCACAATATTTTAAAAAATAAGACCCTTGTCCTTGATGCCATATCTTTCTGAAGCTCCCCAGAGAGCTGCCAATAACTCATCACAATATAGAAAATAGTCCTCACTTCATTTAATACTTCATTTAATCTGTAAATTATCCAGGGTACATATACCTCCAGCTGACACACTCACCTCAAAAAGCAAACACCATCTGAGGCAACCAGCCCATCCTCCTGTCTTACAAAATACCTTATACCATCACAAACCTGTTTTTCTGCAAAATAAGTCTGCAAGAACTTAGTCTACTTTAAATAAAAGTGCACAGACTCACATGACTCACATATTAAAGAAAATATAAAGTTAGACTGTACTTTGGAACTGAAAATACATAAAAAGTAAGTACCCAATGTCATTTTTTTAAAGGAAGGAAGCAGCTCCAATTCATGATATAATAACAGATCACTTATCCTGCAAACAAATGTGTTAGGGTAACAGATACAAACATTCTGAGGATAGTCACCATCTTGTAAAAGCTTGACTTTTACAATGACTTTGGAGTCTCAAAGAAATGCTGGAAGGCCCTTTAATAGACTCTGTGAGGTTTACTTTAAGCTATGGCTGAAGCACAGTGTGAGAATGGTACTAAATATGAGAAGAACTGAATTCTAGGATTTGCTCTTGTGTTGTGACAGCAGAATTAAAAGAATAGCATAATCAGGCATGGCGGTACACATCTTTAATCCCAGCACCAGGGAGGCAGAGGTAGGAGGAGTATTGTGAGTTCAAGGCCAGCCTGGGTTACAGAGTGAGTTCCAAGTCAGATGTGGCTAAAGTGAGATCCTACCTTGGGGGGTTAAAAAACAAACAGACTAGCACAGAAGAGGTTGCAGATCTCTGCTGTCACCACTGGAAGAGGTTACATCCTCTTCTCTCAAGGGTATTCAGAGATTGATAACATATGGATTCTGTGAGCTTGGGTACAGATTATTCTACACCTCAAAACAGGGGAGACGACATGTGTGTTTTGGTTCTATCAGAACAAAGTAGCTTTCTTACCTTTAGGTCCCCTCAAGCCAAGGGCACCAGGGGGACCTTTAATGCCTGGAAGGCCACGAATTCCCATCTGACCTGGGAAGCCATTCTCTCCGGGGGGACCTGGGGGTCCAGGGGGTCCAGGTCTCCCAGGGAGACCGGAAGCACCTGTATCTGGACGTTTGAGACTAGCAGCCATCTCTGCAAAATGTTCTGAAAGATAATAAATGCCCCCGAGCATCAGAAACCCAGCAGCAACGCAGATGAAAAGAAAGACATTTCAAATGCCACTTTTCTAAATTTGTCACTAAAGCTTCCAAACTGGGGAGGTGAGAAGCGAATAAAGTTGGGTATTTTTCCATGGAGCTCTTGCCAGGAAGCTTCACTGGTGCTCCCTTACTTGGCCCTGATAGTCTGCAAAGGGGATGAAGATTCAACTGCAGGGCTCTGTGATGAATACTGTTCTAGGAGGATCAGTAAGTCACCTAATCCTGGTCAGATACCTGAAAACCAGAATGACAAGTTGCTTAACATGATGGAAGTGTTATACACAAGCATGGGGAAGCCAAGGGCACGGATCAGAATTAGGATTCCACATTATGTAAGATTTAGCATCAGAAACTAAAAGCCTTTTTTATAGTTTGAAGATATTATATGACCTAAAATGTCTGGGGATTATATTTCATAAATGCTTCCTCTCCAAATTATTTTTCATGCTCAGAGTATATAACAACTATTAAAAACAACCTTCCTTGGGCTGTGGAAATGTCTCGGTGATTAAAGAGGCTTGCTTGCAAAGCCTAGCAGTCTGGGTTCAATTCCCCAGTACCCACATAAAGCCAGATACAGAGTGGTGAACGCATCTGGAGTTTATTTGCGATGGCAGAAGGCTCTGACGTGCCCGTACACACTCCCTCTATCTGCATTTCTCCCACTCAATCTCTCTCTGTCTCTCAAATAAATAAATAAAAATATTTTTAAAAACTTCCTTGGGAGCTGGAGAGATGGCTTAGCGGCTAAGCACTTGCCTATGAAGCCTAAGGACCCCGGTTCGAGGCTCTATTCCCCAGGACCCACGTTAGCCAGATGCACAAGGGGGCGCACGCGTCTGGAGTTCGTTTGCAGTGGCTGGAGGCCCTGGCGTGCCCATTCTCTCTCTTCTTCTCCCTGCCTCTTTCTGTCTGTCTCTCTCAAATAAGTAAATAAATAAATAAATAAAACTTCCTTGGGAATGGTCACAGTTTATCTTAAAAATTAATAGCTCTAGGCTTCTTAAATTGATTTTAAATCACCCCCTAAAGCTATGGAATGAAAGAAAAATCTCCCCATTAAAATTCTTTAAGGGGAATATTCTAGCATATTATTTTTTATTATTTTTTATTTTATTTTTTTTTAGTGTTTTGGTTTTTTGAGGTAGGGTCTCACTCTAGCACAGGCTGACCTGGAATTCAGTATGTAGCCTCAGGGTAGCCTCAAACTCGTGGTGATCTTCCTACCTCTGCCTCCCTAGTGCTGGGATTAAAGGCGTGCGCCACCACGCCCGGCAGCATATTATTTTTAAAGCTGTAAGATGTGAAGGGCAATGTGAATTGTAAACAAAGTTTTAACCATATTTTAATAACTTAAATATGGATATTCTAAATATGGCTTTACTTATTAAACATAAAATTACAATTTTCTAGATATGTTAAATGCTGAAAATTGAAATGGTTATCCAAGATAAAATGGATGCGATGAAGAAATACATTTTGCTTCCAAATATAGAAGTGTTCATTTCACTCTCATTTTGTCCTGAAAAACTCTTCAAGTCTGTTAGACAAACTAAACTGCCTAGAGAGCATAGAAAAGAAGACATTTCTTTAAGACACAATAGGTTACACCAGAATCAGGTCATTTCCCATTAGAAGACTCTAGTGTTACAGGTGACCTCCGTTTCAGAGGATTTTTTTGTTCTCTACTTTTTGTGTGATGTCATAAGTAGACAAACTCAAAATGAATAACATTTTTCATGACTATAAACAAATAGGAATAAAGATTATCACATGAAGTAATATATCACCATTTGGGAAAAATTTCTGTCCAATGGTGTCTTATTTTTTTCACTTACATAGTTCAGGAATAGCAACAATGTCCTTGAGCTCCTTATGGACATGGGTTTTTGTCATGTTGTTTCCACATGTTTAAAGAGATCCTAAGACTGCCACGTACACACCAAGTGGCAGGATCTAAAGGAGAGAAGTGCCTGAGAACTTGTATTGCTGCAAAGTATAACAGCATGGAGTGTGTGTAAGATTATCCTCCTGGTGATGAGAGACAGAGGCAAAGAGACAGAAGGCTAACACAGAAAACTAAGAGTATTATGGTAATATAGTGCTGTAAAGCTAGAAGCTATCATGTGCACCAACAACTGGACGAAACATAACTGCCATAACGTTATTCAAAATACCCCACCTTTGAAGCACACACAAGTCACTGTTCTTTACCTGTGCATACATACACAACATAAAATCTTAAGGAGCAAGAGTCTGTCACAGGAACAGCTGAACCATTTTGATTAACTTACCTTGAATTACTCTCATGCAAACCTGCTTGATGTGTTGATCAGTCGGTGCTCTCCCCTGGGACAAGAAAGGAAAAAGCAGTTTATGTTTGGAACTATAAAGAAGACATTATAAGTTGGAAACACATAGATGCTGCGAGAACCCTGGTGGCTGCTTCTACATGAGGACTACTGTCACCTGAGGATCTGGTGTCTGCTATGGAGTCTCCAAGAGAAACCACAGAGAGTGACCACCACTCACCGGAGGGCCCTGGACACCAGGCAGGCCAGTGGCACCCTGTTCTCCCTGCACACCTCGAGGTCCAGGTGGTCCTCTTGGTCCTTCCACTCCAGGAAGCCCTCTACTTCCTTCAGGCCCTCTCAGACCAGGCTCCCCGGGGTTACCCACCTGGAACAAAAGAGTACATTGTAACACCAAGACTAGCCACAAGCCATAAAGTCTTTCACTGATTTGTGTGTATGTGTGTGTATGTGGGGGGTGGGGGGGGTGTATGCACATGTGCCAGGGCCTCTTGCTGCTGCAAATAAACACCAGAGAACTGTTTCACTTTTGGTGACAGGCCTTTTGAGTCCTGGGGGATCAAACCCATGCCAGCAGGCTTGTAAGAAGGGGCCTTTAACCATTGAGCCATCTCCCCAAGCCTGGGATAATATATATTTTAAGACCACATTATTCATACGTAAATCTATTTACCAAGTGCAGAGGAAGTCAGTGGTTTGGGTTTTCTGTTTTAGTTTTAGTGATGACGATGGAGCCCGGGCCTCACACACATTAAGCTCATTCTCTAACACTGAGCAAGTCCCCAGACAATGCAAGTTAGTTTTTTTTTTTTTAATTACTAATTTATATTGTGATTTTTCAATTTCAGTTTATTTATTTGCACATGCCTGTGTGTGTAGGTGGATAAGCAGGGAGCCAGGGTTTCCTCCTGCTACAAACGAATGCCAGATGCATGTGTCACTTTGAGTCCAGTCAGCAAGCACCTTCAAGTGCTAAGCCACCTCATCAGTCCTGAAAGTTGGTTTTTAATGAGGATTGCTAAAATTTCTTATTAAAAAATTACATTAAAAGCCAGACATGGTGGTGTATGCCTTTAATCCCAGCACTTGGGAGGCAGAGGTAGGAGGAGTGCCGTGAGTTCAAGGCTACCCTGAGAATGCAGAGTGAATTCCAGGTCAGCCTGAGCTACAGTGAGACCCTACCTCAAAACAACAACAACAACAAAAAATTACTGAGTTGCTTCAAGATATGATATTTGGGTACTCTTTGTGCAACAGACATAGAGACAATTCCAAAAACATGCTATTTTGCCTTTATAAAAACATGTCGGGGGCTAGAGAGATGGCTTAGCAGTTAAGCGCTTGCCTGTGAAGCCTAAGGACCCTGGTTTGAGGTTCAATTCTCCAGGAGCCACGTTAGCCAGATGCACAAGGGGGCGCACACATCTGGAGTTCGTTTGCAGAGGCTGGATGTCTTGCATACCCATTTTCTCTCTCCCTCTCTCTCTCTCTCTCTCTCTCTCTCTCTCTCTCTCTCTCTCTCTCTCTCTCTCTCCCTCCCTCGCTCCCTCCCTCTTCCTCTCTCTGTCTGTTGCTGTCAAATAAACAAATAAATAAAAGTAAACAAAAATAAACATGTCGGATGAACTGGAAGATAGTAAGTATATCTGAGAATTGCAAATTACATAGACTAAATCAGTGCAATTAAAATGTCACTTTGAATATGCTGCATTAAAAAATGAGTCAAAAAACAAGTTCACAGCTTAAGTAATAAGGGGAATTAATATCCAAACATTAAAGAAGTTAAAAATAAACCACTTGTTCCCTCAGCACAAAAAAAAAAAAAACAAAAAACGTACATATAAGTTGGGTTTTCCTGAGAGCAGATCACTAAAAGCATTTTAAAGACTCTTCATACACAAGAATTGCTTTTAAACGACACTAAATTAATTCAGTTTTTGTGAAACTAAAATGTGATAAGTCTCTCTGTTAGATTGTGTGGCAAAGTAGCTCTATTTCTGCGATTCAGGGTAAGAATGAGAAGAGAAGAATAGAGGGCAGCCGGGGGGGGGGGGGGGGGGGGGCTTACTCCAGACGGAGACAAGAGTGTTCATAAAACGCCTGTCACACGCAGCATTTGCCTATGAAAAGTTCACTCTTTCAAGCGTTCAAATGTTTAAACCCATGGAAGCTAGGAAGCAATGCTTTCACTACTCAAAGCCAAACTAAGATTGATAAGTATTCCTCCCCACCTTTCTGTATGCAAAAGAAAAAAAGAAAAAAAAAAAAAAAAGGATGTCCACCTAAGTCAAGTCAACTAAAGATATCCTGCAGAAGGCTGCAAAACTGTCAGGTGCCCAGAAAGCAAAACTTTAAAAACTTCTTAAACAACCCAAAGTGATGCCAACATGAGCTCAAAATGCCCTGAAGAAATGACCAGATCATGGGCTAGAGAGATGGCTTAGTGGTTAAGGTGCTTCCCTGCAAAGCCTAAGGATCCAGGTTCAAATCCCCAGAACTCATGTAATCCAGATGCACATGATGGCACATGCACCTAGAGTTCTTTTGCAGCGGTTAGAGGCCCTGGCATGCCCATTCTCTCTCTCATTCTCTCTTAAATAAAAATGAATTATTTTCTAAAGAAGAAGTGGCCAGATCAGTGTATAGGCTCCTGCTGGCCATAGCTAAAATGCTACTGCGACCATACATGGAACATTGAAATGAGAAGATCAAGGGGCAATATTACTAAAACATCATAAGGGCTCTCAACCTTTCAGAAAGAATTCCTCAAATGAGAAATTCCCCAAAATTGGAGAAATTCAACATAATGAAGTAAAATTCAGGTTCTAAACGCCTCCTACTTAACAAGTTCAACTGGGCTGAAGTCAGAGTGGAGCTTTGTTCATAAATATTTTTCCTCATTGTGGAACAGCACAATTAATTCTATCACATTACCCTGGTAGTGCTAAGAAAAAAAAATGGGTGGAGAGCAGTAATGAATTAAGGGATACTTTCTAATATTTTATCAAAATTAGAGTACAATTAACCCTTGTTAGCCACTACATTGTGGTTATTTTTTTATTGCATAGTTTGAATTCTTATTAAAATGGAAAAAAAAAAGGGCACTCCAGGGCCTGTAGCCACTGCAAACAAACTCCAGACGCATGTGCCACCTTGCACATCTGGCTTACGTGGGTACTGGGGAATCGAGCCTGGGTCCTTAGGCTTCACAGGAAGATGTCTTAACTGCTAAGCCATCTCTCCAGCTCTAGTCTGAATTCTTTCCAGTGAAGATTACTAAAGATGTATAGTGATATAGCATTCCTATCACCAAACTCATCAAGGTAACTTTATGTTTAGAGCCATCATTCCTTTTGGGGATTCTTGGGCATAAACATTGCTTGAACCTTTAGTGGCACATAAGCTGGCACAATGTGAACATCTCCACTTCAGTGATGTGCACACAGCTGGGCACCAGGGTCCTCCTTCAGAAAGCAACTGAATCTAAAATGTGTTAGTAAGGTCACGGTCCTAAGGAAATGGGAAGTGTGTTCAGGCTAGATTAAAGTGTTAGACAGCATGGTACAAGTCCTGCAAGTGTTTGAAGCCCCAGACATCCAGAAGATAAAATGAGTTAGCCAAAGACATCAAAGGCTTTGTATACTTTGTTGAGTCTATTTTGTTGTTGTTGTTGTTGTTGTTTTTCTTTTCATTTTTTTTAATTAACAACTTAGATGATTGTAAACAATGCCCTCCCTTCCCCCACCTTTCCCCTTGAAACTCTACCCTCCATCATATTCCCTCCCCCTGTCAATCAGTCTCTTTTTTATTTTGATGCCATGATCTTTTCCTCCTATTCTGATGGTCTTGTATAGGTAGTAGATGTTATTCTTGAAGAATTTTGAAGGAAGGAGGGCTAAATAGTGGGTTATTTTTTTATTTGGATTATTTTGGCTGCCATGAGAACAATTTGTTGGGTAAAATCCAGAGGAACTGAGAATATTCCAGAAATGGGAAGGATTTAGAAATTAACTAGAAGCCAGTAGTAGCAGGTTTTGAGATTTCATCTGAGTTTCATTTCTTTCTCCTTAGTTTTAGTCTTGATTATATTAATATATAAATTAGCAAGTCACCTCAGGTTTCCTGCTAACTGGTTCTGTAATTCTAAATCCATCTAATCTCAAACAATATCAGTTTAATTTCTATAAAATGACAAAATTGATCAGGTTGATCATTTTCTTGTTCTAATTATTTTTTGTCATTTTTTTCTTATACATTGTGCCTCTCTATTACTTCAACTAGAACACAGAGGATATTAAGAAAATTATTGAGCTATTTTCCAAAATAACTGCCAATGAAATTCAATTTTATTCTTGTCACTGAAAAGCTCACATTATTTACTTAAAAATTACCCATTTTGGAAGGAATTTAGACTGCTGCCAGGTAACATTCATTGGGGGAAAAAAAAAATCTGCCTTTACAGTGGTTAGTTCTAAAGCTAGAACCATTCATACAATTGTGAATATTTTTCTGTTGGTTTAATCCATTACCTACCAAGGAAATTTAGACACATTTCTTTGAAGTTAAGTCTTTTAAGCATTGACTTTTTTGTTGTTGTTTGTTTTGGGGGGTAGGGTCTCGCTCTAGCCCAAGCTCCAGGCTGACCTGGAATTCTCTATGCAGTCTCAGGCTGGCCTCGAACTCACAGTGATCCTCCTACCTCTGCCTCCAGAGTACAAGGATTAAAGGCATGCACTACCACATCAAGATTAAGTACTGAATTTTATTGAATGATTTGATAAAGCATGGAATTATATTTTCTATACCTTTATTGATATTTTTAGTTTTTATATCATTATTATTAATTATACTTACAGATCCCTTTGGTCCAGGTAATCCCATATCTCCCTAAACCAAGAAAACAAATTTATATTAGAACAATGTATTTATACCTAACAGTTTCCTAAAATATTCTGAAAAGCTATTGCGCTGCTAGAATATAGAAATCCATGTGCAGGTTAACCCTGACACCGCAGAAAACAACAGACTCAAAATCTGGATTTTGGTCCCAGTTCTACTACTGAATTTGTGGTCCCATGTGAGCTAGGTACATTTCCAGCCTTCTGCTAACTGATCTGTGTAATAGAAGGTAGAATCAGAGCTCTCCAAGGCTCCACCCAGATCTAAAATGCTCATTACTGTATAGGGTAACAGATAATAAAATGGTTTTCTGTCATAAAATATACAGATATTTAAACCCAACTATTAAAACATCATTTTTAACTCAAATTATATGTTTGAGTCCTTCCTAGAAGTCTACCAAACAAAATGTGTATGCTTTGTAAATGTGGAAATTTTCTCACCACTAATTCTAGGTGAGTTCAGCTCAAGAATTAGCCTATCAGGTAATCTTCTACAATACTATGATTTTAAACATTCTAGCAAACAAACTCAGCAGAAAATAAAATGGTATAATCCTCTAACAAATATGCTAAAAAAGAATTTGCTCAATTCAGACATTGCATTTACCTTAAATCCTACACTAGAAGTTTTCTAAAGCTTTTTCACAAGAATGATCTCCTCCAACCCCAAAGGAGTAAAACATAAGTTCCCACATTGGGCACTGACATCAGAGCTGTATTGATGAGCCAGCAGACCACACAGTTCCACCAGTAAAACAACCCGGGGCTTTCATAATCTTCTGTGGAGACAGACGTCCCTTCTTTGGCAGGTTTTAGGATAGAGAGGATGCCCTCAGCCAGATTTATGAGCCACAGCTACCTAGATATAAAAGATCTGCCAGGCATGATGGTATACATCTTTAATCCTAGCTCTCAGGAAACAGAGGTAGGAGGACTGCTGTGAGTTCAAGGCCAGTCTGATATGTTGACTTCCAGATCAGCCTGGGTTAGATCAAGACCCTACCTCAAAACAAAACAAAACAAAAAATTCTAAAGACATATGTAAATCTCAAAAACAAAATCCTTCCCTCCTTTTGTTTCCATGATTACCACTATTCCTACTTTTCCTATTTATATGAATCACTTGAATTCATCAACATGAGACCACAAAAGAATTCACCATCTGAGGAGAACTCTCCAGGGTTTAAAGCCAGGTCTATCATTGGTGGCTTGTTTCCTCTCTGCTTCACTGATGCTGACCACAGTATTGGGAGTCTTTCATTAGCTTGCAAAGAAGACGATGAGGAAAACTGTCAGGAAAACAGTTGTAAAGCGTCACTATTAACCAGAGGGAAAAAAAAAGTCTTACAAGATCACCCCGTCCTCCTGCTTCACCTTCTTCACCAGATGCACCCTAAAAATTAAAATAAATGTCACATTTTTCAAATCGTTAGTTCCATGGATCAACTTTAACTAATTCAAATTGCTCAGCAAAAAAAAAAAAAAAAATGAATATTTACATTAGAAATTGACAAGCATTTTACAAGTGCCCCAGTGCTCCCAGGAGCATGCCAAAATACAAGACGTTTTCAATGGCATTCCAGTACACTTAGTCCAAACCAAAAACTAGAGTAGCCTAGAAAGAGGGCAAGAGAGGTTAAGGTTCATCTATTAATTAACTTGAGTTTAATTAACAACCATTTTCAACAATTTTACAATTGAGTAACACTTACAAGTGTCATTTTAGTATAGAAAAGGAACCCAGGGGCTGGAGAGATGGCTTAGCAGTTAAGATGCTTGCCTGTGAATCCCAAGTACCCAGCTTCAACTCCCCAGAACCCACATAAGCCAGAAGCACATGGTAGGCTAAAATAAATAAAATATAAAAACAAGAAAGAAAAGGAACCCAGGAAAAAGACTGGATCTAGTTGATGTGTAGAGTTTATTTGCTGAGGTCTTAATCAAGAAAAACTTAAAACATTATAATGTGGCTTTGGAAGACTATCAGATATATAAGTAAGCCACTGAGCTGAACAGGAGAGTCAAGGCCAGCCTCTTCAAAGGAGGAGCAGAATATAACAGGGCAGACAGAGCCATCATTCGCTGCGGCTTATTATACCAGTAGATAAGACTCTACATCAAACTCAGCCACAATTTTCACTCACTATAAAACACATTGCAAAAAAAAAAAAAAAAAACTGAGCCACCATCATTTTAATCACCCTCATAAACTTGTGAAGTGGTCCATACCAAACACGCTTATAAAACATACCACTCACCTGCTCACCCTTTGGACCTGGCTCACCAAATACACCCTGCAATGAATAAAAAATAATTCCTTTTCAATATTTTACATTGCATCTATAATTTCAAATGAACCACCTTTTCTTAATGAACTGACAGAAAATGAGATAAAAGAGAGCTTCCCTACATCTCACCACCTAGCAAGAACCAGGAAAAACTAGGGGAAACAATCATTCCACATGTCTCTGGTAAAAATCTGGAGTATCACTTGATCATATCCATGTAAATTTCACAAATAGGAACATAAATTTAGAACTAAATAGAAAGCATGACTCCAACTTAAATTTTACTTTTCTGAGCCTTAATTTTCTTCCTTCTAGATGTGTTTTATTCCTTATCTCCATTCTCAGTAATTAAATATGCCTTTCATGATATTTCTTTACAATAAATGCTAGAAAAATTCTTTACTGGGGAAAGAAAAATGGGCTTCATTTTTTTATTTCCTTGGGGAAGGGCATGTATGTGTTATGTGGGGAAGGGCATGTGTGTGGTATGTGCATGTGTTTATGTGTATGGTCACATATGTCTAAAGTTATGTATGTCTTGTGGAGGCCAGAGGTCAATGTTGAGTGTCTTCCTCAATTATTATTTTCTTTTATTTATTTATTTATTTATTTATTTATTTATTTATTTATTAAAACAGAGTCACTGATCCACTGATCCTAGAGCTCATGATTCAGCTAGTCTAGTTAGCCAGAAACTCTTATGTATCCTGCCACCTCCCTTGTGTTGGGATTACAGGTACAACTGCCTAGCCTGGCTTTTCCCTTGGGTGCTGGTGATCTGAACTCAAGTTCACGTGCTGTGAGGCAAACACTTCCTCCACTCAGCCATCTCCCCAGACCCAGCAAGCTTGATTTTTCAACATAGCATAGATCCTCCTTCAACATAAGGAACTTTGTAGAGGACTAAATATCTTACCCTATCACCTTTCATTCCAGGAAGTCCAGGGGGCCCAGGCAATCCAGGGAGGCCAGGGCTACCAAGAGGTCCCTAGGAAACAAACAAGCTCAAGCGTCAAAGTGTCTGCAGTGCTGAAAGCACACAAGCCAGGCAGGGCCTCGGGTGTATAAATGCCTATCTAAAATAAATGAGCTGTGACTGGCTTAGCTCCATCCTCCAGTTTGCCTTTCTCCCACACTTTCAAGACCAGAGGGGCCAGTCCCCCAGCAGCCTCCATCCCACTTCTGCGGTCCCGAATGCCCCACGCACTCCTCTGCAACAGTGGACTCTTTCAATCAAGTCCACATCCTGCCACCGCTTCTCTTGCTATGTAAACAGAAAATATGCAAGAAGCAAAAGGCAGCATTCACCCACAGTTCCCTCTCATTCCAAGAACAGATGCCAAGTGTAGCACTTCGTGTCTCTTTTGGTTTTCAAATGCATACCACAAACCCTACTGATTAAAATACCCTTGGAGGATATCCTAGATGCAATTTGAAATTCCACATTTACATTTTCACACACTCACATAACAACAGAAATCAAATACAACTGATTAAATGACCTTTAGCAAATTGGTTTTCTCCCCTTGCGTATTAAAAAAAAAAAATGCATTCAGTTTTGCAGAAAGCAAACATGCAGAGATTGGAAATATGGCTTACCAGTTTACCAGGTATGCCTGGGGATCCTACTGGTCCTATTTCTCCTCTGCTGCCCTGTGAAAACACAACCACCATTGTCAGCTATATATTCATGCAAAATTATTATGTGAATAAAATAACATCCTACCCAGGTTTTTGTTTAAAAAAACAAAGCATCAAAATAATATGTCCACCCTTCAATTGAAGGTATTAAGCCAGCACAGAAAGTATCCCCAAGTTCAGTGTTCATTGACTTTTCTAATGCTGTTCATTGTATGATAAGCTACAGGAAATAACTGATACAAATATATGAAACAGTAATTGGTAGTTTTTGATATGAAAGTCACATTCTTCTCTACATCATGGCTATATGTATACATGTTTTTTTATTTATTTTATTTTATTTTTATTTATTGATTTATTTGACAGAGAAAGAGGGAAAGAGAGTGAGAGAATGGGTGTGCTAGGTCCTCCAGCCACTGCAAACAAACTCCAGATGCATGTGACCCCTTGTGGATATGGCTAACTTGGGTCCTGAGGAATATAGCCTGTGTCCTTTGGTCTTGCAGGCAAATGTCTTAACTGCTAAGCCATCTCTCCAGCCCTATATGTATACATGTTTTATCCCCTCTCTTAGATGGTATGTTCTTGAGTTATTGCATACCAATTGATTTGGAATTCTGCACAGTATAATTTTTAAATCAACATCTGAGAAACGCTCTCTTATTTAAAAAAATGTGAAAACAAACACAGGACAGAAATGTTTGCCTTGAAATCACTACTGTGACTTCAAAAAGACACAGATGGTAGGAATTTATAATGTTCCTGAGATAAAAATGTCTATGTTTCACTCACTCCAGCCCTAAATATGTCTGAGAGGATTAAACAGACTTTGAAACATGTGATTCATCTCAACATACACTAACAGCAATGATAATTTTATATTATGGGCCAATTTCAGTCTTTTAGTGGAAATCACAGTCTTCAGATTTCTACTTAGAAGCCTGAAGTTGGAGGGACAAACTTTTGAGGAACAGACATATGACTTCTTTGACCTCTTTTCTTGAGAACTCCACTGCAGTTTAGGCAATCTGATAAAAGCTCATTTAATTCTAACATGTTCAACTAAGCTGAGCTCTGAGGCTATTAGATAAACCCATTTCCTTTAAGATGTATTATAAAACTGGAAGGAGTAACTTGATGAGCTAGCTTTTCTTCAAAAGAACATAGCAGCTTCATTTTAATACTTAATATTTCTAAATGCTCTGATTAGATTATACTGTTCTGACCCCTATACTATTCATTTACATTTAAGTTGAATGAGGTGTCAAAATCCATAAATCTGAATTTTAAGTCTCCTTAAAGGTTTAAGAGATGTTTATCATGTGACAATAGTTTCTGGCTGTGAGCCAAAATTTTATGGTACTCATTTTATATGATTTATATGTAATTTAAACTAAATGTTCTTAAACGCTTTTCAATAATTTTTGTATTAAAAACCTGTCAGGTATATACATTCAGGATATAGCCCTTAACCCTCATGAGCTGGTTGGAAGCAAGAGTCAGTGCCCTGTAGTGGTAGTGCTAGAAGAATATAAATCTGGGTGAAAAGTCCTGCCATACTTTCTTCTATCCATCTAGAGAGATTGGCATCAGCCACATTAATTTGGCTGACAGCTCCAAAGTTCAAGGCAGATTCCCCTCGGTAGATCTGTCCATTGGCATTTTCAAATCTCAGCTGCACCATGACTCAGATTCTAAATGTCACTAGACTTTAATTCACAAACTACTAATGGTCAGTGGTGAGGAAAAATTAATACCATCAGGAGAAACCTTAGATCTCAACAGAATCTCAAGTAGTCACTTCTAAATAAATGCTACCTTGCCAGAAATAAGGATGGTTTATATACTTCTTTTCCAACAACCAAAAGCATAAATTCAAATATAGGACTGTATCTGTTGTTGATCAGATGAGTTATATTCCCAATGACGAGAATTTCTCCAATAAAATCTCATTTTCTCTTATCTTTCATAAGTTGTTATTGCTAATTTGACAAGTACTTCCCATTCATGGGAAAGCTTTTGGTAATACCTATGAATGGCTCAGAGCCCCATTGCAGACAGCCAGCACTGCTCAATGTATGGAGCCACAAAAGCCCAACAAACATAGGAGCAGAAGGGTCAGAGACGTGCAGCCATTCGTCCTCTGGTCCTGCACAAATACATTATTTGTGCTTATCTTATTCTCATCTTGGAAATCCCTAGCCATTCAAGCATTGATATTTTTATCAAAACCACCTCTTTAAAAGCAAAGTGCTCAGAGGAACAAAGTCTCAAGTCCTCTTGTCTCCAGTTTCTGTCAACACCACAGATCAAGCAGATGAAATCTTTACAAACAAATAATGTAACATTAACAAATAACTCAAATTGAAAGTTTTCCTTTTAGATAGAACTTTTAGACTTGTAAGTGGTCATATAAAATTCAATTATATGTGTGTTGCCAAAACTGTTTTCCAAACTAATGAATTTAAGTCCACCACATTTTAGCTTACAAGGACTATAATATTTTCCAATTTACCCAAAATGCTAACTAGAGGAACAATGAACATTCCCTCATTTCACATTTTGAAAGTAAGGAATTATATATCATTGTATTTGGCCTAGCCTACATACTAAGTGCCTCTCTCAAGCAAAAAGGATGTTGATTGACTCAGGATATCAATTATGAATTCTATAGACTGCTTCGTACATCAATTCCTTGGCATATTCATATTAGAAGAGCATTTCAGTCCTATCACAGTGATAGCTTTTTAGATTCATTACAAGGATGTTTTTTTTAAATTTTTTTTATTTATTTATTTGAGAGCGACAGACACAGAGAGAAAGACAGATAGAGGAAGAGAGAGAGAATGGGCGCGCCAGGGCTTCCAGCCTCTGCAAACGAACTCCAGACGCGTGCACCCCCTTGTGCATCTGGCTAACGTGGGACCTGGGGAACCGAGCCTCGAACCGGGGTCCTTAGGCTTCACAGGCAAGTGCTTAACTGCTAAGCCATCTCTCCAGCCCTACAAGGATATTTTGTTGTTGTTGTATACTCACATTTATTGAACCATTTTTTTTCTTTCTTTCTTTCTTTTTTCTCAATTTTTATAATTCAATTTTATTATATTACATAGTTGTGTTTGCCTCTGGTAGAGATTTAACTATTCCTCACACACATAGACAAAGAAAAATATGTGTAACTTCTAACCATTACACAAATCACCGCCAGGGGCTGGGTGAGATGGAGGTGAAGCTAGATTATTCAGCAATACATCATATCACTAATCAAAGACCTGGTGAGCTGGATGTAGTGGCACATGTCTTTAATCCCAGCATTCACTCTGGAGGCAGAGGTAGGAGGATCTCTGTGAGTTTGAGGCCAGTCTGAGTCTACATAGTAAATTCCAGGTCAGTCTGGGCTAGAGCAAGACCCTACCTCAATAAAACAACAAAAAGTAGATAAATATTTTATTTACTTAATACAAAGAAGAGGAGAGAGAATGGGTGTGCCAGGGCCTCCGGCTACAGCAAACAAACTCCAGACACACTTGGCTTACATGGTTCCTGGGGACTTGAACCTGGGTGTTTTGGCTTTGCATGCAAGCTCTTTAACTGCTAAGCTATCTCTCCAGGCCCCAACCCCCCGCCCCAAAAAAAAAGACCTAGCAGGTTGTGAGAAGCCTGGACGTCCAAAGTGGATCAGGAGCCCTTAGACTGTGGTGGCAGATCAGAGGCCAGGCTACTGGCCTCCTCTGAAGCAGAAACCACCCAGACAAAGTGTAAAACAAGTAGAAAGGGCACGATGGAATATAATGGAGAAAGCCAGAGCATGGCCTAAATGACAGACAGGTGCTCCTATGAAATCACTGGAGGGGCCAGAATATAAACCAAATGCTTTTGGCAGTCATATTAGCAAAAAAAATTTCAAGAATATATATCTAGAAATATATTAGATATGTGTCTTCATTCCTTCACGTCAACTTGATTTGATATTTACAGAAAAAAAAATGATCGAAATTGGAGGCATAGTTATACATGTATGAATCTGTCTAGAAAACTGAGTTTAATGATATAACAGAGTAGATTTGGTATTAAAAAAAACTGCTCTGGAACTGTAATATTTATAGTGTATAGTGACATTTTTCTAAAAAATTTATAGCATGTGAGGAGTTAATTATTAGCAATGGAAATAGCAGAACAGGATTTATTATGCCTCCAATTCCATTCATTTCAGGACATATTTACTGTTTAGGACGTATTTACTGAGCACTACCTTGTGGTAGTCTCTAAGTAAAGAAATGTGAGGAAACATGCCTTTATCTTCCTGAGGTCCCCAGAGCAGGGGATGTAAAGGAGTCAGGGATAGCAGAGTTGGGATGTTGAGTCACAACAACGGAAGGGGGCATCTTAGTGCAAAGTATCACAGAAAGGAGAACAAGTGGGCTGAGAAGGACAAAGGTTTTCAGGTTTTGCTTGGAGCTCAACCTGACCTGAGCAGTGGGGCTAAGCAAGGTACAAATGAGAGGAAAAACTAGGTGACCAAGCTTTTGAAGAGTTTTAGGTACACTCTTGTCAATGGAAAGCCACTGAAGAACTTTTGGGCTGGAGAGATGGCTTAGCAGTTAAGGCACTTGCTTGCAAAGCCAAAGGACCCAGGTTCTATTCCCCAGTGTCCACATAAGCCATATGCACAAGATGGCACATATGTCTGGACTTCATTTGCAGTGGCTGGAGACCCTGGAGTGCCCATTCTCTCTATCTGCCCCCCCCTCTCTCTCATAAATACATATAAATACAAAATTATAATATTTTATTTTAATTTGTTTATTTGAGATAGAGAGACTTAAGGCAGAAACAGAGAGAGAGGGAGAGAGAAAAATGGGCACATTAGGGCCTCCAGCCACTGCAAACAAACTCCAGACACATGCACTACCTTGTGCATCTAGCTTACTTGGGTCCTGGGGAATTAAACCTGGGTCCTTTGGCTTTTCAAGCAACCACCTTAACAGATAAGTCATCTCTCCAGCCCCACTGAAGAATTTTAAATAGGATAGAGAAGTAGTGACAGAAGCTGTACTTTGAAAATAGCAACGTGGTACCTCATGAAGACTGGGGGCATGACCATTCCCTGACCTGACCTTTGAAATGATTTTTGGGATGGCCTTTGTCACTCTTGTCCCCCATGATCATAGAGACCCCTCTGGTGTTCTAGGGTACATGGGAGTCACTGTGCAATACCCGAAAGTCCTAAAGAACAAAGAGGTAGCCCAGCCGAAATGCCAACTGTACCCTGTTGAGACAGTTTAGCAGAGGAAGTAAGACCAGAGCTGGCAAAACAAGTCAGGAGACGACTGCAGAATCCAGGTGGCAGGCAGTGAGCTGGGCCAGGGTAGCAGAAGTGGGAGCAGAAAAGCAAGTCAAGTATAAGAGATTAGAAAAAGAAGACGACAGTGTCAACAAGTCCAAGAGTCAGGAAATGAAATGGAAGAATTTTATGGCTTTCAGCCTTGGTTATAGGAGCAATGGAAAGAATTTAGACTCACAGAAATTTGAAAAGCAAAAACTGAACTTCAGGCCTCACAGCCCCAATCAATATGTCTTCTTCTGATTAGTTCATCTTATAGAAAAGGACCCTCCTGTTATTCTGCCTCTGAGTCCTCATGACTCTGTCCCTCAGGCATATAACTGGTGACTCTAAGCACTCTCTGTGTGCCACTCTTGAGTGTTCTCTGCACTGTCCTGGCATGCAATATGTGCTTAGTCAGTATTCCTTCCACTATCCCAGCCCTCCATTCAAAAGGTGAATGATGGATGTAATAGTAAAACATTTCAAAGTCCTAATTGGCCCACACTGTCAAATCTCCCTAGGCCAGTCATATATATTTTTTACTGTCGAAGGAATGTGATATGGCTCTAACTTCAGTTCCTTCACAGTTAATTTGTGGAAAGTATTTTTGTGAAAATGTGCAGGTTTCCAGAAAAATAATGAAGGAAATAGTAAACAAGTGAGTGAGGAGTGGAGTTGGGAGCAGATGCTAGTCTCCTTGGTTTGCAGAGAACCCTCAGGAAGCCATCTCACAGAAACATCTATAGACGTGTAAAAGTCCACTGTAACTCCCCATGGCAGCTGGCAACATTCGCGTCTCTAAAGCACGAAAACCTTCCTTCAACCTGTTCAAGGAATGCTTTGAACGAAGTAAAAGTGATGTTTGGAATGTTGCTATGTTCTCTCTTGGAATGGTTTCTTGTTTTTTGTTATCTAGCGGACAGAAATAAGAACTGAAACACAAGGCTAAGGGGATTTTTTTAAATCAAAATTTATGTGCATAATGTTTAATTTTCTCATTAGCTTCTTTCTAAGGGATAAACTATATCTAGTGAGGATATGTGCATTGCTGTGTCTTCTGTAAAATAGGTAAGTTCCTACTGGAGAGTTCACAAGTTTTACTTAAAGAAATCCAGAAGTTTCTTAAAAGATTAAATGGAGAGTTAATCGTAGGTATGTGCTCAAGAGACATAAAACATATATCAACACACAAACTTGTTTACAAGTACTCATAGCATCGTTTTGTGTGTGTGTGTGTGTGTGTGTGTGTGTGTGTGTGTGTGTGTGTATGGCCAACAAATCGAAACAATGCCCATACCAGATGAATGCATGAAAAGATTGTGAAGCACCGATGCCATTAATCCACACAGTTAACTATGATCTAGCAATAAAGGGGAATTAAGTGCTGGCGCATGCTACCAAATAGATGAATGTTTAAACTAAACAGTAAAGACAACAATTGTTAAAAATTATTAAAATGCCATGTAGTGTATGAAACCATTCACATGAAAATTTTCAGAATTAGTAAACCTGAGCTGGGTATGGTGGAGCATACCTTTAATCCCAGCACTCGGGAGGCTGAGGTAGGAGGATTGCTGAGTTCGAGGACAGCCTGAGAGTACATAGTAAATTCCAGGTCAGCCTGAGCTAGAATGAGACCCTACCTCAAAAAACAAAACAAAACAAAAAAAAAAAGCTGAAGAGTTTGGGATAAAAGTGCTGAATGACTATAAGTGGATACAAGGTTTCTGTGGGGTAATGAAAATATTCAGACTGATTGATTCTGATTATTGACTAATTATGGTGATAGTTGCACCACTTTGTAAATATGCTCAGAAAGTTATGTCCATTAAATATGTGATTTATATATTATTTGAATTATATCTTAGAAGAACTTTTTAAAGATTTTTTTCTAAATTTATTAGAGACAAAGAGAGGGAGACAGAAAGAAATAGAGAGTGAGAATGGATGCACTAGGTCCTCCAGCCACTGCAAAGAAACTTCAGATACAGGTGCTACCATGTGCATCTGGCTTATATGGGACCTGGAGAATCAAACCTGGATCCTTAAGCTTTACAGGCAAGTACCTTAATTGCTAAGCCATCTCTTTAGCCCTTAGTGGAGTTTTTAATCACACTAGAATACGTCCTTTAATATGAGATGAGAATAAAAGAGCCACTATGCTTCTTTTAAGTATTTCATTTATGTTTCCATTTTCTGCCAAAAAAGATATGGTTGCATGATGAATGTATATAGTATTCCCATTTTCTTGTCTATCGGGACTAGCACATATTCATACATCAGAAGCACTCGGGTATTAAGGGATGAATAGAGAAGTACCCAGTGAAGTTCTCAGAGGGCACTTTGTGAGGGCACTGGAGAAAGAAGTACTCACAGGAAGGCCCCTGGGTCCTCGAGGTCCCACCTCTCCTGGAGGTCCTTGTTGACCCTGTTATTAGGAAAAAGGCAGGAGAAAAAATATTAACTTTCCCTGGTAACATTAAGACATAATTGATGGAAAGGTTACATTTCATCTTACCGGTTTGCCTGAGTTTCCCAATGGACCAGGCTTCCCTGGAGCACCTGTGTTACCCTAAAGATAAAATGTGACATTCACAGCAAATCAGACTGAAAGTAAGCATGTGGACCAACCTGCCTCATCCTTGCTAATGTTATAATATTTTATGGTTTATTTTAAATATAATATGCTTATATTTAAATTGTATTAATCTTCAGATTTCACATTAAGAATTTGGAACTTGGAAGGATGTAGAAACATTTTCTTAATGAATACATTAAAGATCTCAACATTTAGTCCAAGAAGTACACTAAGGGTCAAATTTCAAAAGAAAAAAAAAAAAAAGAAGAAGGTCTTGGGGCTGGAGAGCTGGCTCAGTGGATAAAGGCATTTGCTTGCAAAACCTGGCCGTCTGGGTTACATTCCCTCATACCAACGTAGGGCCAGATACACACAGTGGCATCTGCACCTGGAATTGGTTTGCAATGGCAGGAGGTTATGCCCATACTGTATATTTCTCCTGCACACCCCCCTCCGTGTGTGTGTGTGTGTGTGTGTGTGTGTGTGTGTGTGTGTGTGTCTTTCTCTCTATCTTGGATTTTAGCCATCATTTAAAGGAATTTCCTTCAACATGAAGAATTATACATGCCCTTCCTATTTCAAATATGCTTCTGAGTACCCATTTACCTTAGACTGACAGTATTCAAAGTTCTGAAAATCAAGTCAGCAAGAAAAAGAAAACACAGAAGATGTGCTGTTAGGGAAAGAAAGGATGAAACCTCTCCCTGCACCATTCCTCCTCAAGGAGCACATGCTGGTGATCAATTCTGTTCATGCACTATGAGGGCTGAACAGTGGCCAACTTCTCTCTTATCCCATTTTACCTATTTTATTCTAAAGTAAAGCTGTTTTATCCCTTTAATTTTTCTTTTATTGAATGTTTTATAATTACTTGTCTTTAATTCTGTATAGAATATGTGTAGATATAGGATCTATCTATGACTTAATGATATATATTATGTGTTTCAAATATTAGGGAACCATAAAGCTGTCTGTTTATAGTAGCAAAGGGTGACATTTTCATGAAGCAAGTCTGGTCAGCAATTTTCTACAGCTGGGACACAGATTAACATTTGAAACTTTAAAGCTTTTACTTTTTGATATCTTCCAGGGATTAAATATAAAATAAAATTCAGTCTGGATATGTTAAAATTTATAAAGAAAACATATTCATAAAGGGATCAATAAAAATATCAATGGCAAGTTTAATATGTTTTACCTTTTCACCAGCAACACCCTTTGCACCAGGCATTCCAGGCACACCCTAAAAGGATACACAGAGGACCTGGGTTTAACCACCTCATCTGAGGATCTATGAGAAGTCAAATTCCTCACCCAGTGCCAAGAGGCTGAGGGATCATGACAACCTCAAAGACAGGGTGAGAGAGATGCCTCCTAGTTCCCAAACTCAGCCAATTAAAAAACTACCCACCATGCAGGATATTAGGTTACTGTAACTGGATTGTCAAGGCTGGGTAACCTTAAAACAAACCTCTAAAACAAAGCTATCTTTTTTTCATGATAAACATTCAAACTAAAATCCAGCCCCATTTTCATATCCACAGGAGAGCTCATGAGCATGACAGATGTTATAGGGACAGAACAGTGCTTCATGTACAGAATAATAAAATCTTCAATTGGGGATCTGGAATCTTAATTTCTTCTGGCTGCTTAAAAAGAGCCAGATGGCATAATAGATTGGGTGCCAGTCCTTGTATGACCAAGTATCCTTTGTTCACCAGCAGGATGTGCTTAAGAGTAAAACTGCATGATGCATAATCCAGATTCATTTCCAGCCACATCAGTGCAGGGAAATACCAATTTGAAGGTTGCAAATCATCACATAATCTCAAAGAAGTCATTTGTGTCCTTGAGATCCTGCTAACAGGAACTGTAAGACTGATTAAAATAGGACAACACATGTTGCAATAGTCCATCACCCAGGGCTAGATAAGGAAGACATTAGAGGGAAAAGACAGATGCAAGGCAGAACATTAAAGCTTTCCATTTATCCTTCCTACAGAAATGACAAGCTTGTCACAGAAAAAAATTACAAAAATGTAAACTGTAGAACTCAGGATAGAGTGTCATATTTTCCTCAGGTTAACATATTATATAATCCAAATTCCTATCTTTTAAACCACATCTATGAACCAGTAAATCTTTAAACATTTAAATGCTCACCGGCAGGCCCTGAAGTCCCACATCACCAGGAGGTCCAGGTTTACCTGCTTCACCCTGAAAAACAGTGATTTCATTGCATCACTGTACCTGAATGAAGTGCTGAATTTAAGAAGGAGAAGTGTACAGACCTTCTCGGGGGGGGGGGGGGATTTCTCCCAGCAGCTGACCTTAGGTGCACTTCAAAGTGTTACTTAAATTCAGGATAGGCAGTGGTATAGGACACAGGACATAAATTCAAAATCATGCTTTGCTTGGGCCTATTTTCATCAAGGAGTTCTTAAAGTGGGCAACTAACTAAGTGTATACCTTAATTTGAATTTCTGTATTTGATGTTTGGTTTAAGGATTATAAAGGGAAAAGAGCCAGAGCAGGATAACTAAATCTTCTGGTAATGCTGTAATAGAAATGCAGAGCTCTGCTGGTCAGGCTAGAGACGGCCCCATTCACTCATGGACTAAATCATACCTTTGTTCCCGGCATTCCAGGTATCCCATCTCGACCATCCACACCTGGCAAACCCTGAAGACACACAAAGAAACACACTGTGTTTTAGAAACAGTCATGTTCTTCTTTTCTACACCATTTTCTAAATGCTTACTGTAAGTCAGTAATCACAATACAAACTAGGCTCCAGACCTACCGTGTCTCCTTTGGGCCCAGGCAGTCCGGGAATTCCTCTAGAACCTTGAGCCCCCTGTAGGGCAGAATAAAAGAATGAACAAGACGTGCTCAATGTTTGCAATATTTAGAACATGCCAAATAGACAAAAATCAGCAGATAATAGTAAAAAGCAGGATGCCTGTAGTGATTAAGGCTAATTTGAACTCACTCTGTCTCCCTTGGGACCTGCCTCTCCTGGAGGACCTCGTTGTCCTTGATCACCCTGTATAAAAAGGAAAGTGTGTTGGTCTCAGAAGTGACCTATTGATGGACATAACATTAGCATCACTCACATTAATCAACTATTGCTCTGTCACCACAATGACTTAGATCTATCACAGACACATCATTCAGTCTTCTTTTTTTGAGGTAGTTAGTGTCTCCCTCTAGCCCAGACTGACCTGGAATTCACCAGGTACTCTCAGGTTGGACTCAGACTCAGAGATCCTTCTATGTTGGCCTCCCAAGTGCTGATATTAAAGGCAAGCAATACCACGTCCTGCTGATTCTTCTTGTAAAACTTATATCCTTAATCACTGATATTGCCATAGAGATAACTGAGACTTGCATATCTTTGTTTTCATTTTATCTGCATAATGTTTCCATGTTATTTCAATGTAGATGTGGAATTGATTAAGGTCCATATTACAAGTAACAACGTCAATAACTAAATCCGTATCAAAGCTAACTCACTGAACGTCAGGGTGGAATGAGACTTGGATTAGTAATACATGGTATATTTTCCCTATGCTATTCTATTCTTCTTCAAGAACCATGGTTTCTGTCTAAATTATGCAGCTAGCGCTCATACGTGCTGTATGTGGAAGAGGATATGTCCTCCTAATACATAGGTTCTTGTAATGGCTTAACTATTCCAAACATCAAGGCTCCCTGTGGCTATTGGACCAGTTCAAATCTGGTCAACCTTAGACACAGTCCATAATGCAGTTTTATTTATCCAGTCAACACCACTGTCTCAACACACTCTCCACTCTAGTTAGTGAGTAACCCTACAGTTGGCACAACAGGGCCTGCCAGTGAGCATTTGAATGTTGTGCCCCCTACATTTTTCAGCCTTTCCAAGAATGACTTTCCAGAGAAACCCTTTCTCTCAGTTCCACTTGCACAGATTACATTGAGTCCTTTTCAAGCACTTGACCTTGTAGTTTATCACTGAGTTACATTCTATTTTTCCCAATGGTCTTTGACACTGGGATATTCTATTTTTACTTGTATCATTTCTATGTTTGTTTGTTTTTTTTTGAGGCAGAGGTGATTAATGATGGAGCTCTTGTCTATGAACCTGCAACAAAGCTCAAGGCAGCCTACAAAATGACACATGTATAGAAGGCAATCAGGGTACGGAATAATGAAATCAGAAATCAGGGAGGAAGAAAAGGTAGAACTGCTCAGGAACTAAATATGAGCTCATCATTGTGAATAAAGGTGTCCTGACAACCAGATCAAAAGGAAAACATAAACAGGCAACAATCTGACATATCATATGTGAAACACATCAAAGGAGTTATTTTTCTGTGCCTCTAAGAAAAAATTATCATTTAAAAACTGATATAGAAATGTTTTCCCATTTTTTTCCATTTTACTTATGGATGGATGGATGGATGAATAGACTGTTATGACACTTTTTATTTGATACAAGGGTCATACTAAGTTGGCCAGACTGGCCTTGAACTCATTCTGTTGCCCAAGTCGGCTTTAAATTTGTGACTCTCCTTCCTAGGCCTCCTGAGTAGATGAGATTAGAATTCTGTGATACCTGATCTGGCTTCCATTTTTCCATTTTAATTATTCACATGTAAGATTCTGTCAAAAAAAAGAAAGGAAGGAAGTGAAAGAGGGAGTGAAGGGGGGAAAGGAAAGGGAGAGGGAGGGAGGAAAGAAGGTCAAACTTATCATTACTTTTTGAAGATCTATCATGAGGTTTTGTGAAAGGAAAACCACTTACAGGTGCACCAGGAAGACCCTGAGGCCCGGGTTCCCCATCTAAGCCCCGAGCACCCTGCAAAAAATAAAAGAGACAAAAATAAAACTTGTATCAGTTATGCATGTTAAAAGGCAGATCCATCTTTTTTAAAGAAATAAAACAGCCAGAAGAAAAGGTTGAATGTTTAATACACACTCTACTCATAGTGGACCCAAAAGAGCAATCCACTGGGCACTTCAGATATGAGACACAAGTACATCACTCACCACACCGATGGTGCTTAAGTACCGCCTTTGATTCCACTGTGGATATTTCAAGTTAACAATGCATCTCTTCTCAACTACTGACATGAACTGCAAACACTGGTGCTTATTCAGAGAGTTTGGCAAATCTTTTGGAAGAGGTTTGGCAGTGGCTCCCCAGCATTCTCAGAATACCCATTGGAATTCAAGTGATGAAAGCCTTAAAGTTAGGGTTGATACAGTGGACTCTGATGTGATAGCTATGGTAAGGACTTCCAGAACTCCGCCCCCCTCCCCACTCTGAACTAGAATAAAAAGTGCAGCCAAGTGATTCAGAGGAAGGACCTACACATACCCTCTTCCATCTGATGTCTGGTTCATTATATGAATAATAATTTGCCTATCTTATCTAAACAGAGCCACCCTACAAAACAAATGACATAAGGACATTCCAAAATTTGGTGTCTAATTACCTGGAAATGATATCTGACGTGGCTATATAGGCTACAGATTATCTCCTTACTTTCTTTATAGAAACAGAAATGTGACTTTAAAAACAATTTAAAAAACAGTGGAAGAGCCGGGTGAAGCGGTTCATGCCTTCAATTTCAGCACTCTGGAGGCAGAGGTACGAGAATCGCCATGAGTTTGAGGCCACCCTGAGACTAGCTAGTAAATTCCAGGGCAGCCTAAGATAGAGTGAGATTGAACCTTGAAAAACCAAAAAAAAAAAAAAAAAAAAAAAAAAACAGTGGATTCAGTATAAAACAGCCCCCACTGTGAAACACTCTCATCTACAAAGTAAGAAAGCTTATGGACAAGTGAACAGGCAGTGTCCTAATGAACCAGGCTGAACTGAGGAGATGATAAAACAAGTGAAAAGCAATCAAAGAGTACTGGATAGATGTGAGGCCAGTAGAGCCAGTATCTGTAGTAAGAATTAAAATTATTTTAAAAAAAAGGAAACCTTTGATGGAAGGCTCAGACACAGGGAGAATCAAAGATAAAAACACCATAGAAGTAGCAGGACCACAGAACCTTTGCAATTCTTTGATCGCCCCAACGGCCCTCAAACTAGAACACAGTAGATACATTCCACATTCACCACGAGAGAAGAAAGAATTTGGAAGACCTGAAAAGACCTTGAATTCATCATTCACCTTGCATTAGGAAAGCCCTGTGGCCTTTGCATGATAGAAATGGCTTTGAGGCGCTCAGTCTCTCTCTCCCTTATAGAAGTGCAGTGTGCGCTCCGAACCAAACTGCTGTTACTAGGTAACCATTCCATATCTGTGTTCATAAGAGCTTTTCTTTCTTTCTTTTTTTTTTTTTTTTGTTAAAAAAAAAAAGCAATTTGACACAAATCAAGGGAAATGAGAAATGTTGGAAAATCTCAAATAGAAAAATACTTCAAATAAAAAGCATATCAAAAACAGTAATTTGCTTCAAACAGAAGGGGTCACATATTTTAGGGAATGACTTAAATACAGCAAAAGTGAAGGCCTGGCTACCAGAGGCATCAAAATAAGTGGGTTTTTACTAATAATGAAGAGATACAGAATGTTACTTATGGTAACATGGACATAGAAATATTACAGACTAATGTTTTCTTAAATATAGTGTTTTTGGAAAGGAAAAATTGCAGAGGAAATAGAAGAAGAAAGTAAGCACAAAGACAATACCTGCAAGATATTATTTTTAAAGACTGAAGAAACATGAAATTGAAAGAAAAATAGCAGATAAGCTAGACTTTCGATTCATAAAATGTGCATGTATATTGAAAAGCATTTGATTTAGAGTATCAACAATGAAAACTTACTGTTATTTTATTGTTAACAAGAATCCATGAGCTGCTATGTGGAACTGACACAAATTAGTCTTTGTTCTGAAGAAAATGAAGTTGTATGTAGTGATAAAGAGGGAATTTTTTTCTGTGCTCCCCAAAACTTGCTTTTCAAATATACTTTGTAAGAGGTGGTAACCTTTTTTAATGATAGCAAAACTAGATACAACCCTACAAACACACAACCCCCAAGGAAAAGTTCACTGAGGGTACTTACAGGAGTTCCTATTTTTCCTCAGGATGTCCATTCTCTCCAAACATTGCCTATTCTCCATCCTTCATCATCACCTTCACTTGTCATCCATCCTTTGGCCACAAACCTTCTCCTGGGCTCTCTCCATGCATTATCATGATTAAGCCACTAATTCATCTCCACATCCTCATAGTACCTGCCTTCAGACTTATGCCTCCTTTGCTTGCATTCTAGTTGTTTATATTTCTCTCCAAATAAGTGACAAATGAAATGTAGGCCTATTCTTCCTCCAGCCTTCCTTGCAGTTTGCATGTACCTTGCCATGAAGAGTAAGATTTCTGAAGTCAGCTAAGGCCAAGCTGGTGTACTGTGGCCATAAGAGTATGACCCCTGTTGGGGCGGACCTCAACTCACAGAGTGGCTAACAGATCCAAGAGTTTTAGGAGACATCCTTCTTTCTCTTACCTCTCCCTCTCTATTTTCCCCTGCTTTTGCCTTGCTGGACAAGGACCATTACTGACATTATGAGAGCATTATCTGGGCTAACTACTGATATTGATGAAAAGTAAAAGTATTACATCCCTGCTTTCTCTAATACCCAAGACAGTTTAAAAAATAGTATATCATGGGTTTTGCCTCCATAGATTCTAACAAAAACATTCAAGCAAAACAAAACAAAACAAAAAAAATCCCCTGTACTGAACACATATATTCTTGTCATTATACCATAAACATACAGTATAATGACAACTTACCTAACATATACATTGTATTAGCATTGAAAGTAGCCAAGAGATGCATTAAAGGGTACAGTAATGTGTTCATAGGCTACACACAATAGTAAACTATTTTATATCACACTTGAACAACTGTAGACTTTGGTTTCCTTAGTGAGGGTGGGCATCTTGTAGCAACTAAACATCCATGGACAGCAAGAGACAACATAATGACCATTATCATGCAAGCTACTCCTGCTTTAATTTTATTTATTTATTTATTTGAGAGCGACAGAGAGAGAGAAAGAGGCAGAGAGGGAGAGAGAATGGGCGCGCCAGGGCCTCCAGACACTGCAAACGAACCCCAGAGGCATGCACCCCCTTGTGCATCTGGCTAACGTGGGTCCTGGGGAAATGAGCCTCAAACTGGGGTCCTTAGGCTTCACAGGCAAGCGCTTAACTGCTAAGCCATCTCTCCAGCCCACTTACTCCTGTTTTAATCACCTGTACTTACAAAATGTGAGACCGTACAGACACAGCCACAAAACATAAAGTGTGAGCTTGGGGCTGATGGGTGGTTCAGCAGCTAAAGGCACTTGCTTGCAAAGCCTGACAGCCTGGATTCGATTTCCCCAGTTATCCTCATACAACCAGATGCCGAAAATGGCCCATGCATCTGTATGCAGTTCTTTTGCAGTCGCAGGAGGCCCCAGCATTCTCTCACACTCTCTGTCTCCCTCTCTTTTATAAATAAATAAGATATTTTTTAAAAAAAGAAGATAGTGAGGTTGCTAAACATAAGTAGTTTTCCCTTAAGTAGTGAACTTTGAAAATATTTAGCACAGTTTGATTAATTTATCATCATCATCTCACTTTTTCTCCTTTGTCTCCAATGATGCCAGTGATGCCTCTCAAACCTTGAGCTCCCTGGAAATGTAAAAAGACAGCAAATTAATTTTAGTTCAAGCAAACATTTTTAAGAATACTGTTATAATAGCTGATCCAGAAGAAACCTGTTATCATAAGTAAAAGCAGCGCTAAGAAATAGTGACGATGTATAGATGGACATTTCTAGCTTAAAAAGTAAAGTTCAAGAAAAAAATTGATGGTTAAAACCCTCACATAATATACTGAAGACATTTAATCCCAGAATTTGGGAGTCAGAGGTAGGAGGATTGCCATGAGTTTGAGGCCACCCTGAGAATACATAGTGAATTCCCAGGTCAGCCTTGGCTACAGGAAGACACTACCTCAGGAAAAAAAAAAAAAATCTGGAGACCTACACAACTCTATGAAAATTGAGTTGGCACAATTATTGAAGACAAAAATGTAAATAGCAACATAGAGGGATTATGGTAATGTGACTGACATCTCTTAAGACATATGCAGAATTTACCCTGGCATTCCTCCCTCCCTCACAGCTTAGTCATGTGAAGCATGATTTTACACCTTGGAATAATTTTCTCTAACAAATGCATGTCATCCATGGCAGTTGGTTCCAAGATAACCCCTAAATCTTGTCTTAGAAATAGGCCTGAACTCTCCATCAACCACTTGTCAGCAGTTTGCAGTATGCCATTCCCATGATAAAAGGCATTCTGCATTCCAACATGGGGAAGGAAGAACTCATCACAAGCAAAGGAGTGAATGAACAATCCTGAAAATAAAGGAGTCAGTGTGATCTATGGAATCTCTTCAAATACTGAAATACTACTGCTGAAGATTCTCTGGCCCTAAAACAGGAAGACTCCAGAAACCATCCAGAAAAGGGCATGCCTGTGTGCCCCCTGGGACATAGCAGTGGATGGATTTTTCATCAGGAAAGCCTCCTTTTGGACATCTACTAGCTTTCCATATTGGCTTAAGATAAAGTAATTCCAGGCGTTCATTTTCTTCATATTTTCTTGGAAAAGATGGGACCAGTCTATGGCCGACCCTTCATCTAGGTCAGTCACACATATCAGTGTGCGTATCAGTCAGGTACCGGTCTGCAACTCCACTGTGCAGTATGGTCTAGCTTGGAACATCAATTAGGATTTCAAGTGCAGCGTGGCTATATCAGATTAAACTGTTCTCTCTTGTGCAGCTTATGAACTGACTCTGAAGGCAATTCTTCTACAGAAAATAAAATTTAAACAACGTTTAGGTCGATAGCAGTGGCATGAGGACCCCATGTATGGGCTCCTGAGGTAGTCACCTTTGAGAGCAGAGTTTTAATAAATGTGCCAAAAAAACCCCACTTTTTATAGACCTATAGATTACTTTGTAACTGTGCTCATAGAGCTCAATTGGTTAGTGTATGGTACTCACAAAAGTGCATATATACTTAAAAGGTAAAATTCTATAAATTGTACAGAAAATTTGGCATACCTACCTACTCCTAAACACCAGAATGTCAGCAATGCTCACAGTATTTTCCAGAAACCCATGTAAGCTACCCAACATAAACATGTAGTTCATAAGACCTCTTTTTCAGATTGCTTACAAAATGCTGTTCCATGGATCTTTAAAAATGGCTTTTTAACAAACGCTTTAAGTCCCTATCAAATTTTCATGCGATCAAAAAATCTTGCATACTTCACACTATGCAGCTCTACCTCCCACCTTTGAAATAGATTATCTCCTGGCTGGAGAGATGATTTAGCGGTTAAGGTGCTTGCCTAAGGACCCATGTTCTACTTTTCAAATCCCACATATAAACCAGACACAAAAGGTGACGCCTGAGCTAAGCCGCACTTGTACACAAGGTGGCGCGCGTGTCTGGAGATTGCAGTGGCTGGAAGCCCTCTCTCCCTCCCTCCCCGCCCCCCCCCATAAAAAATAAAAATAAAAAGTCTATCTCCTCATTGGCTTCTACTAAAAGGCTACTAACAGGGAAGGCAAGCTTCTGAACCAAACATCTGAACTCTTCTACGGAGTCCCCTTAAAGATGTCACATGCCCCAAACAGAAACCATTTTATTTTAGATTCCATCACTCCCCTGAGCTCTATCTAACCTCTAAGTAAACACTAATCTGCACCTTCTATCTACACAGGCTGGTCCTGTGAGGAAGTACAGTACAGACAAAGAGTGGCCCTGTCTTTGTCTTTCCTGACTCTACTAGTTATCCCAGAGCTATACTTTGGCTAACTGCAATGTTCAATAAATTCTTGACAATTATTATTGCTATAATTTTGACAAAGGAATAGTATGACAATTCTGCACTCAAATAGCATAAGAGTAATATCCAGTCTAGCCTTTTAAATTGAAGAGTGCTAATACCTAATTACCTTGTATATTATCTTAGCAACTGTAGGACTGCTTATTAAAAGACATGGTTATGAGCAACTAAGAATGTTCTAATTATAATGATTACATGCTGGAAAGAACTACATTAACCCAGTGGATTATATACCTATTTCATGATTTGAATGTACACATTTTCTAATTCTATTATGTGGTAACTCTGAAAAATGCACAGACATGTCATCCTCTTGTGATCATTATTTACTTGCTAGTGGCCAGGTTCTAGAATCCACTCATTGAATGCATATTTAATTGTTCTGTTAAAAAAAAGTTCTTGAGCTGGTGGCTTACACCTTTAATCCCAGCACTTGGGAGGTAAAAGTAGGAGGACCACCATGAGTTCAAGGCCACCCTGAGAGTACATAGTGAATTCCAGGTCAGCCTGGACTAGTGTGAGACCCTACCTTGAAAAATAAAAAATAAAAAATTTTAAAATTGGAAAAGTTCTTGAATGTAAAATGGAGACACTGTTTTATTCTGAAAACGTGGTGATTGTTCAATAATAGCCTGGTGAGAAAATAAGAGAATATCATGTTGATGCAATGTTATGTATCCAAATGCTAAATAGAAAATATTCCAAGAGTCATTTTAAAAAAATATTTGCATATCCTAGGTAAATTTAAAAAAATACTTTACAGGTGGTCCTTGAGCTCCAACTTCTCCCAGTTCTCCCTGGTCACCTTCTTCACCCTTATGAGAGAGAGATAGAGAAAGAGAATGACAATAAATGTTATTCTAGCAAATGAACATAGAAATAGCCTGGGTCTTAGCTCAGAATATTTTGATTCATTTGTCATTCCCTGAATTATTCTACTTGCTTTATTAAATTATACTGCCCAGGTAATCCACATGAATTGCATAATATTCAGAAAAAACAGATAAGTATATAAAAATGCTACCCAAGTCCCACTATTTAGCCATAAATAAAAATAATGTCTTAGATATTTTTCTCAGGTTTCCAAAGAGAGAGAAGAAAGAGAACACAAGAACACATATATATTTATATTCCAAGTGTGTATGTTACAGGATATTATTAGGAAAATATGTCAGTGTTATACAAACTTTTATAAAGGATATATTATTTTTAAATTATGATCAAATTTAGCTTGCATGTATATATATTATATTATAATCTTTAAATATATTCAGGTCAGCCCTTTCATAGGTTATACCTTTGATATCACTCATTAAAAAGCTTTTGCACTTTCAAAATTTATATTTTCTCTGAGCAATTCTATAGTTTAATTTCTTCCTTAGGACTGTTAACCATTATACATTCCTTATCTCACAGGCAAGTTCACTGCATGAAGGCCATACTGTGAACGGGGAACAAGCCTCACACCTCCGGGCTCTCCTTTCCTACCCTGCCGTCCATTTAGGTTCAGTCCATTATTACTTCTTCCAGGACTCATGCTTCATAGACCTCCTGTCACCCTACCTTCTTGCACCAGTTTTCAGGGTTTGTAGTGAAGTAAACTAAAGGTATTTTCAGCAATAAATGATATTTTGCCCCTCACAAAATCCTGAAGGGTTTCAACTGAAGATCAAACTGAACTTGAGAGTCCATCTAGCTAACCTGTTTAGTAGCAAAAGCACTAGTTTCATGGGGAGAGTGGAGAAACGCCCTGTGGAGAGCTCCATCTCCAAATCCCATGGGAAAGAGAGTAAAAGGCTCACAAATGAAAGGGCCAGCTCAGCGAGGAGGGCTGGCAGAGCACAGGGGACAACAGAAGTCCACTGTGTCGGCTGCACAACCCACACGTATCTCTGGACGCAATTGAATAATACTCTTGCATGCCTGCCTTTGTGGCTAGTGTTCTATCATGTTGATATGTTGCATTTAATTTAGCTCTGTGATTGGACATATTTTTCTTACTTTCTGTCCTCCCAAAACTCAGAGCAAACCATCACACATAGCAGGTATGCAAGAAAATTTGTTAAATTTTCAAACACATATTTTTTTAGAAACAGTGGAGGGATGGGCCTGCAGAGAAATTTACAATTAACATCAGAAACCCAGCTGTTTTCTCCCAGATAAATAATGTCTTAACTATTCACAGCCCAAGTAATAAAAGTCTCTAAAATAAATGTACAAACTGTAACATAGTATATAAAATTGGTCTATTTATCTTGATTATGCAAGTGAGATTATTCAACAGACTGATTTTAGCTAAGAAGTACAAAAATATAAATGCTTGGAGACATTAATAAACTGCCTCTCCAGCTCTTCACTTTCTAATAAAAAGACTAATTATTTACCACTACCCAGGGAAGGTGTAGAAAGACACAATCATCAAAGTCACCTGCATTAATAAGAATGGTCTGACATTATAAAATTTACTAAGATAAAAGTTCTATGCAGGAGATAAAATGCTTATATACTGAATATTTTTTCATCACAGTGGATGAAAAATTATCAAATAGGTCATAGAGCATTCAAGCCTCAAAATACACACACACACACACACATATTATTTATTTATTTACAAGGTGAGAGAAAGAGACAATTGGCATAGCAAAGTAGGGCCTCTTGCCACTGAAAATGAACTCCAGATGCATGGGACATCTTTGTGTATCTGGCTTTACGTGGGTATGGGGAAAATGATTATAGGCCTTAAAGCTTTGTAGGCAAAACGCCTTGAACCACTGAACCACAACTCCAGCTTAGATCCCATCTTTTTCCAAGATACTAAATTATCATTAGCTTCCGACTTTCTCCAAATTTAGGCTATAGTAAAATCAT
Source organism: Jaculus jaculus (assembly GCF_020740685.1). NCBI lineage: Eukaryota > Metazoa > Chordata > Mammalia > Rodentia > Dipodidae > Jaculus > Jaculus jaculus. Next base: position 23,526,885 of record NC_059109.1, on the reverse strand, counting down.
ATCAGAAATTAATGGGCAAATTATTTCAGAACTTAAGGTGAGGACCTAAAGGCCAAACATTTGTTATAAAATTGTACAAGTGCCAGAAACTGTTGTGACCTGAAACAATTAAATAACATTTGCCTATCATAAGCTTCAAGGAAAACTTCTCAGTATTGATTAGTTTGAAACAGAAAGTGCAGGTAGTCAACATGATGCAGTGAAAATGTTTGGTACATTCTTTGGACTTTTTTGTTTTCTCACAACTGAACAGCTGAGAATATTGTACTTCGTCTATGGCCATATCATAGTGAATGTGCCCAGTCTTGTCTGATCTCAGAAGCTAAGCAGGGTCAGGCCTGCTTGGTACTTGGATGGGAGAATATTGCATCTTGTCACTATACTAAGGTGCCAATAGAGAACCTACTAAGTATTACTTGCAAAAGAAAGATGATATACAAAACATAACGATTTATGACTCCTTAGAATTCCTTGTAATAAAAGTTGATCACTACCTCTTAATCACAGTTGACCCACTGGAAGACTTATTTTCCTTACCTTGTGTCCTTGTCTTCCTGGTTCACCAATTTCTCCTTTAGCCCCTTTGTGACCCTAACAAGTAAAAAAAAAAAAGAGACATACACAAATAAATAAAATTGTATTGGGCTTGGCACCAAAAATGGTCAGATGAATCTTCAATGATCCTGTCTCCCTAAATCTGTCTCTTATCTGCTACTAAGGAAAAAATTTGTCAAAAAGAAAAGTGCTGCCTTAAATCTCTGTAATAGCACCATGTGCACTACGTGACACTTTATATAATAAACATCAGCTTTAATTACCAGGAAAAAACACTTCTAGAATAGCAAGTGCTTCGTTACCCAGTTCAGCAACACAATCCATTGATACCTATCCTTTATTCCTGTTTCCTCAGCTTCCTCCCCTACAACTTAGTTAAGTGCAGTAAGTCATTGTTAGCTGTAGTAATTTAGCTTTTCAGAAGTCACAGCAGCCTGACCCAGCTATGGCCTCCTCTCTGATGGCCGCTGTGGAAACCCTTCTGCCTCTTTCCTGGAGGTAAGTAGAAGGACTGGACAAGGAATACGCTTCCCCAAAAGCACAGCATTCTTCCTTCTTGTACGCAGTCTTAAATGCAAAAGGAAGGCTAAAGGGCACAGATAATGGTTGCAGAGCAATAAGAGAAGAGCCCCATCTTTTCTTGTCAGGTCACCTACACTAGCCATATGTGCCTTAGAGCAGTAGCATGATGCAAACTATGAGATGAACACTCCAAAACTAAGTCTGTTCGAACTTTCACCCCTCTCCAGTCTTGAAAAAACAAGACACCAACCAAATCGTCCACAATAAGTAAACCCGCTAAAACTGCACTTAGAGAAAACCTGTGGAAGCCAATGCCTTGAGGCCCTCCAGATCACAGCAGAGCCCCAGGGATCTGGAACTTCTTAAAAATCACTTTGGTCATGGAGACTTGAGAGAAAAGGCTATCCCCTCCCCCATATCTGTCTTTTTAAAAACATGGAGCATTTGGAGACTAAAGAGATGGCTCAGTGGTTAAAGGCACTTGCTTTGCAAAACCTACTGGCCTGGGTTCAGTTGGCCAATACCCATGTAAGCCACATGCACAAAGTGATGCATGTGTCTAGAATTCACTTACAGTGGCAGGAGGCCCTGGCACATCCATTCATTCTCTCTCTCTCTCTCTCTCTCTCTCTCTCTCTCTCTCTCTCTCAAATAAATAAAAATATTTTAAATATAATATTTTGAAGTAATTAGGATGACCAAATGAGAGAAAATTCCTTCAAATAAGTCTCTATTATTGCATATTTTGCAGTTTTCTAATTTTTAACCAGAACGTACTCAAATACATATGTGCTCAGTTCCTTTCCCATACTCCTACCATTATCTTCCTCCACAGGAGGCAAAAAATTGACCCTTGACTTGGTGTTCCAAATTCTCTCTGTCCAAGGTACATTCATGGCATTTCTTCCCTGAACTACTGGGGCATGTTATGATTAAACACCGGCACCTCAGCAGGGGCATATGTCAGGGCACCAGCTGGTATTTCCGAGGTTAATTTGCACCTTGGACTAAAGCACAGAGTAAGCAAACCCAGACTTGACTAACCCACCTAGGTGGTGTCTCTACACCCAGAAGGTCGGGCTTAATGAGTCCATTTTTTTCCTGTGGCTAATACTCTTAAAAATAAAATGATGAAATTGTTCTTACCCTCATGCCTGGCAGGCCTGGATATCCAGAGCGACCTGGTGGGCAAGCATTGGGACACTACAAGAAAACAGAAGAGAGAGACAGAGAGAAAGAATAAACTATTAGCTAGAATCCAAGGAGTCCAGCTATAGACTCACATTAAATACCTCTGAATATTCTTTTCTTTGTTTTCTTTTTAATCACAGAAATATTTCTAGCTTACAGGGGAAAAAAAATACAGACTACAACAAATATCCTGTGAAAGACTTATTTTCCAGATCTGTTATGGTAATATTCTTCCATATTGATTTGATACCTAATGTATTAAAGAAACAGAACAGATTATGACATGAGCTGAACTGGCTCCCTCCTACTCTACTGGAATAACTCTACTCTGAAGTTCATACTCCTTCATTAAATGGGATGAAGTTATTTTTAGTGCAGTTTACCACCAATGGGGTACTCTAGTGAAAACTCACACCTTAGGCATAAAATAAAAGGCTTATGGAAAAACAAAGATACTTCAGTAGTTAAAAAAAAAAAAAATTGCTATGCCTTGAGGGTGTTCAATCCATCTGTCACTAGTCCTAAAAAATTGCTCTGCTACCGGAATAAAAGTGAAACACAGGGCTGGAGAGATGGCTTAGCAGTTAAGGTGCTTGCCTACAAAGCCCAAGGACCCAGGTTCAAATCTACAAAGTCTACACAAGCCAGATGCACATGGTGGCACATGTGTCTGAAGTTTGTTTACAGTGGCTGGAGGCCCTGGTATGCCCATTCTCTCCCTCTCTCTTTCTCTCTCTGTCTCTCTCTCAAATAAATATTTTTTTAAAAAGTGAAACACCGAATCCTAGCATACTCCAGATATGTCATTTTAAAGTTAGCTCATGTAAGGACTATATGGTTTTTGAATTAAAACTATACTATGCCATATACCTGCCTAAAAATACCATGGTTCATTCATATAATATATGCCAATAAAAAATATATATATGTCAAGCTACCATCAATCATGGGGTACAAGAGGGCCTACACCTATCAAACTCTCTATCAAAAAAGTAATTGTTATCTCAATTTTCCGGGTGCTAACTTACTCTCCGTTGGAGAATCTGCTTCTCTTTTTCAGATAGATGCAGATCCTAAGGAGAGAGCTGCCCCAACATACCTCAACAGGGGCCCGGCTGAAACTAAGGACAATTGGCAAAACAAGCAAGGGTGATGTTTCCCTGATGAACCGGATACCAGCACAAAGGGGAAGGAGACCAACACAGAGAAAAATCAACTCCTACCAAATCAGAGAGCCAGAGCCTCAGAGGTCCCCAACAACTCATCACTGAAGCAGACCAAAAATGAACCCAACATGGCTCAGGGAAATTTTGCGGAAGAGGGGGCGGACAGAATGTCAGAGTCACATATTGGGTCATGATATGCAGAGACATTTATCGTACTAATAACTGGGCTAACTCCACAATGCATGACCCATTTACATCAACAAGGAGGGTCCAATGGGAGGGGGTAGATCATGGATGAGCCTAAACAATGGTACCAAACTGCCTGTATTTGCTGAAAAGAAAACTAACAAATTAAATTTAAAAAAAAAAAAAAAGAATCACAAAGATCTATATTGTATGTAGAGAAAAATAAATATTACCAATGGGTCTCCATCATGAAAGCCGATTGTTCCCTAAAGTAGATAAAATGTTACAGTTAAGAATAAAATTAAATGATTAACTCAAAATCACTAGTAATAGAATGTCTACTGGCAAAAATGTGATAAGTATAATTGTTTCATAACAAGGAACAAATCACAGCATATAACATGTTAATATTCTAAAGACCTGACTTCAGGATGTATTGCTTGGTAGACCTCCTAAACCACAGTAGAGGGGATTAAATGGAGACTAAGAAGTAGAAAACCCAGGGAACCATGACATATAAATTAAACACATCACACACCTTCTGCTTAAACCCTAGTTTTTACATTTGATGTTGTGAAAACCTTAGTAAAAACTAATTTGTTTGAAAATGCTTCATTTACATGTCAAAGTTCTGAGCATTTGGGAAATCACAGGTGTTAAAGGACTTCAAATGTGATGAGTACAGCTTGCTCTAGGAAAATCTTTTAAATTATGATTCTCCTACATTGCTGCCCCTGAAATGGCCATGCTCTGAGTGTATGAAATATTAGTAGGCATTTTGAAGGGTAGAATGATGAGTCAATCAATAGACACTTTTGTTTTTGCTTCTGATAATTCTTTAGTTTGTCTCTCTGACTTAAAGAAAAAATCAAGTTGCAAATAACTTACACTGGGCCCTGGGGGTCCAGGGGGGCCAGGTGGTCCTCTTCTCCCAGGATCACCCTAGGTCATTTGAAAATTGGGATAGAGTGGTTACACCAGAATCAGAACACAGGACATAAAATGAGAAAGGTATTAGACAATGGCATTGCTGGAAGCCCTGCAGAGCTCAGGCATGCACAGACCAGCACCAAAATCCAATTTATTCTGCAAAACCAGGAAAATAAGAGAAGTTCTGAGCTCAACAAGACATACAACACAGCAAAGGGAAACACAGGGAAAAAAATGAGACCAATTCTTTTTAAATGATGATCCCTCTGCCCATCTCTGAACACGCACTGGAAATCCTTTGTATTTTCTGTTTGACTTACAGAAGAATCAGAGCAGCCAATACTGCTAGTGCCATCCACTAATGTAAGCAAAAAAAAAAAAAAAAAAAAAGCTTGCACCCAGCCTCAAGCTCAGAGGAAGAGGGTGGGTCTCTACCATTCTGAACCTTGCTTCCCCTGTTCACCTGACCCATTACCTGGTCTGTTATGGAACTCACAATGGACAGAAAAATCAAAGATGGCTAAAGTTAAAATAAACCACTTACGCAAAAGAGAGTTCAAGTTATTTGCAACACTCTAGTTTCGACACATTTTCCTTTTTAATATTCTACTACAAAAAGGAGCATCTGATAGTTATTTTAAATATACAAATATTTCATATTCATATACTTTTTTGTTTAGTAAATAAATTTTCAAGCACTGCTAACACTAATCATGCATATAGAAACAAGAGAGGTGCATAGTATGTGGCTCCTTGGCCCAATGAATTGGTAATTTTCGATTTTCTTGATCCTTTTTGATAGCATCAATGTTTCAACATTTTTCAAATATTTACTGAATATCCATATGAAGTATTTTTATCAGCAATTTGCTCTATGAAGTTCAGTGTATTTATGTGTAAAGTTAAATTCTGATTATAAATTAATGGTTCTAGCATAAATATGCATGCCAATTAATGTAACACTATTTTTATATCATGTGGAAAATCTAACAAAAAAGTCATGGTCCCCCAATCCTGATTGAGAGTCTATAAAATGTGATGTTACTCCAAGACATAACACTCAATCTGGAATTTCAGAAGTAATGTTTAACTGGAATAAAGTCCATTTGCCATTTTTTGATTTGCAGGAGGAAGCATACAGTAAGGATGATTTGTCTTCATTAGCAATGTCTCCATCAAATCAGCAAATGTCTACCAAAATGCACTGGAGTACTCACAATAGGTCCTACACGGCCAAGCTCTCCAGGAAGTCCTGTGGTCCCAGGAGGACCCTGAAGTTAAAAAATCAAAGTGACAAGGCAATTAATGAATACCTTTATAGGGTAGCATAAATGCTATCAAATATGCTAAATAGCAGGCTCAGAATTATGTTTCTGTGCTAGCTTTGGTTTCCAATAAAGCAATAACTCATTTGATCAAACTTTATTTAACATGGAGCAGAATTTGCTAAAATAGGAAATATTTTATATATCATAATAGGGATGTTGACATTAGTAGCCACCTAAGATCATATAGGTGGAACCTGTAAACCCCACTAGCTAGAGTGGTAGTTAATAGCTCAGGAATTGAGAAGGAGGCTATTTTCTGGACTATGTAAAAGTAAATGATGAAATGATACATACAGGGGGTCCTGGAATGCCACGGCCCTAAAAGAAAAACAACATAGATATATTTATTACATGTGGTTTAAACAGTATAAATTCAGGCAGGCATAACTCATTTGAAAACAAAACGTGAACCTCTAACACTAAAGAAACATGTGAGACTCACGGTAAAGAAAGTACTGGGGAATACAGAGCAAACATTACAGCCTCAAACAGAACAGAAGCTTGCTGCAGTTTCATAGACCATCCATTGTTTCTGTTCTGAATAGCACTCTTTCTAATTTTTTAAAAAAGAAAATCAAATAATCCACCCATCTATACTTTGCCCTCAGGAAAACTTACCATCCCTCAAAAAGTGGCACATCACAGCCAAAGAGTGTAAAGGTTTGATTCACATGTGGTGTACAAAAAACACACGTTAAGGATAATATAGCTTTACAGCTCATAATAAATATAAGTGATGTTTAGAAGTCCCCCCACCCCAAAGCCAGCACTAAGCACATAGAGGCAGGAGAAAACCTTTCAGAAATACATCTAGTAGGCAGGACTATAAATGTATTTCCTGACCAAAAAAAAAAAAAAAAAATCTAAATCTAGTAGGCATTTAAATTAAATTAGTGTGACTCCTGAGGTAACCTCCAATGCAGTCCTAATGAAATATGCTAAATTTGACTCTGACGCTCGTCAGTTTACTTTGCTTTCCTTTACCCTTAACATGCTTTTATCAACACCAGGCTACATACAATAAAGTCTTAGAACCACATACTAATTATCTTTCATAAACTCCAACAAGTAAGAAAATGGATGCAACTTCCGATTATCATATTAAACAAATTAAGTCAGTCTCAGAAAGACAAACACTATGTCTCTCTATTTGTAGATCCTAGATTTTATACTGGCACATAAAGTCATATATGCATATGTAGCATGAAAGTAGAGGCAAAAGTGTCTAGGAAATGAAGGCAAGTAATGGGTGTGAAAAAGGGGAGAGTAGGGAGATATGGGGGAAATGTGCTGAAAGTATATGATATTCTTACATGGATATAGCATTATGATACCCAGGATTACATACAATGGATATATGCTAACAAAAAGAAAAATGTGCTGCCATGCGGCTAATATTTTTGTCAAGTACCTGGAGTCCCTGTTCTCTGTCTGCTTTCTTGATCCTACTTTTTCCCCTTGGGATTTCTCATTATTCTTTTCTCTCCTCCACTGGGTTGAATAGCTTTTATTCACAGCTTCCTATGGTCTCAAATTCACAGTAGCTTTTCACTTCAGACGTGCTTTGCTAAAATACTCATCTACGCACAGCCCATGGAACCAACGCACATCCTCCAATCATGATACGATTATTTCAAATTACTTAGGCAGCTCAACCAAGTAAAGACTTCCCATGAGTAACAAGTGAGGCTTTTCAAAGCAGTTTTCGATAACTTATTCTTATTAGAAGACTTTGATGCATAGATCAATTGGGAAATAGGTCTTATATTTAAGATATCAAAGTAATCAATAAGTTATTTCATTGTCAAAGACCCAGATGTTTGAAAATTTCACTAAATATAAGAAATGGCCTGTATATACAGTATTGAGATCTGACTTTTAAAATTTTGAAGAAAAAAAAAAGAAATAAAGAAATGCCAGCTGGGCGTGGTGGCGCACGCCTTTAATCCCAGCACTTGGGATGCAGAGGTAGGAGGATCGCCATGAGTTCAAGGCCACCCTGAGACTACAGAGTTAATTCCAGGTCAGCCTGGACCAGAGTGAGACCCTACCTTGAAAAAAAAAAAAAAAAAAAAGAAATGCCAGCATGCCATTCACTTCTAAAAATAAACATAATGGAAAAGTTGATAGATAGTAAAATATGGCAAAAAAAAAGAAAGAAAGAAGCAGTACAAATGGCAGAGGGTAACATATGAATGGCAACTGCAAGAGGGGCAAAGAGAAGAGCAGGAAGTAGATAAGTCTGAGCACCCAAGTCTTGTAGAACAAATTGTCAACTTGTGCAATGCAAGAAAAATCTAGCCAGGGAATGGGGTGCTTGATGGTACCTCATAAGCTGATACCTTTATTTGTTTATTTATTTATTTATTTATTTATTTAACTTATTTAGAGAGAGAATGGGTGCACAAGGGCCTCTAGCCACTAAACATGAGCTACAGATTCATGCGCCATCTTACACATCAGGCTTACATGGGACCTGGAGGGTAGAACCTGGATTCTTAGGCTTTGCAGGCAAGTGCCTTAACTGCTAAGCCATCTCTCCAGCCCATAAGCTATTATCTTAATAGCAAATATATATATATAAATTATATATATATATATAACTTAGCAGTTTAGATACTTGCTAGCAAAGCCAAAGAACCCAAGTTCGATTCCCCAGTACCCACGTAAAGCCAGATCACAAGGAGGTGTCTGGAGTTCATTTACAGTGACTACAGACCTGGTCATATTCATTTTCTCTCTCTCTCTCTCTCTCTCTCTCATCTTTCAGAAAGAAATAAATAAAATATTTTTAGAAAACTAGTTGTGAAGAAAGTGTTATGATGAATGGTTTAAGATTAGATTATTAGGCCACACTTAGGTTCTTGCTCTTGTTATGCAAGATTTTTTTTTTTTTTTTTCCCAGAAAGAAGGTAGAGAGGAAGCTGTCGTCTGCATCCCAGCACCCAGCAGGCTGAGGCAAGATGTCCAGACTGGGCTTTAGAATGAGACCATGTCTGTCTTGTTCAAAATTAAAAAGCAACTGAAAATAGACTATATAAATATTTATTTAATTTTTATTGACAACTTTCAAGCATGTGTCTGATGTATTTTGATCATAATCCTATCCTGTTACCTTCTCTTAACTCTCCTTTTCCCTCCTCTCTTTTCACAGAGCCCTTTTTTCCCCTCCAACTAGTATTTCTACTCTTAATGTCTTCTTTTTCCCTTGCCTACCAGCCATGATGGAATGTTGCTGGGCCCAATAATATATATGTCTTGAGCAGGTAATAACAGTTGCTGTCAGATCATAAATGCAATGGCTACTTCATAAACATATTTTGTAACTGCATAATCATTTTTTCTACTTTTAGTAGAAAATACTTGCCAAGACAAGTCATACTCTTTGCCATATATTATGTAGAAAATTTTATTGACTTTTTTTTCACAGTGACAAAATTTTTTTCTAAGGATAGGAGATTTTCAGTTTTGCTGTTTTTTTTTTGGTTTGTTTTGTTTTTTTTTTGTTTTTTTTTTTTGTTACTTACTGGAAATCCACGAGATCCAGGCACCCCGGGTTCTCCCTAAAAAATAAAAGTAGCTTCATTTTACTTATCTTCATATAGTATGAATACATAAACATGTAAATTGCATAAATACTGACATCATTTAAACACTACATCTTGGCATTTCAAGTGCAATTTTAGTTGAAAAAAGTAATTTAGCTGACTTACAATATTTTACTTGATTTTCAAACTATATTTTGAGGTATTTTTGATTAGTAAACACTATGCAATCAATGTCATATGGCTAACTTACTTTTTGTCCCCTTGGTCCAATGGAGCCAGGGGTTCCATCAGGTCCTGTTAAGCCCTAAAGAAGCAAGATCATGATGTCAGAGCTATGATAACATTCTTAGGCAAACCATTAGGTAGAAAATTTTCATTTTATTTATTAAGAATCTCCAGGCTGGTTATGTTTGTATAACACAAATATTTATAAAGTAATATGATATAATATGCATTCTTATTCAAAAGTAATGTTTAAAATGAGACTGCTCAGTGGAATGGAACCCATAGCTGGAGCTGGAAAACAAGTCAGAACCATATCCAGAAATGAGCCTGCTCTCCGTTACCAAGCTCCCACCAATTATGGACTACAAGAGGGCCTACATGTATTAAATTCTCTAAAAAAAAAAAAAAAAAAGATTATCCCATTTATCTGGCTCTAACTTCACTCTCCATTGTAAAATTTGCTTCTCTTTTTCAGATAAACACAGATCCTAAGGAGAGAACCAGCCCATCACACCTCACCAGGGCCCCAGCTAAAACTAAGAGTAATTGGAGAAATGAGCAAGAGTGCTGCTTCTGGCACCGGCACAAGGGTGAAGGAGACAGACACAGAGAACACTCAGCTCCTACCAAACCAGATACCCAGAGACACAGAGGCTCCCAAGACCTCATCACTGAAGCAGACCTAATATGAACCCAAGACGGCTCAGGGAGATTTGCGCAAGAGGGGGGTGGGAAGAATATTGGAGCCACATGTTGTGTCATTATGCACAGAGACATTGTCATTTACACATAACTGATGGCTAACTCCACAATGCATGACCCATGCTCCCCTACAAGGGGGGGGAACGAGGGAGGACAGGGAGGAGGCTACCATTGGTAACAACATGACAACACTGTGCACAAAACGAATAAAAACATCTGTTATGAATGACCCAAAAATGAGACACGCTTAATGTTTCTATTGAAATTTATGTCATTTTTCTTTTGTATTCATTTTTCTAACTTTGTTCCTACTGAATTGTTTGTCACAATGTAGCAAGTTTTGTCTTGTGAGAAAGGAAATATAATAGTTCCAATGTCCTCTGACTGGTCCTCCCTCTGCCCTTCAGCCAAATTCATGTCCATTCTTCATTTCACTTACAAAATAAAAATACTTGTGTCTCTTTAGCTGCAGGACAACAATGTTTCCTCAATAGCAATTAAAGGCAAATAATTTAATTATTGCCTTATAGCTACATGAAGCCCTTTAGCAACCTTCCAGCAATGACAGTGACTCATTGAAGAACATTAACTTTAAAGTACAAACCTTTGAAAGCATGTTTTTCCTTACCAAAGATAGGTATACCTAAGTACATCTGACCTGCTATGCATGATTTAAGCCTAGTATACAATTATAACCACCATATCCAAAGCTAAGATATATTAAGTACACTTTCTTATCTCTAATACCTATTGTATCAATATCTTTAGTTAAAAATAGATACGAGAGCATATAATACTACATGCAATACTTAATTTACACATTTGATAGATGCCTTTTTATTTTTTATTTATTCTTTTTTTAATCAAATCTTACTTCCAGAAATTTATTTATTTATTTATTTATTTATTTATTTGAGAGTGACAGACAGAGAGCAAAAGAGGCATATAGAGATAGATAGAGAACGGGCACGCCAGGGCCTCCAGCCACTGCGAACGAACTCCAGACACATACGCCTCCTTGTGTATCTGGCTAACGTGGGTCCTAGGGGATTCAAGCCTCGAACTGGGGTCCTTCGGCTTCACAGGCAAGTGCTTAACCACTAAGCCATCTCTCCAGCCCATATTAATTCTTTTTTTAAACATTTAATCTAATTTATTTATTTATTTGAAACAGAGACAGGGAGGGAAAGAGAGAGAGATTGAGAATGGGTGTGCTAGGGCCTCCAGCAACTCCAAATGGACTCCAAACATATGCACCACAGTGTGTATCTGGCTTATGTGGGACCTGGAGAATCGAACCTGGGTCCTTAGGCTTCAAAGGTACATGCCTTAACCACTAAACCATCTCTCCAGCCCTATTTACTTATTTATTTATTTATTTATTTTTGGTTTTTGATTTTTCAAGGTAGGTTTTCATTCCAGCCCAGGATTACGTGACATTCACTGTGTAGTCTGAGGCTAGCCTCCAACTCCTGGTGATCCTGCCGCTTCTCCCTCCCGAGTACTGGCATTAAAGGTATGCACCACTACGCCCAGCTTCTTTACTCTTTTAGATGTTGCGTTTACAATGTGATCCTAAGATTCTGTATTCCTAAAGAAAATAATTATGTATGTTTGTACATCGTACATAAATAGAATATAATTTTGTATTATTATTTTGAAAAATGTCCATACAACAATGGGGGAATATCTCTTGAAACTATGAAAGCTCTGCTGTAGACTGCATTGCCAAAATTTGTGTCATGGCATCAATAAGAGCCAATTGAATGCTTTAAGGTAATTCACATAGAGCTAATAGTTTATCATTTTTATCTATCAGATTCTCTAGGAACTCCACAGGTGAACAAATGAAGAAATAAGGGGCAAGGGGGATGACTTAGCAGTCATGGCATTTGCCTGCAAAGCCAAAGGACCCAAGTTCAGTTTCCCAGGACTCATGTTAGCCAGATGCAAAAGGAGGTGCACGTGTCTGGAGTTCGTTTGCAGTGGCTGATGGCCCTAGCACACCCATTCCACCCATCTGTCTCTCTCTCTATCAGTAACTAAAAATAAAATATTTTTAAAAAGAAGAAATAAGAAAACAATATTTTAATATACCAATAACTGAAAAATTACCAAAAAAACAAGTCTCAGTAAAATTAACTGCTGAAGACCAATAATATCAAACATTTTCATATTTAGCAGAGATCACATATCCAGGAGCACTCTCTGTAAATACATATTACACATAAATTTTAGAAACTTCAGGGTGTGTTTAATTAATAGATCCTAACTCTACCCAAGACAAATCCTGGCCAATTTCCATACACAAAATCAGCTAACCTTCAACCTGTGTCTGGAATGACTGGTAATACTAGAGGGCAATAATTACTATATGTAATATAATAAAGCAAACTGAGTAAATGATTGGATAAGTTGGAGGTTTCCAAGCCACTTCACAGTTCTAATATCCTCCATATGACATGATTACTTGTGTCAGTCATTGGAAATTCTTTGGATTAAATTGAAGGTGGATTTGGTATTTGATGTTACCATGAAACCTATTATAAACTTACTATGTACATTCTAGTAATTCCAGCACCAAGGAGGATGAGACATAAGGATCATGAATTCAAGGTCAGCCTGGGCTACAGAGCAAGCTCCAGATCAGTGCAGGCTTCATCTCAAAACCCTGTCTCAGGAAAGAAGTAAGAGAGGGGGAAGGATGAGGAATGAAAGCAGTCATGGAGGACACAGGGAGGGAAAGAAGGTAAGAAAAAAGAAAAGAGAGAAATGTTCAATACAGCTTCAGGACATTGCTCTGGCATCTAATTCCCTTTATACATAATTGATTAATAACATTAATTATGGTTAGCCTTTTAGATGGAAGAATACCACACTTGTCTTTTTATACCATTTTTATTTTTGGCTCAAACCATGACCCTTGCACGGAGTAGCTGTGTAATCCTGGGCTGACTGCTTAACTGTGCAGTGTTCTAAGTGGTATTATGGTATTCCTCATTTAGAAAGAGTCCAGCAAGTGATACAACCTAGATATTAACCACAGTATTATACCTATTGGCCTCCTAAATTTCTTTAATGTCTGCCTGTTTCTAGCAGAGACTTTTAGAATAGTTTCTCTTTGTGTGTGTGTGTGTGTGTGTGTGTGTGTGGTGAAATTCGTAGGTGTGTGCATGTGTAGCCCAGAGGCCAATATCAGCTGTCTTTCTCAGTCACTCTCCACCTTATTCTTTGAGAAAAGGACTCTCACTAAACCCAGAGCTGCAGATTCTGCTAGACAAGCTAGACATCAAGCCCCAGAAGCCCCCACTTCTGCCTTTCTCTCCATTACTGTGATGGCCACCATACCTGGCTTTTTTGCCTGCACTTTTTTTTCAGATGTACTTTAACAATAGAGCCATATCCCCAGCTTCAGAACAGTTTCTTAAGCCACTATCATTAAACATCTGCCAGGAAAACCAGGCGTGGTGGCGCACGCCTTTAATCTCAGCACTAGGGAGGCGGAGGTAGGAGGATCACTGTGAGTTCGAGGCCACCCTGAAACTACATGGTAAATTCCAGGCCAGCCTGGATGGGAGTGAGACCCTGCCTTTAAAAAGAAAAAAAAAAAAAGGAAAGGAAAAAAATCTGCCATGGGAAAAATGTGTTCACACCGACAGAATAGAAAGCACCTAATGCCATGCCTATGTAGAGTAGCATAGTTTAACTATAATTTCTATGCTTTTAACTCTTTTTAATTTTAATTTTCTACCTGTATTACATAGCTCTTTTAAGAATAAAATACTGTTTGTACAGCTCTCTGAGCATGTTAAAAGGAGTAACATCTACAAGAATATCTCTACTAATTATTATCCATGGTAATAACACAGTTGTTCTGTTACTCTGACACATCTAGTTTTATGTGTCCATAAAAGAAAAGAAGAATCACCTTGAAAAAAATAAAAAGAGAGAAAAGGGGAAATAGACACACAAGTGTACCTGATTTTCAAAATCCCATTTGCAATAAAACTCTCTACATCTTGTTTCAAAGAAATTACAGCTGAAAATCTCTGCAGTGGCAGAAGGAACTGCCTTTATATTACTTCTGCAGACAAAGTTCCATATAGGAGAATCCTGAAGCTGTGTTCTGAACTTTCACACTGCCATTTATCAGTGTTCTATTTTCTACTAGCACTCTATTTTCTGGTTTCCTTCCACAATTTCAGCAGCTCAGCTAGTAAAATGCAGACATGCCACAAGAAGCATAACTCAATGGCATTTTGCATTTCTGCCCAAAATCCACTTGACAAAGAAAATAAACTTTGAAGTATATTTCTCTCTCATTCTTTCAAACATCCAAAAATATCTGTTTTTAACATTACAAAAAAAAAAATGAGCTTTAAATGAGATAAAGAGCAGAACACAGAAAGATGGGCAGTCAAGGTCCTAGACTCACTACCAAGAAAAAAATTTTGAAATTTTCCTCTATGGCCAGAAGAGATAGTAAACTTTGAGCTAGTTACTACTATACTATTCTCAAAATATCCATTCTTGATTGTAGTAACAGATTGTTTTAATGTTAAGTCAACAAAATGGAGCAAGAAACCAAAGTTGGAGGTAATGAAACATAAAAATATTTACAACACGAAATATCCCATAAATTATTTTGAGTATCATTGAACTATCCATCATCATCATTGCTCTTGGTTGGTAAGTTAAATACTAACATTTCACTACCACTGTTTTCCTCTATTCCTTCCAATTATTCATATATTGTAAGAGCCTCAGTGAGTAGAATTAGCCTGAGGTGCCACCCCCTCCCCTAACATCAGAGACTGACTAAAGCTTTTAGGACACCACAGTGAATACCATTAACTCCACAGTGGAGGGCCTTCAGTATAATGGGGAAAGGGAAGAAGGGATATAAAAGTTCAACCTTTTATTTAAAAATTGAATTTTAAAAAAAGAACTTCATGAGCTGGGTATGGTGGCTCACACCCTTAATCCTAACAATAGAGAGGCTGGGGGTAGATGGTTCACTCTGAGTAAGAGGCCCACTTGAGCTACAGATTGAGTTCCAAGGTCAGCCTGGGATACAGTGAGAATCTGCCTCAAAAATAAAATAAAAAGAACCTCATTTATATCTACATAAAGCAAACCAAAAGAGCAGAAAAACAATGAAATGGACTATGGAATTGTTTGTTATCTTAGCTGCTAAAGAACTTCAAGTCCCCAAGGAAACCACTTGATCTTACAATTATTCAGTCTCCTTATACTGTGGGAAATAGCATTAGACCAATCTATTTTTCAGGTTACTTTAAGGCTAAAGAAGCAAAATTCATGGCAGAGCTTTAAGGAAAAACTCCAAATGTGCAAATAGTATAATTTCTTCCTTAGATCTAAGAAATGCCTAAAACATTAGATTTTCTCATTGCCCCCTACTCCCTCCCCAAACACACATGCTTTCTTCTCTTTTTCTGTTTCTTTCCTCCTCTGTCTTCAGACTGGTTCGATGCCTTCAGTAGTTTCTCCCTAAGGATTATTTACTGTGAACGCTCCATGTTCTAAGAATCCGCTCTCTCTTACAACTTCTAATATTCAAAGAGAGGTTTATTTTGCACTGTGGAGCTGTAAATATAAACAAAGAAAGCAAGCTTGTAATTATTTTATATTGTACTCCTATAAATTTTAAAGTACTTTCATTTGTTTGCCCAAATGGGAAAGTGACCATGTAGCACCTGCAAAAATAATAATATGGATTGTTTTTATAGTGATAGGGTAGGCAACAAAGAGTTTTTATAGCAAGATACATAAGCACTATTAAGCCAAGTGTGAGCTTAGCATTAGTGGTACATGTCTGTGATCCCAGCTCTCTAGAAGCTGAGACAAAACTGTTCTAATCCAGCCTCAGCACATAGCAAGATCCTGTCTCGATAACCAAAATAAATAAGCAGCTGAGGTATAGACAAGTCTAGTATTCTGTCTGAAGTTATATAGATATTAATGGCAAGATTAGATTTTAGATAAATGGTAATTAGATTTTCAGGGGAAGTTGTTTTTGTTTTTGTTTTTGTTTTTTGGTGTTTTGTTATTTTGGGTTGTTTTTTTTTTAAGTAGGGTATCCCTCCAGCCCAGGCTGACCTGGAATTCACTATGTCATCTCATTGTGGCATCAAACTCGTGGCAATTCTCCTAGCTCTGCCTCCCAAATGCTGGGATTAAAGGCGTGCCTACCATGCCTGGCAGAACTTCTCTTTTCATCCAAAATGAAAAGCTTATTGAGATTTCAAAGGAAAGTGGAAAGAAATTCAACTCGTATTAGGCTACTATCTTATGTAGTGGCCTGATATTTATTATACATTTTAATTATGGTATGAAAATTTCAGTAATTCAGTTACAAAGGTCTTCATAGGCAAGAAGTTCTATAACCTCAATTTGTATTACCCAAGATGAACTTCATATTCAGGAGATATCATAGGTGCCATGGACTGCCATCTGGCACACTTTTTAAAAAAATCAAACTAGAGGCCTTAAAATATAAAACACAGTCTATCTCCTGAAGCATTTGATGATGTTGAAAAATATTCTTACTGTGATATGCATGGCAAGAGAAAGCATATATTGATACCAGCTCAAAGTCTGCTATTTTGCTGTCAAAATAAAAGAGACTATCAAGAGCTGACCAGTAGAAGTATGAGCAGTATGTTTGGAAAGAGAAGCGTAAGCCATTTTATTCTGAAGAAATTTACTCACCATCCAAGGAAGCATCTGCCCAATTAGGTTTTAATTTCTTGCTTGAGATGTGTTGACCATTTCCTGCCCCCACCCTATCCCTACACACACCTTTATTCACTTTGCGCATACATTTTTTTAAAAAATATTTCTTGACACTGAGATATTTTGTGTGCCCCTCCCAGGGAGGTATCTTTTCTAAACTAACCCAGTGAATGCCAGAGCAAAGATTAGAATGCTGTGAGACTTAGCCATCTACCCACCACCATCTCCACTGCCACCTCTTCCTCCCTGAGCTCACAGGGCTGAACAAGGAGTTCCCTGTTGGAGACAGGAACTGGTTAAGTAAGATTACTATTTTCCTGGAAAGGAAATACCAAGCTTGAGTGCTGTCAAGCCTCCCTCAAAAGGCAGGGACTTTGCAGAACTACAGTTTCTCTCTCTCTCTCTCTCTCTCTCTCTCTCTCTCTCTCTCTCTCTCTCACACACACACACACACACACACACACACACACACACACACAAACACACACACACACAAACACACACACAGTGAGCTGGACTCATTTCTGAGCACTTTCTCTACTCACATCTGCGCCTGGTGTGCCTGGCTTCCCAGGTGCTCCTGGCTTGCCTGGTTCTCCAACAGGACCCTGACCGGAAAAAGCATGAGGTAGGGAGAGAAAATAGAGCAAAGCTGAGTTCAGACATATGTGGCTGCAAAACATCTAAAGAAAGCAGTGTGTCATCATTCCAATCAACTTACCGGGGGACCTGGGGGACCTTTGGGACCTCGATCACCCTGAAGACATAGAAGAAAAGGCAAAAATGATACATGAGTAAGAAAAAGTGGGGTCCCTTTGGGTCCATCTCAGCCATTTTCAAAACACAGATGTGGGCCATAGACAAAGTAAGGGTCTAAGGATGGAGGAGGTTCATTACCAACAGGATAACAGGGACAGGACTAGGTCTCCTCTCTAAAAATCCTTGGGCTATAAGGTCAAACCCTCAACTCTCATCCACAAATGACAGAAAGGGGGTCATCTGGCCTCTCCAGAAACCCATTCAAGAGGGCTTGGTGGGTAACCAAGAGAGATAGAAACTTACATCAATGCCATCAATGCCAGGAACTCCAGGGGGGCCGGGAGGGCCAGGGGGGCCCTGTGCACCTGGAGGACCCCTCTGGCAAAAAAAAAAAAAAAAAAAACATATGTGAGTTAACACACTGGAAACCAGAGCAAATGAACACTACGTACTGACACTTCCACCTCCCACTCGTACAGACACCTCCCTGTTGAAGCTGGATTTTTTTGAAACCCAACATAACCTTTTGAGAGGTTATAATTCTGCCACATTCTGAAAGAAACAAGCTAAGAGATTGGAGCAGGGTTGAAGCACACAAAATGGGGGAAGTTATTCAGTGTCACCCTCTCAGGGTGCATTGAAAAGAAGGAAGTTGTGAGGAAGGGAAGGTCCAATATCATTTTAAAGCATGGACGTGAAGATCCTTTCATACCTCCATTTAATTGCAGGCCAGTGTTTGGGCCAGCATGAAACAGACAAGAATGGAAATGCTTCACACCATGTAGCTACCCGCCCTGCCTTAGAAATCATTCATTGTCCAGCAGTAAGGTAATGGGTACGGTGGCAATCCTTGGGGTTATTTTGCAGGAGTGGAGCAAGAGAGCCTTGAAAGCCAGCACCTCACACTCACTTGAGTGAGGTCTTTGCACCTTGCTTCAAAACTACACCGTGTGTCAACTTTGACTGACCCTAGGGTGTGACGCCTGTCCTCACTTGCAGGCAGCTAGGTATCAGTAGTAGTAGTCGAGTGGGGGTGCTGGTGTCCAAGTCAGCATGGACTTGCTGCTTGGAGAATATTCTTGATGCAGGAGGAAAGGAATGGGGAGAGGGGAAAAAAGGAAGGGAAGGAGAAGAAAGCTTCTTTCATTGAAAAAGACTTTGTTTTCCTAAACTCCAGACAGGTTACAAAGGGGTCTTTGTAAGTGAAATTCAAACCTCTGCTGCTTTTCCAGCCCCTGGCTCTCCCTTGTGAAAAGGAGAAAAAGCAACGTCTTGGGGAAGTCGTTGAATTCATCCTGGACCCACTGACACCACTAGCAAGACTCATGGTCTAGTGGCTTCGTGGAATTCCCAAGGGCTGCAGAAGTCAGAGTGAGTGCGCCTGACTTTCTGTATTCTCCAAGGAGACCTGGCTTCAGCTGTGAAGAGGATGGGCGTGGGGCGGGAAGTCAGAAGCAATGCAGGCTAGAACAAACTCTCCTCTTGACACATCTATGACCTCCAGTGCCTGTGCCTTCTGCGTGAGAGCGCAACTGGGAGAGGAGTTCCCCTTTCCCAGACCAAGAGATCAACAAGAACCCTATGCCACCCCTATTGCAGCAGTTGCTCCTGATGGTAGGAAGAAGGGTTTGAGAGCCCCAATACACCCTGTGTCTTCCCACACCCAGACAACCAAGGCACCATCTACCTGTTCTATTATGTGCATGAAACAACGCAGATACTCTCTGTCCCCAACTTACCTCATCCGTAGTTGGGCTGGGCTGTAGAAGAAAAGATAGAAAGTGAGAAAATACTTCTCAAACTCGCTCACAACTTACTTGAGCCGTGCAAAAGCAGAGTCCCGACAACAGCGGTAGCAGCACAAGTGCCTGGTGTCTCTGAGAGGTCCAAGCCATCCTGGTGGCTCTCTGCTGATCTCCTACCCAGGCTCTGCAGCTGGTACAGATAACTCCTAGGCTTTTGGCTCCTTCACTCGTGTAAAATGGCACCTCTCCAC
Source organism: Jaculus jaculus (assembly GCF_020740685.1). NCBI lineage: Eukaryota > Metazoa > Chordata > Mammalia > Rodentia > Dipodidae > Jaculus > Jaculus jaculus. Next base: position 23,507,021 of record NC_059109.1, on the reverse strand, counting down.
CACCACTCTCCACACACACACACACACACACCCTCCACACACACACACAAAATGCTCACTGGAGGGAGTAGTGGCAGCTAAAGTGTCCTGACAGGGAGACCTAGGGACCTACTGTTTATGAATGGCCCTGGAGAGGGTCTGGGGATTGGAGGAGAGCTAGCAGGCTGGGAAGGAGGGATAGAATGACGACAGTCCCATTAACCCTTTCTCTGCCACCACTCAAGCAAGACCAGAGACCTCAGGCAACTGCTCTATTTGGGCCAAACCCTCCCCAGTGCAGCCTCTGGCTGTCCTTGGAGATCTGTCCCAGGTGATCTGGGCCACTGTAGGGGAGCAGACCTCCAATGACTCTGGAGAGAGATGTTTGGTAGTGCGGATAAGGAACAACTAAGGAGTGTCAGACACCTAGCTGCTTACTGATGGCTGCAAATAGGATGTGTTTCTTTAATACCAAGCTAGTTAATACAGCAAAGCAGACTCCAGGGAAAGAGAAAGTGGAGGAGAGGAATGAGAACAGAGGAGAGGTAGGGGGAGGCTGGGAATGGGGAAAGGGTTGCTCTGCTGTGGTCAGGAGACTCACTGTGATTCTGACTGGTAGCTCATGGCACGTTTCTCTCCTGGGTCTCAGAGGGTCGCAGTGGATCACCATCCACTGAAGTTCAAACTGGTGAAAGACAGAAGACAGTCAGCAAAGGTTCTTTTGTAAGACAGGACATTTACAACAGAGTTTTTCAGTATGGTCTAATCCTTAGCAGGATGGAAACCAACTTGAAATTATCCAGCTCAATGAAGCAGGACCTTTGCTTGCTGTGAATACACATGTTCTAAAAGAAATGGGCTGTAAACCCTTCTGAAATTTCTCGGATCACTGGATGCAGAAGCTTGAAATCATGCTGGCTCTCTTAATTGCTAGGCACTTAAGTTAGTTCTATATTTCTTAGTCAGTAGATTCTATTGGTGTTATGCAGGTGTCCAGTTAGGTAAGTAGGTCTCAAATTTAGTCATCAATCCCTTTCTCTTATCCAATACTGATTTCCATGCCTTCTCTTCTGCCATATGGATTCTGATCTGCTGGATTTAGAATGGAGTAATACTTGTTTTGTTTTACTTTATTTTGGTTTCCCCTGCTGAAGAAGCATCCAGAGTTGAGTTCATGAGGAGAAGATGAAATCAGAGGCAATGCAGAGTAAAGTCCTTTCTCTGCCCATAAAAGAAGGAAGGTAAAAAGGATGTCTTCCCTCTTTAGGAGGTAAAAATAAGGCAGTAAGCTGTCACGCCCCTGAGTTTGTGGCCCTTTCCAGAGATTTTGAGTGCCCTACTAGTTTTCTCTCGCCCTTTTATTTTTGTTTCTCTCGGTTCTATTATGTCTTTTCTCAGAAAAGGTGGACCTATGCAAAACAAAATGAGATAAGTGTAAGAAGAAACATCACAGCTACATCAAGACATATTTCAAGATGGAAAGTTATCTATAGGTTTTATGCGAGCTGTGCTGATTTGTGTTCCCATGGTAATGTAACATTCTTCCTAAGATCTGTCAAACTATACAGCCTCTTCCAGTTAAGGAACTCACTTTGATCAAATACTATTTTCATCAGCATCATCTTGTTAATTGGAGAAGGGTTTTGTTTGCATCTTGCTTCATGCTGCAGTGGAAATTTTACAACGAAGATGAGCAGTACAGTGGGATCAACTTTTGCTGATGACTGTGTAAGGGACAGCACTTGAGTCCGTTCGGAAATGGATAAAGGATTAGAGTAAAGCTAACTCACAGGTCATGCAGCTAGGAAGTGGAAGAGCTGGCCTTTCCAATCTTCCTCCCACTAGACGTGAGAATTGTTTCTACTATATCGCTCTCACTCTGAAGCAGATGCACTGTCCCGACAGTGTTTTGTTTTCAAAATACGCAACTAAGGCATTTGACAATTGAGAATTTGCATTAACAATCCATAGCCAAAAGATATCTAGACCTTACAACTATTTAAGTTTATGTCTACCATCTGCTAGAAAACCAACTAGACTAAGAAATGACTTCCATCAGAAACCAAACCCTCCCCCACCATGTGTGTTTGGAATAGAAACATATGTAGAAGTAGGATTACTAGTGTTCTTCTAAAAATTGGCAACTATACGAAGTTACACATTCTTATGTATGACAGGATATTACATAAAAAAGAAAATCACACAAATTTCCCCCATTGACTGATAAGAGTTTTGCATAATGAGAAAAGTTGTATTCTTATTCTCCAGTCCTCAAGATAAAAGACCACCTACATAGTTTTACTCAGTAATTCCTCTGGGGATTGGTAAACTAGGCTTGCATAGTAGATAAGAGAAATTTTAGTTTTTAAAAAACTACTCAAACTTTAATCAACCTGATAACCATGAATTATATTGCTGTCCAAGAAACCTATATCTTTTGTTTAGAGAGTTTATCAGTTGCCTACTGCAAATGTGAAGTAATTCATTAAGCTGTCTTTTCAAAAATGCAATTCTTTCTGGATAAATTTGTGCACCTGTTTAAATATGCAAAATGCAATCACAGCACAAAATAATGGTGAGATGAAATGTATTTCATCTGTGAATACATGCTGGGCTACTCCGAGTGCCACATAGATCAAGGGTTTCTGAACACATCCGCACATCGGCATAAACACCATCTATGCACTAATAATCATCTATACGGCAAACATTTTTTGGCATGCAATACAAATTCCAATTTGCATGCTAATTATTTGGAAGGAAGATTGGCAGAGAGCTTTAGTAAAAGTCAGTTTCACTGTACAGTTAAAGTGTCAATTTCCACATTTCTCATTTTCATACCTGCAATCATTCTTTTCTTGAAATACTCACTGACAAAATACATGTGACAAACATTTTAATTTAATCCTTCAATCAATGGTTTTGAAGTCCCAGTTTAATCTAAGCCCTAGGAAAATATTCTATGAAAACCAAAGACATTCTCCTTCCCCACAATCAGTTTACTTTGTAAGGTGAAGCTAGCATGAGTAGAGATATAAAGCTTTAAAAAAACTATACAGAACATAATATGCCCTAAGAAAATCCATCCTTTTCAACATAAAGTGCTTCTCCATCCTCTCAAGGCAAATTGAGTGATGTGAGTATAAAGCACCTTACATCTGTCCAGATTTGGCATTATGCAACTCATTTCTAAAACACACTAAGATACAATTTCATTCTCAAGTCTGGAGTAATGCCCAGCTAATGACATAGTCAAGCAAAGCATTTTGGCCTCAACACTTCACTCTTTGTTAATAGTGCTATTGATTTCTTCTTATTTTGCTAGACTGTTGATAAAGAATAATTAAGAATTTGAACTTGACTTCAGGTTAAGGAGAATGACACAAACCTTTCTTTTTACACAATTATGATTTTCAGGCACAAAACATGTAGAATTAACTCTTAAAAGATCATTTTTGCTAGTAGTCCAGAGGTTTCATTAAGCTTTTGTCCTGGTCAGTGGCAACAGATATTTAAAGAAATACCTGAGGTCTCATCTCACCCAGTTTTCAGCTTTTGATGAGATGGTGCTTTCTGGCATCATAAAGAAACTCCTCCAAGTGAACCTTCCTGGTTACTGAGCAAGAGGCTCTGAGCTGCCTCAAAAGTCAGAACTTTCACCAACTCTATGTAGACTGAGCCATGTAGCTCCAGACAGTGCTGGAACTCTAATTAAATAAGAATAGATGGCATTCATCTGGGTTATTCCAAAGGCTGAGGCAGAATGATGAAAGGAGAAAGCAAAGGACTTGGAGTTAGCAGACGTGGAATGTCGCCATTTATTTATTCAACATGTTTATACATAAAACATTCATGTGCTTTGAGGAAAATTTTTATGGAAGACACAAAAATAGCAAGCATGTAAGGTCATAAATTAGCTATAAAAATGCTTTTGGAAATAAATACTACAGTAGTTGAGATGGGAGAAATATTTTTCAGGCCAAAGCCATCAACAAATGGATCATATGACATGTGACATGTTAGTGGGCTTCAGAGAGCATGTAGGATGTTTACTTAAACAGAAATGTGAAGGGTAAAAGTTGAGTTCTGAAGAAAGGGAGTAGGACAAGTCACAAAGCCGAGAAATGGCATACAAACGTGAACCTGATTAGCTAGGACATACAAGAGAGGAGAGAGGACAAGGTCCCTGAGCCAGCCGTAAGTGGTATTCCAAAAGGAGCCATGGTTAATTATGGCAGAGTAGACATCAAAGCTTTTCTCACTTAGAATCCCAAACTAAGGAATTTGAATATTTAGGATAGATAATTATCAGACTGTCATCAAAGACTTATTTTTCAAGGGAGGAAATATGGAGGAAGGTAATGGGATTTAGAAGGACATTCTGAGGCTATTTGCTTCATTATAAGTGGTAGTGTCCCCAGGCAGGAAGTTACTATACCAAAGCATCTTAAACTATCTGCTAACTGAAAATAAATTCCTTTCCTCATTCCAACATTCCCTTTCAGTGGTCATTCCATTTCTACCCCACTTCATAGAATATTCAAAATAGCTGTGTACTCATTTTCTGTTAAATCCTGCCCAACAAAACTTTCATTCCCAACACATGAATGAATCTTTGTCCCAATCATTCTTATTGATTTCTAAATACAATGGTCAACTCTCAATCCTTATACTATTTGACCTGTTCACAGCATTTGAGACAATTTTTTGTCTCATTGTCCTCTCCATAGTCTTTCCTTTGACTTTCAAGACATTAAAATCCTCTGTTTCACTCCTCCTTCTTAATTAAATCTTCCTTGTTGTGGCAACATCTAAATTCTGGCTATCTCAGAACTGACAGTTCTGTATTACACTCACCTCTAGATGACTTCATGACTTCAATAACGCATACATGTTCACAACTCCCAGTGTTCAGTGCCCAAGTGAACTTCCCTAAAGAACTGCAGAGCTCACACATAAGTGCCTGCTGTATATCTTCCCTTAGATACAATAATGTCCAACCTGCTGATCAACCTTACATGTCCCAGACCAGCTCTTGATGTTCTCCTGTTGTCTTCTCGTCTTTGAGTCTCCCAAGTTAGTAAATGACAACAACGTACTTCTAAATAATCACACCAAAAAATTAAGTTCATACTGGTTTCTCTTTTTCCTTTTATACCTCGAATTCCATCTTCAAATTTGCATGATCTTACGACTTTGCATCAACTCTACCACACCCATTCTGTTCCAAACCAAGACCACCCCTACCTGAATCATTGCTGTAGCTCTAAAATTCTCCCCTGCAAGTGCTTTTCTACCCTTTCTTATGCGCGCATGTGTGCGCGCACACACACACAAAATATGTCAAAATGAAAAACAAAGAGATCCTTTAAGAAAATAAGAACATGTTGTTTGTCAATATAAAATCATCTGATAGTTGCCCATCATACATATCTCGCACTCCATCTCCATGTGTCACCTCTGCAACTTCACTATTTCTCATGTCCACTTCCTGTCTTAGCCACTCCACTCTACAGGTGGCCTTCAAACAATGGAAAGCAGCAACATCAATTCCTTTTTACTTAATGTTCTCTCTTCCTGGAATCCTCCTCTTCAAGATATTCACAAACTTATAACCTCAATTCCTTCAGATTTTCTCAAAAAAAAATGCTAACTTTGGGCTGGAGAGATGGCTCAGCAGTTACGGTGCTTGCCTGTAAAGACTAATGACCCAGGACGTTGTAGCACAACAGTAGCGCGTCTGACTCCAAGACTAATGACCCAGGTTCAATTTTCCAGGACCCACATAAAGCCAGATGCACAAAGTGACACATGCATCTGGAGTTTGTTTTCAGTGGCTAGAAGCCCTGGAGTGCCCATTCATTCTCTCTCTCTCTCTCTCTCTCTCTCTCTCTCTCTCTCTTTCCCTTTCCAAATCAATGAATAAATAATTTTTTTAAATGTTAACTTTTCAAAATGAGGCCTTTCTCTATATGGACTTCAATCTCACCTTCCCCTCCCTATATATTTATGATTTCTTTGCATACTATCAAATATTCAGTTACTCATTGTACTGCTCTTTTATCCCCATTATGAGAGCTCCAGTCAGGCATTAATATCCTTCTTGATCACCAAAGGTTCTGCTTTTACCTAGCAGATATTTAATAAATAATTGTTGAATGACTGACTATATTTGCACAGATAACAATATACTGAACAAAGAATCAATTACCCTTGTCTCCTGATTTGGTTATGATTGGGGGCAGGTCTTCTTTATAATAAATAATTGCAATTTCTTTATTTAGAAACTGAGAGGTTTATGTTATATGTACTGATAGTCTCCTCAAGCTTTAAAAGTCCATGATGCTATTGACACCACAATGTAACCAAAGAAACTAACCACACACAGATTAGCATATGAAAGATTTCAGGATTATCTTAACCTATTTACATTTTTATAGAAATAAAAGAATCTAATAGTATTGGTGTTTTAATTTAGGGACAATAGCTAAGGGCAATAAAATTTAGTGTTTTCAATCTTTTATTAAAAACATCATTTTACTTTTATTCTAGACCCCCTCCCAATCATATGGCTTCTACTGTGGTGTGGTTCAGAACACTTATCTAGCATGCATGAGTTTCTGGGGTCTTCAATCCCAGCACTGAAAATTTAAAAATTCAAACACATCACAGGGTTAAAAAAATGTATTTCTTATGGACATTTATAGATAAGATTGAAATTACTTATTAATTTAATGGTTCAAGTGAAAAGTTATTTGAAAAGGACATTCTTTCCAAGAATGTAATATGCACACTTAGAACATATATTACTCACATTATGTATTCTTTTTTTTTTTGTTGGTTTTGGTTTTTCGATGTAGGGTCTCACTCTAGCCCAGGCTGACCTGGAATTCACTATGGAGTCTCAGGGTGGCCTTGAACTCATAGTGATCCTCCTACCTCCACCTCCCAAGTGCTGGGATTAAAGGCGTGCACCACCACACCCGGCTATGTATTCTTTAACTCACTAAAAACATATCTTCTTACAGAATTTCTCAAATGCCAAAAATAATGTTAATCACAACCTCAAAATCTATGTTCCCTTCTCATCATGCATGAAACATTCATTGTTTTCTCATTTGGAGGTTAATGTGATTCAACAGTCTAGAGCAGAGAAAAGGACAGAGAGCTGTCCATCGACAGTTTGCCAGCTTTCATAGTTTCTCTGAATCTAATGAAAAATATAAATAACACATTTGAGATATAATTTTAAAAGCATTAAATCTGTCATGTTCTCTGTTGATTTATCTGGAATGTGCATAGATAGAAAGATGAATGGTTTGAGTTATGCGTTTGTAAAACCACATAAACTTTTTATCCTCTCTCAAGCAAGTCCAGACTCCCAGTGAACATTCAGAAAAAGAAGAAAGACTAACTTTGTTTTCTAATAGAGCTGTACCAAGTAACTCTCCAAGACAATCATGCTGACAACAAACAACAAAGGACCTGTTATAAAGTTACATGTTTTCATGGTTTGCTGCCAGGAAACCAAGTTTTGCAGAGGGATAAATGGCACCATCCTAAAATATGGCACAAAGGAGAATAGGAAATAAGAGATTTATTGTTTTAAAATCAAAACTAACAAACTTATAGCAGTGTATAGGGAAAAAATACAAAATGCTCTGAGCCCACTAAATAACCATAAATGATGACAATGTGTTTGAGTTGTAGACCACATGAGCAGCTTATAAAAACCTCTTAAAATTGGTTTGTTTTTCCAATTTAAACAAAAGGAAAGGGACAAAAGATAATATGGACAGGGAAAATCATAAACAACTACAATATGAGTTTTTAACATTAGTGATCCATCAAAAACTGTTTTCAATGTATTTTTTACTGCTGTTCTTATGCCTACTTTTGATGGCTGGCCATATCTGTCAAAATGATAATTTGTTGTTTATTTATTTACTAAAGAAGAACAAGTGTTAACTCTGAGATAAATGTTCAATTAAAGTGTTGAAGATTAGAATTCAATTGCATGAAGAAAAATAGAAAAACACAGTGCTCCTGTTTCCATGCTGTTTCATGTCAATTTAAATGTTCTCATACAGTAGCATTAAATATTTGCTATCCTCCAATTAAGAGAAGGATGTCCTATAAGTGTAGTTCCATCTCTCAGAATGTGTGCATATCACTGCCCCTCATCCTATAAGACCCTTATAGGACAAGTAGTCACTATTGGTCATTGTTAGTCATCAGTATTTCCCAGAAACTTTATATTTTAGCCAAATTAATGAGAATTACAAAATGATGGGCCATAACATTAAAAACAATGACCTAGAGAAAACTGTCTTCCTAGGCCTTGTCTGTGAACTTATATTTAACCACATAGAATTTCAGTGAGGAACAGTATGGGAAGACTAACACATCTGCAAAGGGATGAACTGAATTATGTGAGGATTTCCAAATAAGAATCCATTTTCCTGGAATCTTATCCTTATATTATCCAAGCTAACTTTCATTCATACCCAGGATAACATTCAGATACCCTCTTCATTTGGAAGCATCTGTGACCTTTACCACCACCCCTCCCTACCCTGGGCTGAGCAAGGAACTTTCTCAATGTGCTTCCAAGGCACATAGCACAGTTCACTATCACGGTGCCACCCATGGTTCCCGGCCAGTGTTTGCTCACATCAGTACCTCATTCTCCACAAACTGTGAAAGACAACATCTGTGGTTTACTCATTCTTTGTGTGCCTAGTGTATAGGCACTCGGTGAAAGTTACTAAATCAATCAAAATACAGGATTAATGTCTAAAGATAAAAACATATTTATGGTTCAAAATATTCCTTCATTTCTTAACATTTATGTTGTTTGTGCAGTAGAGAAAATTCTGGGGGGAAAATCTATGCAAATCACAAATGCCTTCCCAAGAATGAGACGTTTTGCAAGAAAAGCTATGGGATTGCATGTATTATTATTTTTCCCAAAAGATACCTAGTCAGTATTAAGGAAAATAAGGTAGATTAAAAATTCTTATAACTAACACTTTGCCTTACAAACTAATAAACCTGCTAGAAATAGCTTATTTACCTAAGAAACAGAGACAACCCATCTGGGCTTGTTATCTACCAAAATTGGTAGAAATGTCAGAAAGATGGTAGGGAGGGCAAGGATTTTGAAAACTTCAAATTGGTATATTAGGAGTATTAATGTGGTTGGTAATATAATATATGGCCTTCTCCATGCCCAGTAAATAACCTCCAATCCAAGCTCATGCAAGCAACCATAATTAAAACTTAATAGGTCACAAAAAGTGATATCAAAATATAAGTGGATTTAAAAACACCATAATTAAACTTAATTCTTTATATGCTAATAAAAATAATTTTCAGGGACTGGAGAGATTTCTCAGTGGTTAAATCCGCTTACTTGCACAACCTGACAACTTGGGTTTGATTCCTTGGGACCCGCATAAAGCTAGATAGATACACAAAAGTGGTGTATGCATCTAGCTAGCATTCATTTATAATGGCAGGAGGCTCTATAGCACCCATTCATATTCTCTATCTATCTATCTATCTATCTATCTCTTCCCCTTGCAAGTAAATCCTAAAAATACAAAAATTAAAATAATTTTAAAAGAATTTAAAATTACACTAAGCAAAACCTCATTACATAGATTTAGAGTAGGTATAATAATATCCCCTCCCCCACAACAGCTGTCCATTTCCTGACTTCTGAATCATGTAGTAAGTGATGACATGCTGCAAAAGGGAATTACAATTTTGGATAAAATTATGACTTTTTATGGTTGTTCCCTGAGTTGAAAGATTAATTTAGATTAACTGGATTGGCCCGGTGCTGCCACATGATTGTTAAAAGTGACAGAGGAGTCAGAAGTATTAGTGTCTGACAAAAAGTGATGACAAAAGGAGAGATTGAAGTGACACAGTTAATGGTTATGAAGTCAAAGTCAGGGAATGTTAGCAGCCTGTAGAAATCACAATGAAAAAGGAAATGTGTTTTTTTCCTAGAAGATGCAGAAAAGAACACAGCCTATAACATTTGATTTTAGTCTAGTGAAATTCATATTTGAAGTAAAACAAATATAAGGTAACAAATTTGTATTTTTTTATTTAAAACATTTGTTAGTATTTTTTCTTTTATTTATTTGAGAGACAGAGATTAAAAGGCACACACACACACACAGAGAGAGAGAGAGAGAGAGAGAGAGAGAATGGGCATGCCAGGTCCTTCAGCTGCTGCTGAATGTGGCCCCTTGTGTGCATGTGTGCATGCTTGTATCACCACCACAGGCTTACATGGGACCTGGAGATTCAGACAGGAGTTCTTAGGCTTTGGAGGTAAGTGCCTTAGCTACTAAGCCATCTCTCCAGCTCCAACATTTTTTTAAGAAAAAAAGTTTTTTCTTTTATTTATTTTTGAGAGAGAAAGACAGAGAGAAACAGACAAGGAGAGTGAGTTTAGTGAGTGATGATCACACCAGGGCCTCCAGCTACTGCAAACAAATTCTAGACATAATTGCCACATTTTGTGCATCCAGCTTCTTTACATGTATACTGGGGAATCAAACCAGGGGCGTCAGACTTTGTAGGCAAGTACCTTTAACCACTGAGCCATCTCTCCGGCCCAAATTATTTTAAGTTGCTAAAACAAAAGCAGATGTGGGACTAGTTGGAAAGAAGAAAAGTTTCAGCAGCCAAATGGAGACCAAGAGAAGATAATAAGATGAAGATGATTAAAATGCACTATATATACACATATAACATTGTCAAAAATAAATAAATTTTAGAAAGGAATAAATAGGCTTCTCTTTTGGAATGTTGTTCTTCTTAGGAATCAGAGGAGGAGAAGGATTAAAATAGAAGATGCTATATAAGTGAGAAGTCTGAGTTTAATATTGTCATCTCCAGTCCTCAGATGTAAGCAGGATTTTCTTTGCAGGGGGGATACAACCTTCCCCTGAGTTAAGTACCATGGTCGTGCGACCATCACCATCATCTAATATGGATCTTCAGTGGAGCTTTAGGCTCAAACACTTTTATGTTTCAAGGAGTCAGAGTGTATTCTGAAGAGAAAAGCCTGTCTATGCTTATTTCAGATATTTTAACTTTAGTGACACTATGATGGCTGAGACAAGCTCTTGGTACACGGAAGCATAATATAAAACCAGAAGCCAGCTGCTCATGGCACTGTAAGACAGAAGACAATGGGCACGAGCTGCTTCCCATGGAGATGTGAAACCAGATTCATCAGAGTGTTTGCAGTCCGCTGGGATACCAGTGTGGCAAGGCTCCAGTTTGCTAACTGGTGCTGAACCACTCTGCCCTCCAAACAACTTAACGGTATCTTTAACATAACATCCGGATTGAAAAATTATAAACACTTGAAGTGATTTTTAAGTCAGTGGACCAATAAATCATTTTTAAAACACTTGAATGATATTCATCACATTGGAGAGGAACCTAAAGCCCGTTCATCCACGTCCAGAAATGGCACAACTGTCACTGAAATTCAGTGTTGTCTAGACAGTACTCCAGGGTCACTACAAAGATCTTGCTGCACAAAATTTCAAGGTGGCACATCAGGGGTCCCAACAGTTTCTAACCTGGCCACTTGAGGTGTTGTGACTCATTAGAAGAAGAAATGCTTTCTCAAGAGTCCACGAACCAGAGCAATAATGTGGCAGTGGCAAACTGCTTCCTGTCCATCACAGAATATAGAAATTTCACACTACCTTTTACACTAATCACAATTCTTCCTTTGAAAACAAGTTATTTGAACAATTCCATTACTGAGATCCCTTGTAAGCCCTCCCTGTCCCAAGAAGTACACAGAAACAACTCAAAACCATTGTATCACCCTTGCTATCCTTCATGCCTCGGTTTTATGACTAGAACTTAATGGTTCCAATAAATATGATACACAGAGAGAGAGAGATTAGCATCGATGGTTTATTTATATTAAGTTCTATATTCCTCTGTTTACCCAAAAGAATACTTGTCCTCAAAGGTTATATTTCTTAAGTTCCTGTCATAATACTATACCTTTTTTAAAGAATTTCCCAGTGAAAGTGCTGCAATTGAGAATGACAGAACTACACAGTACTCTAGTTGTTGCAACTGTAATGTCATTACCTACTTCCTTTCCGTTGTATCAACTGAGTGCTCCAGCAAGACAATAAACAGAGCTTTAAAGTTCTTTATTCCTGCACACTGTCACGCAATACCTACTTCTAAATAACTAGATGTCATACCATCTCTATGATTTCCAGTCATATGATTTTCATTCTTGAGCAGACACCATATGACTCCTTACTTCACCTCTCACCATTCTGCTTTCAATGCCTCTCTCTTACCTCCCCCACACAGTCACATTTACATACATATGTTACCCAAATAAGCTAGTGTCTCAATGACTTTGGGGTTTATTTTGTTTGTGTATGTACAGTATCTGTGTTTGCAGATATGCTGTGTACACATAGGTACCTAGAGAACATGCCAGAATAGGACAACTGACCGTCTATCACTCTTCCAGTTTATTGACTGAGACCAGTCTCACTAAAGTTGGAACTGTTGTTTTCCTGTCAGATTGGGTGAACAAAGAACTCCAGCTATTAGGTTACAAGTATGTGTGGCCACGCCCAGCTTTTTACACAGGTGCTGGGAATTGAATTCAGGTGTTATTCTTGTATAACGAGTATTCTCACCTGCTATTCAATTCCAGATCTTTAGTCTCTCAACTTCAATGTGGCCTATTTATTCTTAACTTCTTTTTTTTTTTCATTAATAGTGCTTCCCTCTCCCAGAATGCACTATCTTCTTTTCTTATACCATTTCAAATCCTTCCATGTTGAAATTCATTGCTCCAAAGAATCACAATTCATCTTTAACCTCACTTTATTCTCATAAGTTAAATATGCATGCACACATATGATATGTACCACATTAGAGAGAGTTTCTTTCTAAGTTGCCTCCAGTGGCTTCTGGATGCTCCAAGTAAGCATGTAATACCCTCCAAATAGATTTTAAGTTTCTTTAAGACTACCTACTTCACTACCTCCAATTCCATACTCCATTTATCACATGCCACATTCAAAATTAGCACCAGAGGCTTTTTGAATAAGTCATGACTTGAATATACTTTAAAAAGTGAAGAACTAAGATTGGGGAGATGGTTCGGCTGTTAAGGTGCTTGCTTACCCTAGAGACCCAGGTTCATTTCCCCAATACCCACATAGAGCCAGATGCATAAAATGGTGCTTGCATCTGGATTTGTTTGCAGTGGCTAGAGGCCCTGACATGCTCATTCTCTCTGTCTCTCTTCTCTCTGTCTCCCTCTGCTCAGAAATAAATAAATAAAATACTTTTTTTTAAGTGAACTATTCCTTGCATAAAACATTCAGCTAATAATCAAAGATGTCTGAGGTAGTAAGTTTTAGCAATCTGGTTTTAGTTTTCAACAGCAATTTTGATGGGACTCTGTGATTTCATACTTACTGGAACAGAAACTTGAGGATTATCTGCAAGTTTTCCAAGCACAGCAAAACCATCAACATCAATCTGGCCTCTTGGCTTTATAGGTAAGGATTCAATCTTGACACAGTCCAAGAAAAGAGTAGCACTCGTCCTTTCCACACCAATCATGACTTTATGCCACTGGGAGTCAAACAAGGAAGGCAGATTTGAAAAGGCTGCCATTTGGAGACTTCCATCCAGTCCCTTGTATGAAAATGCAACAGATTGTGTTTGGCCATTTATCTTCACACCAACTTGCTCCTTCCCTGAGGAATCCTGGATCTGCCAAATGTTCCAGTTCTTTTCCAATGTGCTTCCAGTCATCCGAAAAGTAGTTAAAAAGGAATATTCTTCAGGCAGTCCACTGGGATACAAATGCCTGAGTAAAATGTAAAAATAATAAATATAAATCTTGTTTTCTGTACTCATACATATTTACCATTTTCTCTTTCTAGACCTGCAGAAAGGCTACCATATGGGAAAAAAAAAAAAAAAAAACACTATGCAGTATTTGTTCTTTCATGACATCTCAGAAGGGCAGCCACAGAAGTTAAATCATTCATGTACATTAATACTCCCATGTTAAAGAACACATTGAAAACCCCTGTCTTGTAGCTAATGAAGGGTCTCACATAAGCCCAACAGTGTTACTATTTATGCTAACCAAAGAGCTACTGTTCAGCAATTCCATCCAGGCCAAAAAATACATTCTTGCAAAATTCTAGAAAATGTTTCCTTCATAAGGAAGAGAGGAGATGGTCTACAGTCCAAATCAGCTCTACTGGCTTATACAACCATTTGGTTAAAAGGGCCTCTAATTCTTATTTTGTTTCTGTATATTGTGTTAAGCTTATTTGTTATTTCCATAAATGACTGGGCATTCTCCACAATTATATTCCAGGGCCACATAAACACGTTGAGAATTTGTAATCATGGTAGCATTTATCTGAAGGCTTCTTCTTCATATCAAGGATGTTAGTGTTTCCCGAAGACCTCAAACTCACGGTGTGATGATTAAGTAACAGCTGGTTGCTTGTCACCAGATGTACAACAAACAAAAGAGGAACAATCCTTACTTCTGTACTCCAACCCAGTTACCTCTCAATCTACCCAGTAAGGCTTGTGTCAGTGCAACATCCGTTACTGCTTGGAAGCACAGCATAAAGCTAATAGTGCAGTAGCATCCCTAAGGCATCTCCCCTCTGTAAAACATTTCCTTCATAAGGGCGAGAGGAAATCATTTACATCAGTCTGCACAAACACAGTAACCTATAGATGATCACCTTGATCTGCTGAAACCATACTATTTAGAACTAAATACAGAACTTTAACCCTTGAGGACTTGAAGTTCTTAACTTTCTATCCTCCTTCTTCCATATATAGGAAAATTCCCCAACAAGAAAGAAATGCTAGAAACTAAATGCCAATGAAATTTGTTAAATAAGAGAATTTTTTTAATAATTTATTTATTTATTTATTTGAGAGCAACAGACACAGAGAGAAAGACAGATAGAGGGGGAGAGAGAGAGAGTGGGCGCGCCAGGGCTTCCAGCCTCTGCAAACGAACTCCAGATGCGTGCGCCCCCTTGTGCATCTGCCTAACGTGGGACCTGGAGAACCGAGCCTCGAACCGGGGTCCTTAGGCTTCACAGGCAAGCGCTAAACTGCTAAGCCATCTCACCAGCCCAAATAAGAGAATTTAACATATCTGAAAACATCGATGAAATTTAGCATGCATGAAAACAGCAGCTAGAGCCCAGAGCTCCAGGTAAACTCCCTCAAGCCAAACTACCTATATAGCTCCCTTCCTACAAAGAGTAAAGAAGAAGGGCTGAAGGTGGCTCAGTGGTCAAAGGCATTTGCTTGCAAAGCCTGACTTCCTGGTTTCAAGCCTCCCCCCACCACACACACACAAAGTAGCACATGTGTTGAGCTCACCTGCAGCGGCTGGAGGCCTGGCATGCCTGTTCTACCCTCCCTCTTAAATGAGCAAACAAATACTCTTTTAAAAAAGTAAAGAAGAGGGTCTGGAGAAAATGGTTTAGTGGTTAAGCGCTTGCCTGTGAAGCCTAAGGACAACGGTTCGAGGCTTGATTCCCCAGGACCCACGTTAGCCAGACGCACATGGGGGCGCACGCGTCTGGAAGTTCATTTGCAGTGGCTGGAGGCCCTGGCGCACCCATTCTCTCTCCCTCTCTCTCTGCCTTTCTCTCTGTGTCTGTCACTCTCAAATAAATTTAAAAAAATGAACCAAAAAAAGTTAAGAAGAGAAAATAATACTCCTTTAAAAGAGTAAAGAAGAGAAAAGAAAGAAGAAATGTCTCAACTTTATTTTTCACAAACTAAAATGGCACAATTTTATTACATGTGCTATTTCCAGCTACATGAAATATTGTAAGGTCCATAGTTTTCTACAGAGAAAATACCTTAATTCCAAATATATTTAGCAATAAATGAAACTACTCATCTACTAAGATTTTCCATCTTTGATGTTACAAAACTTTATCATATAATAGCACAAGAGCTTTCAATTTCTTTTTCTGCCAATCTTTTTTTTTTTCAAACCTTCCAAACATGCTAACTACTTAAAAATTTTTCCAAATAAAAACATGAAACCTGAGTACTTTTTTCACCTTTTAGCCATTAATTTATAACGTGACTTTGGTTTGAAATTCTGGTAAAGATAAAATACTTGATGAAGACATTTTTAACAATGGTGCTCTGTGGCATGATTGTTATAGAGGTAACAATTGCTCTCTGATTGGATTTGAGGCCCACTCCACGGGAGGAAGTTCATGCCTAGTACTGAAAACCTATGGCTGGAAAGGTCATCAGCCCTAGGGGAAAAGCTACTACTGCTATTTGGCTAAATGGATGGATATGTTATGCCCATAAAATATCCCTCTAAATATTTGTGCTTGTGATACTGCATTCATCTTTAATCAGAAAAACTTCTTGCAGGTGACAGTGAATTCTGGGGAGACTCAGAACCCAGATCTGAAGTGTCTGTTGCATTTATGACCTCACCATAATAGTCATTATCTGCAGAAGACATTTATAAAACTAGGTGCATCAACATAGCATCATGGATGATGGAAGGGGGCAACAAAATCATCAAAGTAGAAGACGGTTTAGTTGGAAAGAAAGAATTCAGTGGAAAGGGAACAGAGGAAGGAGGAACAAAATATAATGTAATGGGACAGTATTATCATCAAAAGATGTTATGTACATGTATGAATAGTGTTGGTAAAAATGTGTCGTGCTGATAAAAACCTGATATGTTATTCATGCATTTACCTATGGATATTAAAATATTGCATAATTAAATAAGTCCCTAAAAGTATCCCAACATATCAATTTTATTTTGATTCAAGAAGTCATGGTAAGAAGTTGGACATAGCAACACATGTGAGAAATTCCAGCACTTGGGAGACTGAGGCAGGAGGGTTACCATAAGTATCAGGCTGGCCTGGGCTACCAAGTGAGTCCCTGACTTAAAACAAAAATAATATAATTGGAAAAAGAAAAGAGAAAAGAGGAGGGGAGGGAATGGAAAAAAGAAGAGAAGGAGGAGGGGTGCAGGAAGGAGGAGTCATCATAGCATGATAATATGACATACATATATCCTGAAGTTACCAGATGGACTGTGTCATTCAACCTGACTTACTCAGTGAGAACTGTTTCATTCAACCTTTTTTATTCAATGAGAAAATAAATAATGTTGACGGTAAGATAGAACATATTTATGATTACTCTGACTTGATGTGTACAAACTTAAAACCAAAAACATGGAGGCCAGGCAAAGTGAAACACACCTTTAATCCTAGCACTCAGCACTCAGGAGGCAGAGGTAGGAGGATTGCCATGAGTCTGAGGCCAACCTGGAGCTACAGACTGAGTTCCAGGTCAGCCTGGGCTAGAGTAAAATCTTGCCTCAAAAAAAAAAGAAAGAGGTAAAGTTCAGGTTATGATGGGTATCTGTATGTCGCTTTTTCTCCAGACATAGGAAGATAATATGTCTATGTTTTTATACAAATATAATTAATATCCTCAAGTTAGTTATCTTTCAGACTACAATAATACAATGTGTTAATATGGCAAGAAGAAATTTCAAGTCATTTCTTACATGAATATGCATATATTTGTATATCACTAAGACCATTAAATGTCTCAAAAGACTAATTTATATAACAGACAAGTCAGTGTCTTTTTGAATACCTGAGGCTGTTTTTGCAAATATCCTAAGCCTATGTAAGTAAGCCTGACAACATGTATAATTTTTTTTAAAAAGCTGTGTCTATAAAAGATTTACTTATATTACAATCTTCATGAAGTGCCTTAAAAGAAGAACCATACAGATTTGAATAAAAGATTCAAAAGTCTTTGGACCTTAGAACATTTGTGTGTGACCTTAATACAAAAAAAGCTAAGGCCTGTGTTGTTAAGGAAAACAAACATGTTATGTTTGTAAATGAGAATTGAGAAAATGACACTATTTTACCTAAGATAAAAATATGTCTCATAATTTTTCTAAAAGTAATTGTTTAGCAATTTCCTCTAATTGAAACATTCCCTCTTAATTGAAACATTGAAGCTGCAACTTAACAAGGCCATAAGACCCTTCCCCAAAGTTACAGGAATAGTAAACAACAGCTGGGGAGGAGCTCCCCTGGTGGAGCTGGCTAATGCAGCTACCACAAGTCCTTGCCTGTGCTGAGGTGGGTTTTTCAGTAATGCAGCTGCCTTTGAGTCAACCATGCTCCTGTGGTAACCACACCCTACTCTGTAAATAACCCCAATAAACTCATTGGTTCACCAAGTTGGACTTTGTATGATCATGCTTTGGTCTAGCATCTGAATTCTATCTGGGGTGTTCATTTCTCCTCAGGGAAAGTTTCATGCAACAGTAATATAAAGATAAGTAACTATAAATTATTACTCCCTCACACCAATTTTCTATAGCATAAAGAGTTTCTTACCAATGGAAGGTTTTTACTCTCTCCAAACTTATATCCTCCAGCAGAAAAGCAAGGTTATTTGTTCCCTGAGAACAATTCAAATTCCTACCTCCCTTGTCACCTGGCTTTTGCATGAGTAACATAAAAAGAAAGAACACTTGGGGCTGGGAAGATGGCTTGATGGTCAAATGTGCTTGCCTTCAAAGCCTGCTGGCCCTGGGTCTCATTCCCCAATATCCATGTAAAGCCATATATACAGAGTGCTGCACATTTCTGGGGTTCTTTGCAGTAGGAAGAGGCCCTGCTGTATCCATTCTCTCCCCTCCCCCACCTTGCTCTTTCATAAATAAATAAATAAATAAATAAATAAATAAATAAATAAATAAATAAATAAAATGCTCCCCTTCTGGTGAACTCCATCCCTAATAATGAACTCTTAGATAGCACCATGATATACAGGATCCATTCAAGTGCCCTTCACTTAATATTTGCTCTAGAAAGCAATGTTATAACAGAGTTCTTGCTATTATATCTACTTTTAAGATGGGTATGGAGGAGGAAACAAAGTATAATAGAAATGCAAGAAAATTCTATAATGAATCCCATGATTTGTGTGCTGACTGAAAAAAAAATTTTGAAATGGTTTAAAAAATAATCACTTCAGGGAAAATTTTATAAACAATATGTTGCCCAAGTGCAGATTTATAACTTCACATATATTATTCAACCCTCCTACTTGTGCCTCCTTCTCTTTTTACTACATTCTCCTGATTTCTTCGTCCTTCTTTCCTCATCATGAAAGGAGAGACTACTTGTGAGAAAGAAGGATAAGCAGTGGGAAGATATGGGGTACATGAGCCAGTAATGGGGCTAGACACCATTAGAGTATATAATATAAATGTGTGGAAATGTCACAATGAAATTCATTAGTTTGTACTATGAATATGCAATAACAATAACAAAATAAAATCTATATATAATAGTCATAATAATACTAAGGTATGTTGGTGATACAAAAATTAAATAAATGAAAAACACTAAATCATTAGTAAAATTCAACACATAGAGTACTTCTGCTATAAACAATTTAAAGAATGGAAAGATTGGTTGTGAAAAGGGATACCAATGAAGTAGGAAACATATTAGTATTACTACCACAGTTTTACTGTTTCTATTTCAGTTTTGCTTCAGTTTGATGTCTTCCAGGAGTCAGCACTGTATGCGTAGTTCTATTTCAGCACCTGGACTCTTGAACAGCACCATTGTAAGCCTCCTAAACCACTCTGTGGCTCCTAGTTTAAATTTATGCTCAACCTCTGGTGCTTCTCACAGAGGGTCCTTTCAGTCAAAACCAGACAGATTATAGAAAAAAACAGAAAGCAAGTAATAAGAACATGTCCTGAATCAATGTATAATAGTGTCTGTGATGTTTTCACTGCTGGCATGGAAAGTCAATGACATGCTGAAAACATGAAGAGCAGTATTCAGGCACTAATGATTGATAGATAAATAAATTCACCATTTTTTTTTTGCACCACTAGAGACTTCACCCAGTGGCTCATGCATGCTGGGTAGGCGTCCTACCATTGAACTATACTCCAAGCCCTTCATCTTTAAATAAAATCTACCCAAGAAACATCAAATATGAGAACATTTTCGAATACTGCGTAGCTGTATATGTTTTTTAAAATACCCTTAAAGAAGATAATTAGATAAAATGTTTTGATGGATTACCTGGTTGGAATCCTGAAGTCCACGTTACTTCCTAACTTATAAGCCACTTGTAAAGCAGTGGACCCCACCACTCTCTGGATGGACCTTCGAGATGCTGCCCTATCTACCTGAAACTGAGAAATCAGGTCAAACCCTACAGAAAGGAGATACAAAATAAAAAGTTGTAAGCAAGATAGTGCTATCCATTTCTATAACCATCCCTAATAAAACGTATCCAGTTTGGAAAGCATGGGATTTCAATGGGACACATTGCTACTTGCCTGGCAAGTCATCTTGGCCAATCCTGATCTTAGGACAGAGTTCATTTTCACCATTAGAATTTGAATCGACAGGAAATCCTGTAAAAGTAACAGCATATTCTCTAACTTCATCTACAGTGATTGCATGGAACAATTAATATAATAACTCAGCAACTGCTCAAAATACAATATGCAAGCTTGCTTATAAGCAACCTACATAGCTTTAGCTCAACACCTCAATTATCATAATTCATTCACTTTCAACTTCCCCTGGAAGGGATATGAGGCCCAGAGTTACATTAGAAATTTTTGCTGGAAACATGCACTTGTTCAGGAGTTGAGAAATTTGTTCCTTTTGGAACTAGAGCCGCCCAGTGTCCTGAATGGCATGAGGTCAGAGTCCTGTCTGGAAAACCTTGGGTTTGGGCTAGAAAATAGTCCTGAAACACAACCAATATTAGAATGAGAGCCCAAACCCAGTCTTAAGCCAGCTCTCTGAGTCTTCCACAGAGTGAAGTTATAGGAAATTTTGCCAAATAGAGTAGGGTGTCTAGGTACACCTTGAGATTTTGTAGTCCTAAATAAAATATGGAAGATGCATTTAGATTAATAAATTCATTTTAAAGACTGAATAAAGGTTTAAACTGAATTGTTAGGGTACTAGAACTGGGGAGGCAGCAAAAAGATAACCATAAAAAAGATGAAACCCTCAATGTGACAGAAAATTCTAGAATGAAATTGGTGCTCCTTACACAGGAGGTTAAAAGAGTTTTTTCACCTCCACAGAAGAGCCCTTGTAACCATCCTCTCTGATGCCCTGGTGAGACCCACCTGATAACAGAGACTTCTTAGAAAAGCATTTTCCAGTTACAGAGCTTTGCCCTAGCCATCAAATCACATCACACATTTTGTTCATCTCCCGACCCCAGACTATTTGGAAAAATCCATCCGTCTGTCCATCCGCATGCCCACTCGTCATATACCAACCAGCACCTCTGGAAGGCCTTTGAAGAACACTTGGCCTTCCTGCCACGTGTGCTAAAAACCAACCACCAGAGTATCTCCAAAGTACCCAAGCAGGTCCCAAGAGGGAAACTACGAAAACCACAGAGCCACACTCGGTGGTCTTCGCTCAGCCACACTGCAGCTTCATAACAGCCCCGACTGCTGCTGGTGACAAGTGACGTTTCAAACCCCAGAAACCATGGTCCTTACTTGGGCGGCGCTTAATTGTTGCAGATGCCCAGGGTCCCAGAAAACTGCATAGTAAGAAGAAAACTGGAATTTTCCTGAAGAGAGGAGAACAAAAATGACTCAAATAGAAATCTCTCCAGATGAGAACTGCTGGAGTATTTTTAAATCTGGCAAGTCTGATTAATGTAAGTGATCAAGTTCCAATATATACTATTACTTCCACTCAAAACACTTTGGAACCTTACTTAGAAAATTTAATGAATAAGCACATTTCTGGCCCCACAATCCACCTCCTCACTGATTTCATTTTCAGTATCTAACTATCTTACCGTTTCCACTCCTACCTCCCTGTTACTTGCTCTCTCTCTCTCTCTCTCTCTCTCTCTCTCTCTCTCTCTCTCTCTCTCGTTCGCTTGCTCTCGCTCTCTCTGTCTCCTTTATTTTCCTCTTTCTTTCTATATCCCCCATGCTTTCTGCCCTCACTCTCTCATCTGTTTCTGCCTCTGACTCTCTCACCTCCTCTCATTCTACCACCAGTGCTTAAAAACAGATCCTTGGTTCCCAGAGTCCCTAGCCCAACACCATTTCCAGAATCAAGAGCTTACCAGCAGCTCTTCATTTCCACAATCAGTTTTCTTTGGTGGTCAACAGTCCCTGTGAAAAGGGGCTTGGAAGGCAGTTGCTACTCTCCCAAGACCCCTTTGCTGTCCTTCTAGGACTCTGAGTTCCGGCCCCACTCTTAGTTCTTCCTGCCCCTAACAGGGCTGAAAGCAAAAAGAGTGAACCAGAGGCATCTAGTGACGTTTTAAAACTGAAGCAAAGGAAAGGGGTGGGGAGGGGAGGCCCTGTGAGCCTGGGCCCAGCCAGGGGTGTGTCCTCAAAGCTAACAAGGTTACACTGAAGGAAGGATTAATAGGAGGGAAAGTTGCTAAAAAGTAAAATTTAAAAAATTTTTTAAAAAAAGTAAAATCAGGATGTGGGGAAATCCACAAGAAATATCCAGGCAAACTGGGGTAGCAATACAGTAGAAGCTTTCAGAACTGCTATAGAAATACTGCAGAAGCTTTCACCGGCCTCAGAGTCACATAAAG
This sequence comes from Jaculus jaculus, assembly GCF_020740685.1. NCBI lineage: Eukaryota > Metazoa > Chordata > Mammalia > Rodentia > Dipodidae > Jaculus > Jaculus jaculus. The sequence continues at coordinate 23,484,302 of NC_059109.1, read as the reverse complement.
AGCCGTCCCTTGGAAAAGGGGAGCCCCACTGCTTAATCAGGGAAAACCTGGAGCCCCATGTATTCTGCAGCTTACTAGTTATAGGACTAGTTAGCATCTCTGTAACTCAACTACCTTACCTACAAAACAGAATGAAAACACTTCATTAAAAACAATTATTTGGGGTTGGAGAGATGGCTTAGCAGTTAAGGCACTTGCCTGTGAAGCCTAAGGACCCAAGTATGATTCCCTACAGCCCACGTAAGCCAGATGCACCAGGTGGTGCATGCATCTCGAGTTCATTTACAGTGGCTAGAGGCCCTCGTGTGCCCATTCTCTGCCTCTTCTCTGTCTCTGTCTCTGTCTCTGTCTCTGTCTCTGTCTCTGTCTCTCTCTCTCTCTCTCTCTCTCTCTCTGTCTGTCTCTCTCTCTCTCTCTTTCTCTCTGTCTGTCTGTCTGTCTCTCTCTTTCTCTCCCTCTGTCAAATAAATAAATAAAATAATTTAATGTTATCCTACCAAACTGCTTAGTTGGCGTCTTTGCTGTTGTGGGAGTTAACACTCATCTTGTGCTTGCCTCTCCTTGAAGCCTTTGGCTGAATTCTCACAATCACACTGTCAGGTAAGACTAAATGTCCACCTGAGGAGAGAACTGAGGCACAGATATGAAGCAATTTACCCAGGGCAGCATGGCTGCTACTCATCTCCTGTCAGCTCTCCGACCCCTGGTTGATGAAATGTGACCTCATGTCCCCTAGTTGTTCCCTCGAGATCTCTAAGATTATTGGAGTTCAGAAGAATATATCGAGAAATAGGCAGTAGATTATTCTCCATAAAAAAGTGGAGAGAAAATTATTGACAGCACAGATCTGAAGATTTGTGTGCCCACACCACAGTCAACACGTGCCCTGTTTCGTCTCCTGAACCGCAGTGCCTCTGAAGAAAGCATAGCAAGTATTTTCCTACCCTCACAGGATGGCATACTTCTGGCCTCATTCTTGGGGACCTGGATTACCAGGATTTGGTGTCAGAAAATCTAATAATCTTTGTAAATCATGGTACTTAGCACACCGTACTTCTGAGATGATTTTTGCTTCTTAAATTTTCTTCATTTTTTTCTCCTAACTGATTCATTTTTTTTAATTTTTATTTATTTATTTGAGAGCGACAGAAACAGAGAGAAAGACAGATAGAGGGAGAGAGAGAGAATGGGTGCACCAGGGCTTCCAGCCTCTGCAAACGAATTCCAGACGCGTGTGCCCCCTTGTGCATCTGGCTAACATGGGACCTGGGGAACAAAGCCTCAAACCGGGGTCCTTAGGCTTCACAGGCAAGCGCTTAACCGCTAAACCATCTCTCCAGCCCTGATTCATTTTTTTATTGACAGCTTTCATAATTATAGACAATAAACCATGGTAATTGCCTCCCCCACACTTTCCCTTTGCAACTCCACTTTCCATCATATTCCTTACCTCTTTTAATCAGTATCTCTTTTATTTTGATGTCATCATCTTTTCCTCCTATTAGGATGGTCTTGTGTAGGTAGTGTCAGGCACTGCAAGGTCATATATATTCAGGCCTTTTTATGTTTCGAAAAGTACATTGTATGCATTCCTACCTTTCCTTTAGCTGTTACATTTTTTTCCGCCACCTGTTCCACAATGGACTCTGAGCTTTGGACGGTGTGATAGAGATCTTTCACTGTTGAGCACGCCTGTGTCATTTCATCTCCGCACTATGATGCCTTCTGAGACATCCCAAGGTCACCACTACCTCAAAAGAGAAACTTCTCCAACCAAAACTTAGAGTACCATTAATACATGGGCATGAACATTAAGAGAAGTGCTTACCAGGCAGTTTGGTGAGCATAGTATATACATTTAACCAGACACCAGCAGACATTACACCCCCAGGTCTTATGACTTCCCCCATAATGGGCTTTCTGTATCAGGCATGTATGCCCTCCCATGGAGTGGACCTCCAGTTCAATTAGAGAGAGGTTGGTTGCCCCCATAACAGACATGCCACTATTACACCCATTGGCTGATTTGGCCTAGCTGGCCAAATTTAAGGCTTGTAATGTCCACTGTTGTTTATCTCCACTGGTGAATTTCTCTCCCTCTCTCTCTCTTTCTGTGTGTGTGTGTGTGTGTGTGTGTGTGTGTGTGTGTGTGTGTGTATCTATCTCGGGACTGCATTCAGCATAGCTTTTTCCAGCTTTCTGTCAGCTGGTCTAAACAAGGAGGTTTTCAGAACAGCTCCAGCAGGATTCTGATTCAACTTTTTATTTCATTATAAAACAATATTGCTGCTGTTGTTTCATTGGTTGGCTGTTGTTTCAGTAAAATCCTTTGTCTTCTGCCTCATCCAGCTTTCTGGAGAGTCCCTACAAATATTTACATATGTATTCCTCCCAAGCTTCTTCCCAGGCCCACTCAGGTGTCCTGGCTCTCTTCCTCAGAGGCCATTCATCTTCTCTTTCTGTTTGAGGCTGTCCATTGGCTCTGGTAGTCTCCCATCTATTGAAATGTCGATTCTCTGAGGCAGCCATCCTGGCTCAAAACAAAAATACAAATGGACAGAGTCCATCTTATTTAAGAAACTCAGGGTTTATGTGACAGGAGAAATTGTGCAGCTGGGGACCTTTCAGACAGCCTGGAAGCTCACAGGGAGGGCAAGCAGCCCCAGAGCCACAGGAAGAAAGGCATAGTCTAAATAGGACTACCCATAACAGGTCTATATTTGCAATACAAATCTTCTCATGTTACTTGCTCTGCCAAGAAAGAAAAATGGCAGAATTTCCTCCACAAACAAGTGTTTTTGAAAGCCCTGGAAGTGTTTGAAAGAATTCAGCTCTGACTTTGCTCCTCCTTAACCCACTTTGAAGCATCTCCACAACTAAAATATGAAAGCAGGTGAGGGAGCTTTTTAATTAAAGATAAAAGAACAGGGAGGAAAATAAGTTTGTTCATCAGTGACAAGGCTTCCTTCTAGATTGTCAGTTCTGTTTAAAATGGTGAAAGGCAAGCAACAGCTCTATTAAGGGGAAAAAATGAAAATCCTGAGAAAACAAAGATACGTACAATTTCATTTTAATTTACATTACATGAAATTTACTATAGAAATATCCACTAGAAAGACAAAATAGCATTATTTTGGCCATAATGGATTCAGTTTGAGGATTAAATATGAGCTGACAAATACTTCAGTCATTCATAGCCACCAACATGAATAACAGATTAGATTTCTAACAGAAGAAAAGTTGTCCCTACTGTTCTTTCTTTGTGTTGCTTGATTTTGAGATTAGATCTCCCTACTTAGCCCAGCCTAGCCTGTAACTGGTCATTCTCTTACTTCAATCTCCTTGGTAAATACAGAAATGGGCCACTGTGCCTAGCTTTCTGCATTTCTTTTAATTTGCATACTTGCTTATTTATTTATTCAGTTTTGAAAAATCCATACACATTCATAATGAATTTTAATCATATTCCCCCCTTATCATCTCTTATTTTCACCTCACTCCCACAAAATCCCTTCTTGCCAACCAGCCCCCTTCATACTTTCATGTCCCCCGGAGAAGGTAACCCACTGAGCTTAGTTAGGGTTGCTTGCATGAGCATGAGTGTGAGGGGGGATTATTTACTGAATCATAAGCAATTTACCAGTGGCTGTACCAGTGAAGAAACTGTCTCCCTACACCCCAGCAACTATTAACTCCCAATAGCTCCTCAGGGAAGGGTGACTCCTAGCAAGCTCCTTTCCCATTTATGATGGTATTCTAATGGGCCCAAACTAGTGCAGTAAACCATGGTGAATGTATGAAGCACAAAGTCTCATCAAGAAGGCCTTCTCGGGCTGGAGAGATAGCTTAGCGGTTAAACGCTTGCCTATGAAGCCTAAGGAACCCGGTTCTAGGCTCGATTCCCCAGGACCCACGTTAGCCAGATGCACAAGGAGGCATATGCATCTGGAGTTCGTTTGCAGTGGCTGGAAGCCCTAGCGTGCCCATTTTCTCTCTTTCTCTCTCTCTCCTCCTTCTCTCTGTCACTTTCAAAGAAATAAATAAAAATAAACAAAAAAAAGAAGGCTTTCTCAAAAAGGGAAATAAAAGTGGCTGATGAATATTTTAAAAAGTGTTCAATGTTCTTAGCCATCAGCGAAGTGCAAATTAAAGCTACTTTGTTTTAAAACTACTTTGTCCTCCAGTCAGAACGGTATTATCAAGAAAACAGGTGACAATAAATACTGGGTAGGATATGAGGAATGAAAGGAACCCTTATTAATCATTGATGGGTGTATCACCTGGCTCAGTAATTATGGAAATCATTGTGGAGGTTTCTAAAGACTAAAAGCCTTAGAAGCAGCAGTATCGTATGACCCAGCTATACAATTCCTTGTATTCCAAAGCATGCCTAGAGTCCAAAGGATGCTCTATCATACCACAGAGATACTTGCACATCTATGCTCATTGCTGATGTAGACACAATAACCAGTAAATGGAAACAAGTCTAAATGTCCATCATTGGATGAATGGGTAATGAGAAGGTGGTACATATACACTATGGAGTTTCAATAACCTTTAAAATAAAATGAAACTATGAAATTTGTCGAGAAATGGATGGAACTGGAATATGCACTGAGTGAGAGAACCCTGACTCAAGAAGACAAAATTCATATGTTTGTCTCATGTGCAGATCCTACTTTCAAATTTTAGACTTGCCTATTTAACTTGAGGTGCTATGAGGTTAGGAAACTAAAGCAGGGGGCTATTAGAGAAGGAAAAGAAAAGATGTCTTGGGAGGGTAGTTAGCAGAATATATATATGATATAAAAATATAGATAAATTAAGCTGAGAGAGTAAAGCAGATAAAAGTTTTTTTGGATTAACCAAAGCTAAAAGCCAGGCTGAACAGATGACTCAGTGGTTAACAGACTTGCCTGTAAAGCCTAAGGACCCAAGTTCAATTTCCCAGTACCCACATAAAGCCAGATATGCAAGGTGGTGCAGGCACCTGTACTTATTGCATTGCAGTGGCTAAAGGCCTTGATATGCCCATTCTCTCTCTCCCTCAGCTCCCTCTCTCTCTCTATCTCTCTCTCTCTCTCTCTCTCTCTCTCTCTCTCTCTCTCTCTCGAAGAAGAAGAAGAAGAAGAAGAAGAAGAAGAAGAAGAAGAAGAAGAAATAAATACTAAAATCCATATGGAAACCTACTACATTCCAAGCTAATTGAAAATATTTTTATTAAAGATTTTAAATGTATGTACCCCCTTCAGGCATAGATAAAGCTGCTCACCAAAGCCATGGGTTATTAAATGAAATCCCAGTAGCTGGAGAAATGATTTAGCAGTTAAAGGTACTTGCTTGCAAATCCTGGTGGCCTGGGTTCATTTCCCCAGAACCCATGTAAAGCCAGACACATAAAGTAGCAATAGAGTATACAGGTCATCTGCCAAGGCCAGAGGCCCATGCTCATTCTCTCTCTCTCAAAGCAAATAAATAAAAATTAAAACAAAATGAAAATTGTTAGGTGTGCATTATGGGCCAGGGAAGCCACAGAAGCCTTTAAATATGTGTGTTTTTGCATGTGTGTATGTGAGATCTTATATTTATGAATAGTCTTGTCTCTAGTCTCTAACCCATTTGTTTTTTTTAATTATATTTTCTGACATTAGAGTCTCACAGGGAATATGGAAAAACCCACATTAAGCTAGTCTGAGTTGGATTGCACCATGAAATCAAAGGCACATAATTTTCAGTTTCAACACAGTTCCCCTTACTTTCTCCACCAGTTCTGCTCTGTAAAACCATGTGGAAGGAAACTAATCACTTATATCAGATTGTAAATATAATGTGGCAACATAATATTTGAAAGAATCTATTTTATATAATTATATCTTACCCCTTCTAATTCCCTGTTAAGACACACTGCCCTACAGAATAAACATACACACTAGTCTTTTCTATAAACTAACACATTGTTTACTTACAATTTATTTTTTGCCTTTTAAGATATATTTATTTTTATTTATTTATTTCAGAGTAACAGATAGACAGAGAGATAAAGAGACAGATAGATAGAGAGAGAATGGGCACGCCAGGGCCTCCAGCCACTGCAAATAAACTCCAGATGCAAGTATCCCCTTGTGCATCTGACGTGGGTCCTGGGGAATCAAGCTTCAAACTGAGTTCCTTAGGCTGCACAGGCAAGCACTTAACTGCTAAGCCATCTCTCCAGCCCCTTTTCCCCTCTTTTTAATTGACAACTTCCATGATTGTAAACAATATCCCATGGTAATTCCCTCCCTTCCCCTACTTTCCCCTTTGAAACTCCACTCTCCATCATATCCCTTCCCCCTCTCAATCAGTCTCTTTTATTTGATGTCATGATCTTTACCTCGTATTATGATGGCCTTGTGTAGGTAGTGTCAGGCACTGTGAGGTCGTGGATATCCAGGCCATTTTGTGTCTGGAGGAGCACATTCTAAGGAATCCTACTCTTCCTCTGGCTCTTACATTCTTTCCACCACCTCTTCCGCAATGGACCCTGAGCCTTGGAAGGTGTGATAGAGATATTTCAGTGCTAAGCACTCCTCCATCACTTCTTCTCAGCACTATGGTGCCTTTTGAGTCATCTCAACATCACCGCCATCTGAAAAGAGAAGGTTCTTTTACCAAAAAAGAGAGCAGCATTAACATATGGGTATGAACATTAAGAGAACTGCTTACTGGGCAGTTTGTAAGCATAGTATATACATTTAGCCAGACACCAGCAGACATTACACCCCTAGGGCTCATGACTACCCCTGTTACAGGTTCAGTATCAGGGATGAATTTACTTACAATTTAGATCAGTGAAGATTGTCACAAATATTCATATTGCTTTCATTTGTCTGTTTAACCATTCAGTAACTTCTTATTGAATAACTGTATATACCCAGTACATGTTAGTAGTTAAGGAGACAAAAATATGAAAAAGCACATCCTTGCCCAAAGGAAGCTCAAAGTCTAGCAGCAAATGAAAAATGACTGCACTACTGAGAATAAAAATGACTGTAGCATCACTGAGAACAAGTATGAACGCACTCCAAGGGCATCAGGAGATTTTTCATCCACAAGATGAAATCTGAAAGGATGAATAGACACCTACCAAGAGAGTAAGGGGTGGATAGTACATTTTAGCAGAAAAAAACAGCTTATTCCATGATAAAAAGGTAAAAAAAGGAATGACAAGTGGAGCTCAGAAACACTTTTATCTGGTAATTATTCAATGGTGGTCCTTCTACCACGATCCCTGAACTCAGCAGTACAGATAAGGCACAAAAAGACCAGGTCTCTGCCCCATGGAACTCCCAGGCTGCTGGGGAGATGGACACTAAACACATTTACAAGATAACTCCAGCTAGAGGAGGTCAATGCACACTAGAGGGAATGTAAAGACAGATCTAGAATTGGGGAATAAGGATAGCTCTGGAGTTCTGAATTTAAACTCAGATTGAACGGGAATGAAAAGGTAAGACTGCACTGGGGAGACAGGTCAGTGGTTAAAGGAACCTGCTTGCCTGCAAAGCATGCTGGCCCTGGATTGGATTCCCCCATATGTACATAAAGCCAGATGCACAAAATGGCACATGCATCTGGAGTTCATTTTCAGTGGAAAGAGGCCCTGGCACATCCATACTCCTGCTTTCAACAAATAAAGAAATTGAGAAATAAATAAAATATTTTAATGTTTATTCTTATTATTAACAGCATGTTCTGTATGGATACATCATGGTACCCTCTTTTCCCTCATGCCTGCCCCCATTCCGCTGGGGACGCTTCTTAGTGGGGTTTCAAGTATTCCCCATGGGGTTGTAGTTTATGTGTTGTGGTAGTAGTAGTCAGTTGTTTTGTGGGGAGGGAATGCTTCTGGGCATGATGTCTCAACCTGTGGCTCTTTTCCACCCCCTCTTCCACAAAATTCTCAGAACTGTGGTGGGTAAGTTTTAAGTATACTTCAGTGGTGAGCTCTTAGGAGCCTCTAGATCCTCAGCTGTTGGTAGGTGTTGTGTATCCTCAAGGTCTGTCTCCTTCACCCTGGTGCTGATTATCAGGAATAGCGTGGAAGCAGCATTCTTGCTCATCTCTCCATTTCTGTGTGGATTCAGCTGTGCCTTGACTGAAGTGCAAGAGGTAATTTATCTCTTCTGGTCTTGCTACCTTCTGAAAAAGACGAACAGATTCTCCAATGGAGAGTGAAGTCAGTATAGTTTAAATGGAATGTACATTATTAGTTTAGGGAGAATGTGATGCATGTAACCCCTGTTTTAGCCAAAGACTTAATGAGAACTTGACACTGGAGAACATAATTTTTGTCTCCATAGGGTTCTAATCTGGTTCCCAATTCCAGATATGGGTTCCTTTACACTGAGTGGATGGATCTCTTACCCACTGAGGCTGTGTGCCACTATTTCACTGGCATGTACATCCTGTCAGGGTATTTGCTTCTGAGTACTTAGACCGCTGATTGCTGAGACCTTTGTTGGCCATTTTCCCCCAGTAGCTCATGTAATGCTTTCCAACACTAAACAGGCTAACAGTCTGGGGACTGGCCTTCTTCTGAATTCCAGCCAGGTCTCTCTGTGCTCTGTGTCAGCAGCATATGGTGTCTTTAGCAATATGGTGTTAGCTTTTGCCTCAGGTACTTAGACAGAAACCTGTCTTGATTTGGAGACCTCGTAGGTCTCTCCGATCTACAGCTCAATGTGGAAAGCAATCAATCTCTAGTACTGGGAGTTACAGGCCAAGGACAGGAAAAAAAAAAAAATCTTTTCAGATTAGGCTTTATCCCACCCCCACCAGAGCCCCATTCTTCAGGTGTTCTCCCCCGTTATGCCTTTTGAGGGTTATATCTTTTAAGCTATCTCTAAGAATAAAGGTTGCTAATTTTAAAAAGAGGTAGGACTGACAACCTCGCTGAAATGGGAGACAAAAAAAAATTATGGTTTTGAGCTTGAGCAGCTAAGTAGATGATGAGGTCATTTCATGAAATGAGAGCTGAGGAAAGGACTTTGAAGCACAGGACACTAGACAAGTTTGGCCTTTCTTTTGGTTGTTACAGGAATTATTCTGGAGGCCCTGGCATGTGCTCATTTTCTCTCTCTCTCTCTCTCTCTCTCTCTCTCTCTCTCTCTCTCATAAATAATTTAAACTTTTTCAAAAATTTAAGGATTTTGAGGCCAGGAATTACTATTATTGATATGTCTTTGAAAGAGGGTCCGGATGTTGCTTGAAAGATAGATTGAGTGCTCCCTTCAGCATTAAAATTGGAACGATATGGAGAAGATGAGCATGGGCCCTGTGCAGAGATGACATGCAAATTCAAGAGGTATTCCATATTTTTGATGCATAGATGGTAAAATTTCTGAGAATAAGTAATTGCTCTGCACTCAGCCTTGAACAGGACAGCTAAGCCCATCCCTTCAATGCTCAGTGAACATTGTGAAAGAGTAGGCAAAAAGAATGTGTCAGCAAGAGGACAAGGAAAGAGGCTGCAAAATGCTATAATCTGGCCATGAATTGACCTTTACGGCTACACTCATGAAATCACAGCTGCTGTGGTTTCCTACACAATAATAAGCCCATCAGTACACCATCTTCAATAGGGAAGAATTCATGAGTAGTTACTGGCAGCTAATGATTGTTGAGAGAGTGGACTCAGGTTCATCAGTGGTATAGCTATTGGTAAATTGCCCATCCCATGGAAGATGACCATGATTCCATCCAGAATCATGCAAACAATTCTAATTTAATTCAATGAATTAAAAGAAAAAAATGTGAAAGATGGAGATTAGTAGGGGACAAGAAGAGAGGGTTAATGTTAACGGAAGGGGGAGTAGGATAAAAGAGGGTAACGGGTAAATAAGATCAAAATACATTATATACTGTATGAAAATGTCAAAATGGAAAAAGTAAATAATTTTTAATTATTATCTATAGATAGATATATATTAAACAGATTTAATCGATTTAAACCCATACAAAAACAAACAAACAAACATAAAAGTATCTGGAAATAATGGTTACCCATGTAAACATAATACATTCTAGTTTTTATTTTATCCCTACTCAACACATTGATTTCAGAACCAGGTAATGCATTCATTATAACCCATGGTTAGAAAAATATTTGATGAGAGCATAGTAGGAATTTGACATGCTTCTTGTATCTGAGGCATAATACTGGGGACAAGAACAAATTCCTTAGTTTTACTATGAGTAAATATGTTTTAAAGGTTTGATTTTGAGTGAAGCAGCTATCAGCTGATGACATCAATTAAAGATGCCTTGACTTTGGTATTTAATTATTTTATAGGTTAAAATAAGAAGAAGGATGTTTTAACTAGCTCCCTGGTATCAAGTTGTTTTTCTTTTGATTTTATTTATTTATTTATTTAAGAGAGACATATAAGGAGGCAGATAGAGAGAGAGAAAGAAGGGGTACACCAGGGCCTCTAGCCACTGCAAACAAACTCCAGATGCAGGCACTTCCTTGTGCAGCTGGCTATCGTGGGTACTTGGGAACCCTTCAGCAAGTGCCTTAGCCACTAAGCCATCTCTCGAGCCCTAGGTTTAAGCTTTATTAATCTGTCTTTACTTTGAAAGTAAAAGACCCAAAATGCCTAGTGGCACACATCAGTTGTGTGAGGTTGCTGCAAATTAGCCACAGCTAGAGCCTGAAATGTATCATAGAAACCTCTGGCTGAGAGGATGATTAACAATCAGAGGGCTGCTGAAACTAGGACCCCCTACAGTCCTACACTGGGTTCAGTTTTACTGTAAAGAATTTTCACCATAATCAAAGTTCTATTTTTTTTAATCTGCTTACTTTGGTTTCTGTGCTGGTAATTGTAGTCTAATCACCTATAGCAAGCAAACAGCCCCATGATGACAGCCATTTCTCTCAGAAATCACTCACAAATAAATGTGCTATCACCATGAAACAACAATACAAAAACATGTTATCGTAAACATTCCCAACACTCAAGACTTTCAGGGTATTACTGTTTGCTTTGTCTAAAATATGATCATTTCCACTTCCTCAAGAAAGAGAAAAATCGATTCCCCTCCAAAGCACACGTGCTTCCAGGAGCTGTTGCTATATTTGCTGTTATGCGTGTCTCCAAGTCTGTAGCATTTGGTTCGTGCCTGAAGCCTCTTGGCTCCCTCTAATAAACAAGGTACCCTGGCTCATAAGCATGTTTCTCTACATACTGTAAAGCCTTCTTTTCTTTTGCCTATAAAGCCGAAAGCTACATTAAAATCTCCTCCATAGCTCTGAAAACAGATTAGTGGGGTCTACTCAGAGTTTCTCATTCTGAAGATTCAAGGTGGGTTCTAGAATTTTCATTTCTAACAAGCTTCTGAATTATGCTAGTCCAGTGAGAACTTTTGTTTATACAGCTCATGTTTGCAACTCATTAAACTTCCTCTCCTTTGTTACAACTAGCATCAACTTAGACACTATGCATAAACAATATTGGCTATAAATTTTTAAAATAATTATCCATTTAATCCATAGGACTCCTTTAGATCTTTTGGACTTAGGAAGAAAAGATGCAATGCTTTTCTTACTGGAAATTTCCTTAAGGAAATGCACTTGGCATAATGAAATACAGAAACCTAAACCTTCTCCTTCAGCAATTATCATTTACCAGCCTGATAATAAGAAAATTAAGCTCCTAAGTTACATGTGAACCTTCATTAAAATGTAGAAAATTCTTCAGTCTTGAAGTCTCTTTCTGTTTTTTGAGAAACCTTAACTTTATGTTGCTTTCGCCTGCATCCCATGAATCTTAGCTCCACTCATCAGCTCCCACATGTTGGGAAAATGTTTTCTTGGCTCTAGATGGCAGTGTAATCCTGAAATTTGAAACCTAAATTTAAGAAATCAAACTGGAATAGGATTTCCTATTATTGAGTAGAAAGCTTTGATTTGTGCAAATATTCCCTTCTTGGTTATCTTCCATTGGTAAAAAATTGAAGTATTATATTGATTCTGTTTTAGGATTGCTCTCAGAATCACTGTGCAAATACAATGTACTCTGATTACTCATGAAAGATTATTGAAGTAAAGCAAAATGAGCACAAAATGAACAACGAAAATTAACTCTGCCCTAGTAGCAAGGCCATCTCCTACCCCCTCCTCCCCCAGTAAGGGCTACCCCGTGTACCCTCATGACTAACGATGAGCATTTAACTCCAAAGTAAAGAACGCAATCTTCGGAGCCACAGAGCTTCAGTTCAAATCTCAGCTTTTGAGAAATTTCTAGAAACCTAACTTTCTAGTTGGCAGATAGTGTGTCACAAATTAAAGTTCTCTTCCCTGAAGTTTCCTTATCTGTAAATGCTTAATAATAAAATCATTCAGATTATAAGTATACTTTAATAATTAAACTAGAACTTAAAATAGTGCCTGCCTCTCAGTAATTTTAGTTCTATCTATTTTGTCTCTATAATTCATTCCCCTCCTCTCCTCTCCACTCTGCTTATGAGTCTTCAAATGAGATGCATGGCTGTCTACATGCTAACAAACTAAACACACAGAGCTGCTTGAAAAACAACTTGAGACATGAAGGAAAATCAGTGGAAAGCCTCCTCCCTTACATAATCACACCCCAGCCATCCTTCAGTTGTATTCTTCCCCAGGCCCTCCCAGCTCACAGAACCATCACTACCTCCGCGTTCACAGTGCTCTAATTTTTCAAGAATGCTTCTCACTATAATCTCATTTGTACTGTACAAGAATACAATAAAATAGATGCTTCCCTCCTTGTTTTCATGGTGAGGAAATTTAGGCAAAGAGTTCATTAGTGCATGAGTTCAGTCACTTAGTGACAAGAGAGATGCCCATGTCTACTAACTAAGTTTTGAACAGGGCAAAGAGAAGGCCACTCCAATAGTCACTGTAGAATCCAAAATTGCTGCTTTCACAACACTTGCATACCCAATGGCCAATACCCACTGATGAATACCTTTATGAAATCTATTCTGTTTTAAATATATATGTGTGTATGTATCTGCATGCATTTGCATATATAACTATCTTATTCACTTAAAACCTATATGTAAACATTATAGAACATTGGAAAATATGTAAATAGAAAACAAATTACTCATAATTTCACCCCAAAGGAATGGTTGGCTCACTTTTAGTAGTTTAGTACATTACCCTTTTTAATTTTTTTGTTTTTTATTTATTTATTTGAGAGCGACAGACAGACAGAGAAAGAGGCAGAGAGACAGAATGGGCATGCCAGGGCCTCCAGCCACTGCAAAAGAATTCCAGACGTGTGCGCCCCCTTGTGCATCTGGCTAACGTGGGTCCTGGGGTGTCGAGCCTTGAACTGGGGTCCTTAGGCTTCACAGGCAAGCACTTAACCGCTAAGCCATCTCTCCAGACCTAGATTATCTTTTTTAAACATAGGGGATTTTTTTTATTTATTTGCAAGCAGAGGGAGAAAGAAAGAGATAGAGAGAATGTATGTTTCAGGGCCTCCAGCAACTCCAACGAACTTCAGATGAAAATATCACTTTGTGCATGTGGCTTTTTGTGGGAACTAGAGACTCAAACTCTGGAGGTTAGGCTTTGCAGGCCTTACATATTCTGATGCTCTTGGGTCCCTTCTCTATACTAAGCTGCGGTTGTAGACTATACGCAATACAAAGCTCCTGTGATGTACATCATTAAAGAACGTATGTGTTTGCTTTCACAAAATTTAACTGTAGATCAAATGTCATATACAAAATAGACAGCAAGAGCCAAGTTTAAGAATTCTGCCTTATAGTTAAAATTACAGCCTTAAAATCTAATGTATCTGAAAGAGAGAGAAATAAAAATAGCTATAAAATACAAAGAGTCATTTGAGTAAATGGGGTAATGATTTTGAAAGATTCTTTTTCCCCACCCAGAGCCATGTGGACCATAAGCTCATAGTCAACCAACTAACCAGAAAGCCACAGAGACATGCACAGACATTCCTGTGGAACCAAAGGGTAACCATGGGAAAGTCCTGCCTCCTGCCTTCTTTCATTTCCAGTGGCTCTAAAACCACGCCTGCTGCTGGGAATAGCAGTGGCTCCTGGCATGTGAACAGATGATAAAAAGCCTCTGTTCTTAATGGCAGGACTTACAACCATGTCAAGCTGACAGGCCTTTAAGTCAGCACACAAGGACTCCAGGGGCTGGTCAGCCCGAAGAAGACTAGCAGGGACATCAAGGTGAATGGGAAATAGAAGTACAGTGACAGAGGAGTGGCAAGATAAAGACTGGCATTGTCCCTGTCTGTCCTGGTGATTGGCTTCCCTAGGGATTTTAGGGCATTTTCTAAAATAGCAGAATAGAGAAATAGAAAAAGAGACACCTCTATTATGCTGGGAACTATGTTCTATACTTTAAATTTTTTCCCCCTGTTAAACTACACAACTTATAATTATTATCATTTTATACATGAGATAAGTAAGGGTCAAAATACTGTGTTGCTAAGTGGAATTCCCCATAGCAGGCCACACTAAACTTGTGTTTCTCTGGCATGACATCTGGTGCTCTTTTTATAATGTCATTTGCCCAATATGTATACACATATACATGTATGTCTCTGGGTGTTCCCAGGCTTTGATTCAAAGAATTGGAGAAGAACCACCCAAGAAGTAAAGCAGCAGAGACCTTACTAAGCACCAAGTGATACATAGTATACTGCTGAGAGGAGCAGTGGCCCACCTGAGTAGAGGAATGCTCAAGGGTTCTTGTTACTGCCCAAGTCCTCTTTTTAAGAAGTGCACAAGAAGGAGAGGTTATTGCCAAGGGGCAAAGTTTGAGTGGATCTATGGTTTTATTGATTGGATTGGGCATGTCCTGTCCCATGATGCATCTGATTTTAATCACATATATGCCCAGTTATACATAGATATAAGATGTTAAGTGTGGGATTCTGCATAAAAGTTTACTCAGTGGACAGTTTTCCTTACTGTGCATACACACAAAAGCAGTTCAGATTGGATAGCCTGCTGATCCAATCCCTGATATAACTAAGAACATACTCAAACAGAAACTGATCACAAATCATTATTGCTAAGGAAGGAGAAACCTAGTTAATTTCTTAGGGTGGATGCACATACAGCTAGGTGCAGGTGGTGGTCCCCAGGTTACAGACTGGTTGCTAGGTCATTAAGAAAAGGAAGTGTTATTGTCTAAAGGAAGTGCTATTGTCTAAGGCTTGGAAAACTTAGCTATGCCTGATTCTTGCCTGTCTCACAAGTGCTAAAAGAAAATTCAGTTTTCACTCTGCATCTAATTGTTCACCATTGTTTCCTTTCCCTCATAAATTTCTCAGCTAAAGAGCTTGAAGAGCTGGGAAAATGGGCTGTTTGGATTGGTTGCCTAATTGAGTGATCTGAGTCCAAGGGTTTGTCACACTGATGCTTGTATAAAAGCTACCAAAAGGAGTTCTCAAGGTCTTTCATGCAACATGTCAGATGAATTGTGACCACTCCTGAGTCAGTGTCCCTACACTTATAATGATTCTTTATTATTGATTCAGCTTAAACGTAATTGCTTAAGACATATCAAATTTTATCTCAGGCTTTAAAACTCTCACAGGTTAGGCACCTTGGTCATTGATAACCTCACCTGTACTTACTTCATATTACTGGCTGTAGTCAATCATTTTTCATATTCATAAGTTATCAAAACTGAAGACAACATGATATTTAAGCACAGTGCTAGCTGCATGGGAAATTTTAAGATCCAAATAATGTCAAGGATAGATACTATGACAGCACTATGAAACTGTGACATATTCTTTGGTCTGAAAGGACTCACTAAAAGAAGGAAATATAACTGAGCCATTAGCAAAAAGTATTCTAGATACAAAAAGGTAAACGTGCCTGACACTATGCAGTGGGATTCAAAAGCACTTCACAGAAGATGCAACATTTATCTTAGTGCTGAGGAATGAATCTTATTTTACTTGCAGACAGGATTGTAAGACACTTGAAATGACTTGAACAAAAACTTGGAAGCACAAAAATATGTGATTATTTAATTATGGTCAAAGAATGACACCTTTTGTGAAAATCTTATTTTTATGTCATGGTTCATTTAAGGAGCTAACAGTATGACTCATGTATTTGAATACTTAATCCCCAGTAGGTGGTGGTGTTCAACAAGGTTGTGGAGCTTTGGGGAGGTGGAGCCTTGCTGGAGAAACTGTGTCAATGGGAGCGGCTCTGGGGGCGTTATAACTTGGTACCACCTTGCTGCATTCAGTTTGCTGTCTCTACTTTCTTCATGCTAATGTGAAGATGTGATGCCTGGCTGTCTGCTCCTGTTATACTTTTGGTAAATAAATAGCAAGTCTGAAAATGTTTATGTATTTCCTTCTACCTTTCATATTAATATTATGTCATTGAAAATCGATGTGCTACAATGAAAGTCCTGACAAAACATTTTTAATACTAAGTGACACAGTTTGGGGAAAACGTTTCAAGTATTTACAGATTATTCACAATTTGGAGATACCATGTGCTCTGATGGCAATCAAGGAGAGAACAAAAATACCACTTTCCTAGAATAGGATAAATTATTTACTGCCCCTTAAATTGTATATTTTTTCACCCAATTGATGCAACTAATAGTTTTCTCAGCTTGCCTAAAGGGATGTGCTGAGAAGAGCCAGCAGCATAGGAAGATAATGTTATTTTTATATTGTCAGGAGAAACTCTGAAGTTAATATAGATATATATCACTTTAAGAAAACAGAGATCTGGCAGAATCTTGGGTACACACTCACTGATGGCTTCAAGCTGCAAAAATAAAAGCACAGAGCCAAGCATGGGAGATGTATTATGTGCAGGGAAAAGATATAAAATTGAAAGTCCCCTGAATGGTGAAATGAGCTCTCTGGTGGAGCTCAAAGGGGACAAGGGAAAACACAAGAGTGGAGATGGAACAGCTCAAAAGCAAATCAGCATGCCCACAGTGTAGTTCCTAAAATCTCTGCAGTCAAGCAGAACAAAATGGTAAAGAAGTAATAAAAGAATAAATGACCTAGCATTATTGGCCTCACCAAGCATAACTTGCTACATAGGACTGGTTTCAGAAGCAGATGTAGAAAAATTGTAGCTGCACAAGGTTTTCATCATTGTAGATGTTCTCTTAGGCATTGCTATCTGACAGGACACTGTTGAACATGTATAATATGATTACCAGAATCACAGAGGTAAACAGGATAAATCTGTCTCTTGGTACAATTTTATAGAATGACATTTAGCTACAGATTTGCACCATAATAACATTGTCCATAAATATAACCTATAAACAAAGATGGTGATAAATAACCTTTCATGTTATATCCAGGGGCTAAATGATAGACCCTTGATACATTATTGTGAGTGGTTGTTTTAAAAGAAAGAAAAGTTACTTGACCCTTGTTGGACAATATATAACCATGAAAAAAGTCCTTTTAACAAAACCAAAACATTTTTAAAAGCCTCAGGGTTTTGCTATTATCTATACTACCCATATTCATTTCTATTACTCTGTGTCCAGTTACACTGACTATAAATTCAACTGTAATTCATATGATGGCAATTCATGTATTTGCTTTAAAAACAAACACTTTGTGCAAAACCTTAAAGAAAACACTTTGCCAGGGTTTGGTGGCACACATGTTTAAATCCCAGCACTCAGGAGGCAAAGCAAGGAGCATCACTGCTAGTACATGACTTCAAGGCCACCCTGAGACTACATAGTGAATTCTAGGCCAGCTTGGACTAGAGCGAGACCCTATCTCAAAATAAATAAATAATCACCTTGTGCCAAATCTGAATACTGCTGTTTTCTCAAATAAGAAATAACAAAACTATTTTTACAACTATATTCTTTCAATGTTCTATATTCCAAATCATTGTTCATCTTTTCCCTCCCCATCACTCAACACATGCCTGGTGTCTTCAGCCTGCCTCAAGCAAGCCTCACCTCTTTCCAGAGAGAGGCTTAAAGAAATAGAGATACAAGAGAATTGTGGGTATGTGTAAAGTGATCTGGCATCTCCAGCCAGAAGTTCTCCATACTGTCACTCATAATCAAAATGAACTAGGGCTGGAGAGATTGCTTAGCAGTTAAGGGACTTGCCAGCAAAGCCAAAGATCCAGGTTCAATTCTCCAAGACCCACATAAGCTAGATGATAAAGGTGACACATGCATCTGGAGTGCATTTGCAGGGGCTAGAGGCCCTGGCATGTCCATTCTCTCTATATATCTGCCTATTCCTCAAATAAATAAATAAAAATTTAAAATATAAAATGATTCTTTCAGAGGCTACAGAGTATGATAGAAAAAGTAGGGGCATCTAGAACTTTAATTTGAGACCTGTACCATCACTGGTCAGTGCGAGGGATGGGGGGAAAACGCCACTGAACCTGTTTCCTTTTCTGCCAAATATGGACTTCCCATAGAGGCTTATTATGAGATTCAGTGAGTTCATCTTCATGGAATAACTTAAGGCATTATAAGGTCAATTCTACAAAAATAATTGTTATTGCAGAAATATTTTGGGACAACCTTTTAAATTTATCTTCAGGATACAGATGCAAACACTGCACAACAATTAATATGGAAGAAGTAAAATTCTCAGTTGTCACAAACCTAAAAAATACACGGAAAGAATGAAGACAAGCCTAATAGTTACAACAAAAGATAGCCAATAGGAGCCACCTTAAGCATTGCCCCCAGGATACAAGTAAACCCTCAAGAAACTGGCTCTGTAAATACAACAGTAGATGAGATTGTCACCTATTGGAGGACAGACAAACAACCATGGCAATATCTGCAGGTAAGCATGAATTGTAGGGAAAGCTCATCCTAGACGTTATGTAGGTCTGAGTAGATGGACACAAAAAAAGGCTGGAGGGATTAGAATTTAGAGTTTGAGCTGGAGATATTGTTCAGTGGTTACAGGTGATTGTTTGAAAGCTTGACAACCTGGGTTCAACTCCCCAGTATCCACATAAAATCAGATACACAAAGTTCGTGCATGTATCTGGAGTTTGTAGGAGCAAGAAACTCATTCATATCTCTCTCTCTCTCTCTCTGTCTCTCTCTCTCTCTCTCTCTCTCTCTCTCTCTCTGTCTGTCTGTCTTTCTATGCCTCCCCCACCATCCTCTGTCTTCTCTCCTTACAAATGATAAATAAAAAAAAAATTTAATGAGAATTTAGAATTTGCTTCCAAAGATTGAGTTTTCACTGCCACAGAAGTAAGAAAGAACCAGACATTGGCAAGAGATGCTGGAGCAACATGGTGACCATCAAGATTCAGCTAAACACCCCACTAGGAGAATAACAGTAATGTTAGAAACCTGTGCCAGGCCACAGCCGAAACCTAATCAACAGTTGTTTCTTTTCTCATCTCGGTGACAAAACACCTGACAGAAGCAATTAACACAGACAGGATGCATTTTGGCTTATATTTCAAAAGGAGCATAGGGAAGGCATGGTGGCTACAGAGGTTGAGTGCATGGTGTTAGGAGCTTCTAGTGTAACTTGCTCACATCTTGGTGGATCAGGAGCCAAAGAGAGCTTGGACAGGAAGTGGGGTAGGTTGTAACCTTAAAACACTCCCCTAGTAAGCTATATCTGCCAGGTGGGCCTCTCATCCCAAAAGTTCCACAACTTCTCAGAACAGTGCCACCAGCTGGGACTAAGGGTTCAAACACATATGCCCATGAAGGACGTTTCAGGTGGAAACCATTGAGTGACAAAAGAAGAGAATAGTGTCAACAGAAGCTAGGGAGCTAAAAGATAAGACAAGCAAGGACTGTGTTTAGAGGGGGGCAGGATTTAGATAAGGATTTCCTTGGTTGTTATTTGCTCATTTGATTAAAAAAATAAAATAATAAATGTGTGCATGGTCCTTACTACATGCTGGGTATTATTCTAAACATTTTACCTACATTAACCCATTATTTGCACAATAACCCTAAGTATGATGATAAAGTTGAGAATAGGGGAAACTGACAATATGTGTGGTCTGAAGAAAAGAATCCAGGCATAGGGAGAGGGAAAGGGAGGGTAGAGGAATGTGGACGGGGAAGGGAGGATGCTAATGGAATCCAAAACAATAAACCAGAGATAGTTGTTATTATTATTCTCTTTTCCATACTGTTGTTGGATTCCTAACATCTCCAGAAGCTCTGGAATAGACATTATCACCTTTTTAAATATATGTGTGTATGTGTGTGTGTGTGTGTGTGTGTGTGTGTGTGTGTGTGTGTGTATATATATATATATATATATATGGTTTGTTTATTTTTATTTATTTATTTGAGAGCGACAGATAAAGACAGAAAGAGGCAGAGAGAGAGAGATTGAGAGAGAATGGGTGCACCAGGACCTCCAGCCACTGCAAAAGAACTCCAGATGCATGCGCCCCCTTGTGCATCTGGCTAACATGGTCCTGCGGAATCAAGCCTCTAACAGGGGTCCTTAGGCTTCACAGGCAAGCGCTGAACCACTAAGCCATCCCTCCAGCCCAGTCATTATTACCTTATAATCACAAAACTAAACAATATAGAAATGAGAGTTAAAGCTGGTCTTAGCACCATTATCCTTTACATTAGAAAATAAGATCTTTCTAGAGTGAACAAGATTGTTTTCTTTTAGGCTCTTATTTTCTTGTATTGGAGATTCATAAGATGAGACATCCAAGAAATAATGAGAATATTGTCATTTTCATAAACTAGGGAAAGTTTTGCACTAAATTTTAGTTTGTTTTGTTCATTCTTAAATAATTTAGGGTTCCTCAAATCTACTTATTTGTTAAATTACTTACCTGGGTGTTGACAGTAGTATATTATGAAAGGAGAAAGCAAAAGAAAAGAAAAGAAAGAAGTTGCTTTGTAAAAACATTAACACGGGTTTTTTAAAATTTTATTTATTTATTTATTGAGAGAAAAAGAGAGAGCGGGGGAGGGAGAGACCAAGGAAGAGAATGGGCACACTAAGTCCTTCAGATGCTGCAAACGAACTCCAGACACATGTACCACATTGTGTATCTGGCTTACATGGGTCCTGGAGAATAAAACCTCAAACATGTGGCTTTGTAGGCAAGCACTTTAACCGCCAAGTCATCTCTCCAGCCCCCAAATTGGCTTTTTAAATTACTACTGATCTCTATATTTTTACACTCCTTCCTCCTTCTTCCCTCTTAGTGAAGCCAGCTCTGAAGTTCATGTTCCCCTTTGTTTCCCCATTCCCCTGTGAAAATTATTCACCTTAAGTTTCACAATTCAAGAAAAGAAGGCTAGATTCCCAGTTTCCATGTGTGAGAATTTTTTTTCCTAGTTCCAGTACATGTTCACCAGTGCTATGTCTGAGAAATGAGTCAGTCACTGGACAGGAGTAATGACAAGCATGTTGCCTGTCCCCATATTTTGGCCCTTGGTAGACCTACACTTAGCCCAGTCACCAAAAAGGAAGATTTTTTACTGTGGACACACTTCACCCTTATCCCAGAAATGCAAGAGGAAAGTGAAAAGAAAATGCCTTTAAAATAGAATATATAACCTAATTTCTATTTATGCTAAAGCTGTTATGTACATTGCCTGATATTCAAGAATGGTTTCTCCTCTTAATTCTTTGATCTATTGCAGACATTAGCTATCTGTTGAAAATAATGCCTTAGAATCCCTTGAAATATTTTTATAATTCAAGTGCTTGGGCCCACCCTCAGAGATGTCAATTTACTTGGGCTGGGATGGACATGTAGATGTCAGTATTTCCCAAATACCTCACCCCATTCTTCTCCCTGCCCCAGTGATTCTAAAGTACAGCCCAGATGAAAGCCATCAGTAGAGAGACAATAAAAGCAACCTAAAAACTTTAGAGGTAGTTGAATAAATTGAGCCATGCTTGTTCAGTTTCCACTTCAAATTCAAGTGTGAAAAGTTTTATGATTTTAAATATCAATATTCTTTACTATGACCTCCTAAACAAGTATCTACACATACAAAGAAACTCGGAATTTAAGCAAGCATCTTGGAATACATTTGGATATAGTTTCTTTTTAATTAAGAAAAAGATTTTATCTGAGGTTAAATATAGTCAAAGCTAATCTGCAAATTATCTTTTCTTTTTCTGCAAACATGCACACAAACAAACTAAACAGCAAACTGAAGGTTGCTCAAAGGACAAACCCAGCAGCTTGACCTAGTTTTCATTACAACAGCTGTGTGTGGCATCACTAAACTTGCTAATGTGATAACAAAGAAATGTGAGAGAGAAAATTGTATGTTAATAAGACCCAGAGCCAAGAAATTAAACAAAGCAGGCTATTACTATATTTTTTTAAATATCAACTCTAAGTTACATAATTTTTGCCATGAATGCCAATACATATGAGGATATGGAAAGACATTCCTGGATTCCTGGCTTTCTTTTTTTTAATACTTTATTTTTATTTATTTATTTGGCAGACAAAGAGGGAGGTAGAAAGAAAGAGAGAAAGAGTGGGCACACCAGGGCCTCCAGCCACTGCAAATGAACTCCAGACATGTGTGCCGCCTTGTGCATCTGGCTAACATGGGTCCTGGGATATCAAACCTGGGTCCTTTGGCTTTGCAGGCAAATGCCTTAACCACTAAGCCATTCCTCCAGGCTAGTGAATCCCTGGTTTTCAAGTAGGTATACATTCTTTTTCAAGAGGTCAAAGTAAAGAACTTAGATATTTAAAATAATAAAACTTTTCCCCTGCAATTAGTGGTGAACAATGGAGATCACCTTTCCATCTTGACTATTGTCCAACGTCAGCAATAATCTCAATTAGGCTTTTTGCTCTTATTTGAAGCTAACTTTCATTCTAGGTTAGATTTCATTTTTCAGGCTAGGTAACTCAATTATGGCATTTTACTCAAGACATAAGGGGCTTTTTTGTTTTGTTTTGTTTTTCTTTTTCTTTTGTGTTTTGTCCAATGCATAAGACATATTTCTACTAATATTCAGTATGAATGGCTTAAGAAAACCTCTAGGATTAAGTTCACCTCTCATGGTTAAAGATATTCTTGTCTGCTACCAGTATCCCACTACACATGAGTCCTAATCAGAATTGCCTTCTACTGAATCCCTAAAAAGGTGCAAACCAGAGGAGACTGCCTTCTAGGACCCACTCCTTGAGAAAGACAACTAATGCTGGTCAGTGTGAATAGGAATGAACCTTGATGATACACGACAGCTAACAGCAGTATCTCCTTGGGCTTTTACTTTAAATTAGGTCTCTCAGCAGAAGAGCAAAGAAGCAGACTTTGTGTAGGAACCTTGGATAAATTTTTATTATTTTTTAAATATTTTTGGTTTATTTTTATTTATTTATTTGAGAGCAACAGACAGAGAAAGAGGCAGAGAGAGAGAATGGGTGTGCCAGGGCTTCCAGCCACTGCAAATTCCAGATGTGTGCGCCCCATTCGAGCCTCAAACTGGGGTCCTTAGGCTTCACAGGCAAGCGCTTAACTGCTAAGCCATCTCTCCAGCCCTCATGAATTTTTTTTAAACATGTGCTCTTCACCCCATCCTAAGGTTGTTCAACAACTGTGAAAACATTAAATACTCTCATATGTCATTGTCGACCAGATTAGCAAGTGACACAATCAACTACCAGCTTTAAGACATAGATCCTTAATTCCATCTAAAGTGTTTAATATCATAGTTTTATCTTTTGCTAAAATCTGAAAAATTATAGTGAAAAAAAATGCCCTTAGGAAACCATTTCTCTCCATAGGATATCTTTCTGAGAGAGAAGATCTGTACATAGCACATTTTAGAGCTTTCTATAAAAGCTTTTTTTCTGAGTTAATTATAGTATTTTTATGTTGGTATGGAAATGAAAGGCCACCAACATGTTACACTGTCAGGAATGAACCAAACACTCATTGGTAGATTTTTACCAACCAGCCATGATGAAGCATGATGGACATAATTTAGCCTGTGTGAATTAGTTTTTTAAAAGTTGACATGTTTGTTTGCTTGTTTTTCAGTTAACAAAAATGACTTCCTATGAAGTTTATGTGTAAATTAAGAGGACTCTCATGCCGTCTCACTCTCAAACATGTTGGCATGAACAGTCAAGGCTGGTAAATTAAATGGAGTCTCACAGCATCTCACATTCATACTCATGGGCATGAATAGTCAAAGCTAGAAACTTTTCAACCACCTTGGAACTTGTCGCCCAGCCAATGAACATGAAAGAGGGTTGGGGAGGTGGCTTAGCAGTTACAGCACTTACCTGCAAAGCCTAGAGACCCATGTTCTACTCTCTAGATGTCATGTTATCCAGATGCACAAAGATGAGGCAAGCATGCCCACTATGTGGCACAAGTGTCTGAAGTCCTATTGCAGTGGCTGAGGCCCTGGCATGTCAATTCCCTCTCTTGTCTTTCTCTGTCTCAGTGTCTCTCTCTTTTTTTCTCTCTCTCTCTAACATATATATATATATATATATATATAAATTCAAGGATGAACAGAGAAAAGTTTAGTTCCTTTTTACTTTAAATTAGGTGTTGTATGGTTTTAACCCAATCACACTCTTTAAGTCTTCATAATTGCGTCCTTCTGCACTGGGATTTTAAAAAATTGAAAATAATAACCTGAACATGCAGTAACCATTGTCTTCATGGCCTCGTAACCATGGTCGTTACTTCCACAAGATCTGTACAACACTGTGCTCATCTACACTTCAACAAAAGGCATGGAATAGAAGAGGGACTACTTTGATAGATGAATGGATCTAACTGAAGTGGGTAGGGAGGGGAGACAAAAGGAGGGTATGGGAGAGGTTTATGATCAAATAACAGGATGTTTCTACATGAATAAAAAGTCAAGAATTTTGTTTGGAGGCAAGCCCAACAGACTGGCCTTCTTTTAATGCAAGAGAAAGAGAGAGAGGAGAGAGAGAGAATTGGTGCTCCAGAGCCTCCAACCTGCAGTCAAACTCCAGACACAAATGCTACTTTGTGCACATGTGAGACCTTACACACTTGTGTCATCTTGTGTGTCTGGCTTTCCTGGGACCTGGAAAGTCAGACATGGATCCAAAGGCTTTGCAGGTAAGTACCTTACCAGCTAAGCCATTTCTCCAGCCCATCAATAATTTTTTTTTAATTTTTTTTTTGTTTATTTTTATTTATATATTTGAGAGCGATAGGCAGAGATAAAGAGAGAGGAGAGTGGGCGCGCCAGGGCCTCCGGCCACTGCAAACGAACTCCAGACGCGTGCACCCCCTTGTGTATCTAGCTAACGTGGATCCTGGGGAATTGAGCCTTGAACTGGTGTCCTTAGGCTTCACAGGCAAGCACTTAACTGCTAAGCCATCTCTCCAGCCCCACCAATAATTTTTTAAAAGAAGAACCTAAAAGAAAAGCAAACAAAATGTTGTCATCGCAATATCTATAAGCTTCTGAAAATTTTAGTGGTTTGACTGTATGTGGGTTTTTGGCTCATAAACATGCAGATGTGGGGCTGGAGAGATGGCTTAGCAGTTAAGCACTTGCCTGTGAAGCCTACGGATCCCAGTTTGAGGCTCAATTCCCCAGGACCCACGTTAGCCAGATGCACAAGGGGGCACATGCATCTGGAGTTCGTTTGCAGTGGCTGGAGGCCCTGGCGTGCCCATTCTCTCCCTCTCTCTCTCTCTTTCTCTCTCTCTCTCTATCTGCCTTTCTCTCTCTGCCTGTTGCTCTCAAATAAATAAATAAACAAAAAAAAAATTTAAACATGCAGATGTGTTGTTCTTTGGCTATGCTTTGCTTCACCCTCAATGAACACAAATAGTGAGCCCCCTTCCCTTAATTCCCAGAACTCATAAAGCACAGATGGGTATTCTGACTAATGATATAAATTGAGCTGTATCAGCAGGAAAAATTCTCTAAAATAAAATACTGCTTTTGTCCAAAAACCTAACTCAAAGGGTTAAAAGCTAGACAATCTTTCCAAATACAAATTCAGTACAAGCCAGCAGAGATGTATAGTTAGAAATTATAGGTCATATTTCCTACTTACCTAGGCTCTTTTCCTTTTTACACCATTCATTGCACATTAGCAAGACAAGATTGGACACAAATTGACAAGTTAATTGCCCATACCATTAGAATTCCCATATTTCTGTAGTGTTAATGAAATTGCAAATTGACTGCTAATTTGTGTGTTCTTTCAAAGGTCACATTGTTACACAGGATCTTTCAAGTGAAGAGAACAGAAATAGCTCTCAAACTGTTTAGTGGAAGAGCTACTTTATATTGTTTCACTCTGTAGAAACTTTATGAACACATGGGACAGATAGATGATGATGTCAGGTAGATAGATAAATAGATAGATGATAGATAAGGAAAGAGAAAAGAAGAAGAAGAAACTTAGAAGTTATAAAGGTCTGGAATGAAGAGAAAAACAGATAATCTGCAAGAATCATGGATCAACTATTATGAAATTCTCACCAATACAAAATAAATTCAGATCAGGTTCAGGTTAAAGTAATAACCTTAAACATTACTGGTCTTAACTGACCCATCAAAAGACACAGGTTATCAGAATGGATCAAAATACTGGACCCTTCTGTCTGCTGTCTTCAAGAAACCCACCTCACCACTAAAGATAGACACCTCCTCAGGGTGAAAGGTTAGAAAATGATATTCCAAGCAAATGGAAATTTAAAAAGTGGGTGTTGCTATATTGATGTCTGATAAAATAGACTTTAAACCAAAAGTAACTAAAAAGGACAAAGAAGGCCACTTCTTACTTATCAAGGGAATGATCCAACATGAGCACATCACAATCATAGATGTATATGTGCCAAACACAGGTACACCACAGTTTATAAAACAAAATCTACTCAACAGTAAGACAGAAATAAACACGAATACCATCATAGTCAGAGACTTCAATACTCCACCATCATCAATAGACAGATTGTCCAAGCAGAAAATCAACAGGGAAATAAAAGAGTTCAACATCATAGATCAACTGGACTTAACAGATACCTACAGAACTTTTCACCCCAACTCTACAAAATACACTTGGAATAGATCATTATGAGTGAACTCACACAGTCATAGAAAAACAACCATCGCATGACCTCACTCATCTGCAGTTCCTAACCTGGATCAGCCTTTTTGAGGTTTGGACAATAGGAAGGGGAGGGATTAGGGGAGAGAAAAGATAGGGGGACACAAAACTGAACCCAAATTCAACTGGTACTATAGTATCCTATATTCTGGAAGTCATACTAAAAGATGGATCCCTCAAGAGGACCTTAGGGTGAGCACCTGAATTGAAGGGCTCTGGAGAGGGTCAGACAAAACCTAACCTCAAATTTCTCCATTCTTTCTTCTCTGTCTTTTTCTTTTGACTTTTCCCTTGGTGCTGGCCTGTAATTTCCTATACCAGGCTGTGGCCTACATCCACAATGAGCTGTTGATCAGAGATACCTACTAGATCTCCCAAAACAAACAAGACAAACTTCTGTCAGAGCACTTGATTACCCACCAGAGGCTAATAATAGTAACCCTACTGCTGAAGACATGATATCCTGTTGTCATGGACCATGGAGAGACCTGGTTGGAATCCAGAGGAGAGCCAGTCCCCAGATAATTAGCTCATCTACCACTGGAAGGTGCTACATGAGCTACTGGGGAAAAGTGGCCAACATCTGTCCAAGCAACTCAAAGTTTAAGCAACTCAGAAACAAACAACCTGACCTTATTAACAAAATCCTGGTCCTATGGCAGTGACCAGGTAAGATGGCCTCTCAGAGCACACATATTGGCTTTAAAGTTGGTTATTTCTAGGGATAAGGTGATAACAACTCATATGAATAATCAGTACAGGCAAGTAGGATTGGGTTTGGTCTCTAGGGTTTTTTTATTTAATGAGTTTTCTGGAGAAGAGGGTTATCATCCTGTACATAGGCAATTTTAGCTAATGCTGTTTAGAATAGTCTTTCAATCTGTAAACCCAATATGTTGCCATAGGAACAAGTTTCCATCTGAAATACATCCAATGAGTTCTGAAATTATCATTCAGAACACCTTCATAAATTGGAATGAATCCAACAGGTGCTCAGAATGTCAGTGTTTATGTAATAAGCTTCATTTTCACCTTATATTTAATTACTTAAAAACCAAGAAATGAAGATTGATAACTCTAACTTACAAATGCACAGGAATAACATATAGTGGAGGAAAAACCACTTTTTCATATTTATCTTATTCTTGACATGTCACTAAAATAAAGCAATATGAACCATTTCAGAAAAAGGCAAGTTTATTTTTCAAATGACTAGACAATAGTGAGAATGCAATGTGAGGGAAATGATTCATTTAAATGTCATTATTCTCTTGAGCAGAGAAAACTGCAAATCCATTTATTGGAAGAATTCCAGTTTTTAGAGTGAATTTTTACTACTTTCTCATACTTCGTCTCCTTGAAGATATTTTGACCACTTAATATTGCCAAGGGTAAAGTTATTAGGAGTTATGTAAGCCATGAAAAGTAATTCCCAGACCCAATTTGTAGATAAGAGTAGAAACTCCCCCCCAAGAGTTTATAATAAAAGGAATAAAAATTTAATTAATGAAATAAGCCATTAGTAAAAATAATTCCACCCCAAATGATAGTTAATATGTTACTCCCACAAATATGTGTCTAAATATCTTCCTGGAACCCACATATTTCTCTGAAATTTCATCAGAAAAAGATTACTATAACACATTAAAAGAAATTTTGCCTAATAAAGCTTTCTGTGGCTGTAGAAGTAGCTTCTCACCTGTGCTGTAAGAAATGAGACCCATTGGTCATAAATAGTTAGTGAGCACTTGAGCTAGGAGTGAGAAGCTGAACTTTGAAAAAAAAGTTAATGTACGATGTGTGACTAATGGCTATCATATTGGACAGCAAACCTTTATAGCTTAATACTCATATATTTGGAGCCAAATTGAAAGGTTCTTATTCCAATTTCAGGACTTTATGTTTGTTATTCTTTCCTCCTCCAGTTTTGAATTGATAGAATGACTTGATGTGTCACATTATTTGCCCTATAGATTGTTGTAGTTATTATTGTATCTCAGCTACCCAATTCATCCCCTAACATGGGCAAGTCCCCTAATCTCACAGAAGCAATTTCATCTACTAGTAACACTACTGTGTGGGAAAGTAGTATTAAATGTCAAATTGCTTAGCACATGCTCATCACAAGGAAATATGCAATGCATGTTAGATGCTTATTAAACTGTTATTAAAGCAGTATTTCTACAAAACGAACTTTGTAGCTTAAAGGAAATAAGATAAAAATTTATGTTGGATGAGCCAATAAGAGTGAGTAAAATCCAAACTGTTCACCAACAAAATTTAAGAGTATAAATTCAGAGTTTGTCACTAACTTTCAAAATATATATGGCATTCACCTTAACACAGTCTGCCAGCTTATTTGCTTAGTTTCAACATCATTACCAAAGGAAATATTTATGAATATGTATTTTCCTATCATGATCTGCTATTACTTTCTAATTTTTAGTATCTGCTAGAATGAGAATAGTAGATAAAGCTGATATTTCTCTATAAGAAATCCTGTTTCACAATGTACGCCTTTGGCAATGCGCTTGGTTAACTACCTGCAGTACATGGTTACAGACTATTACTGAACACTGAGAGACCACACTGGAACTGAGAGGAAAGCCAGTTCCCTCCTAGCTAGACCTCATAATGCTGAAAAGTACTATGAGAGCTGCTTGAGGGATAATAATCACCAATGGCATGAACGAGCAGAAGATACTTCAAGCTACAAAATGAACCAGCAGACAAGAAGTACACGCCTATGGAATAGTGCTATAAAGACCATGTGGGTAACCACCTGTTCTCCAATTTCACATGAGGCCCACTTAGTGGGAGAGAATTCATACCTGATACTGGGAACCTGGTCAGAATCCTATGGATATTAAATGCACAGGCACCAGAGAGAAACCCTCACTACTCTTTAGCTAAAAAGACTGTGTGTACACATCAAAAAGTCAGCACTGGAGAGATTTCTCAGTGGTTAAAGATGGTTTCTTTGCAAACCCTGAAGGCTTGGGTTTGATTCCTTAGTACAAAGATAAATCCAGATGTATGAAACAGTGCATGTGTCTGTGGAGTTCATTTGTAGTGGCAGTAGGCCCTAACATGCCTATTCTCATTGATTAATTCTCTCTGTGTCTGTCTACTTGCAAATAAATAAATAATTTTAAAATCTTTCAAATAAATATGATAATCCCTTTAATCCTGCTCTCAATATTGGTTGGAGAGTCTGCTTTATTTTAAAGATGACAGAGAATACTGGAGAGATACAAGATCCATCAATGATAAGAAAAAACAGCCAATTGCCTGTCAGGAAATAAGTCACCTTTACCACATCTACCAGAGTCCAGGAGACATTGCAGAGGAAGGAAAGAGTTCTTGATAGCTTGTTTCTTTTGCAATAGAGTCTCACTCTATCCCAGGCTAACCTGGAACTCACCTGTAGTCCCAGACTGGCCTCAAACTCAAAGTGATTCTCCTACCTCTGCCTCTCAAGTGCTGGAGTTAAAGGCAGAAGCAGGTATTATAATACAAGTGTGAGTCCCTGGGCATTTCCCTGCAGACATCCAGGAAGCCATGGAGAGCAGGGTCTTGACCATGAGTGTGACAGGGAGTACACACCTGGGAGATGACGTCAGAGAGGAGTTCCATTTATTCAACAAAAAAATGGGTTCATAAGCTAAGGTCTAATACAACCCTTGACAAATCTGTTTTGAAAGAACCAACACCATTTGACAACCAACAATTTTAGCTTAATTTTGATAGCCATTTATTATATGTACCATAGAAATTTTTATTAACATAAACCAATTTTATGTTTTACCCATGACTTAAATTTGATAAAGCTTAAGCAAGCTATCTCAACATATTTTACCTAGCAGGAGCACAAAGGATATACTGACTGAAATTAAATCACTTAGAGAATCCTTAAGAATTTGTAAACAGTTGAAAATTCTTTACCTTTAAAAATTATGTTTAGGCATATAAGCATCTAAAAAAAATGTTCTACGTCACTAGTCATCAGGGAAATGCAGATTGAAACTACATTGAGATTCCATCTCACTCCTGTCAGATTGGCCACCATCATGAAAACAAATGATCATAAATGTTGGCGGGGATGTGGAAAAAGAGGAACCCTTCTACACTGCTGCTGGTGGGAATGCAATCTGGTCCAGCCATTGTGGAAATCAGTGTGGAGGTTACTAAAACAGCTAAAGATTGATCTACTATATGAGCCAGCTATAGCACTCCTAGGCATATATCCGAAGGACTCATCTCATTTCCTTAGAAGTATGTGCTCAACCATGTTTATTGCTGCTCAATTTATAATAGTTGGGAAATGGAACCAGCCTAGATGCCCCTCAACTGATGAGTATAATGAATATATGGCAAATTTATACAGTGGAGTTCTACTCAGCAGTAAAGAAAAACAAAGTTATGAAATTTGCAGAAAAATGGATGGACCTGGAAAGGATTATACTAAGTGAGGTAACCCAGGCCCAGAAAGCCAAGCACCACATGTTCTCTCTCATATGTGGATCCTAACTACAGATGACTGGGCTTCTGTGTAAGAATAAAAATACTTAGTAGCAGAGGCCAGTAAGTTAAAAAGGAGATATAAAGGGAAGAGAAAAGAAGGGTGGAGGGTACTTAATAGGTTGATATTGTATATATGTAAGTACAATAATTGTGATGGGGAGGTAATATAATGAAGAATGGAATTTCAAAGGCAAAAGTGGGGGAGGAAGGAGGGAATTAACATGGGATATTTTTTTATAATCATGGAAATGCTAATAAAAATTTAAAAAATAAATTTTTTTTTAATTATGTTTAGGTTGGGCTGGAGAGATGGCTTAGCAGTTAAGTGCTTGCCTGTGAAGCCTAAGGACCCCAGTTAGAGGCTTGATTCCCCAGCACCCACATTAGCCAGGTGCACAAGGAGGCGCACACGTCTGGAGTTGGTTTGAGTGGCTGGAGGCCTTGGCTGGCCCATTCTCCCTTTCTCCGACTCTTTCTCTATCACTCTCAACTAAATAAATAAAAATTAACAAAATTTTAAAAAGCTATGTTTAGGTTTAGCCTGAAAATTCTTTCCTACACACACATCTTTATCCACATACTTTAACATTCTGATCTAAATACCACTCAAAAGGCATTTTAACAAGCATTCTATGTCCAACATTCAAAAGTTCTCTCCCAGTTTCTTCAATCAAGTCACCTCACCCCATAATGAACCATCTTTCTCATAAGAATATTAAAGAAACTACACCAAATTGATTAATCCTATTACTGACAAGCAAGTAGTGTAGATGAAAACTATTTTATGTCATCAGTAACTCTAACACACTTGGAAACGTTTTTATTAGGAGTAACTAAGGTAAATCTTTGTTTCTGTCTTGAAGTAGGCTGGCCTAGAAATCAGCTCCTTTTAAGCAACAGGACATTACAATCTTTGTAAAGTACCTGACAAATTATGAGTCACCACCTCAGAGAGAAATTTGTTGTTTTCAGTAATCCTCTATGTAAATTGAAGACCTAGAACATAAACTCAGTAATTACAGTTATGATATCATGTAACAAATGGCATTGTCTACATAAAATTTCAGCTCATCATAGGCTTTAGTTTAACATGATCTTTATTCTTCCTCTGCCACTTCATGGTGCCAATATGGCAGGTGGCAGCTGAGCAGAGCAGGAGCTTGTAGGACTCTAACTTTGGGCCATCCCCACCCTGCTCCTGGGCTCTCACCCAGGGTCAGATCTGTTAGGCACAGAGGCAGCAACTGAGACAAGTTGTCCACAGGCCTGGGTGACATGTGGTCTTCGTAAATGGAGAGGAAGCTCATCCTCACAAGGAAAGTATGCCCTGAAGCCAGCTTCACGAAGGGGAAAGGAGGGAGGGAAGCAGGGCCACCAGGAAGGGGAGCAGAAACACTGTGCCTGTGTGGGCCCAGGTACCATTGTCTCAGCACTCAAGAGCCTCCTGCTGGATTAAAGCCACTTTGGAGCACTTGCATTGTTGGCTTACAGTTTTGCTGCTGCCCTAGCAGAGAAACTTGAAAGGAGATGAAAAAAGAGCAAGGGGAAATTCCCTTCCTGAATTTTTTGTCTCCTGGCTAAATAAGCTATGGGGATCCACATGTGTGGGTCACATGGATCCCCAGAAATCATCCAGGGGGCAATCTGGAGGACTTCTTTTAAATCTAAGGAGATAGCTTCTCTCTGGGAGAGCTTAATTCCCCTAACTTTCAGGAGAACCCTTAATCTACGAATCTGTGATTCATTTTGGGGGAGACAATATTGCTCACAATAGAAAAAGAGTTGAAATGTCAAGACCAGAGGGCAACGTTCCCAAGGGCTGAATAGCACTGTTGGTGATTCCCCAATGGTCCAGATGCAAGCTTGTCTACAAGTTTAAGAGACTGGTGACCTGCCCTACAGGCTTTTACGAGGCTGATGCATTGCTGGCTTTTTGTGTTGGAGAGAAATAGATAGAAGGTCTTGGCCAATGTCCAACAGGTGTTGGGGTCCAGGCAGTGGATCACTGACCTTAAGTCAATGTCAAAGAGTGGTGTTGGCCAAGAGACATCAGTTGCCAATTTGTTGTGACCAGTCATTCATGATTTTGCAAATTGAAAATAAAGGAGGAAAAAGAAAAACCTTCCAGCCCTCAGAAACTTGGAGGCAAGGCCACAAGGGGCCAATGTCCCCCAGATTGTCCCTCTGGGGGAGCACTCACATACCCTGGTGCATCTCAGAGGGTCCCTGTTCAGGTGTCAGCTGCGAGTCCGTGTGTCCTTGGGGTCATTGTTCTCCGAAGGCATCCAGGCAACCATGGAGAGCAGGGTCTTGACTGGCCATGAGGGCATTGGGACATACACACCTGGGAGACGACTTCAGAGAGTAGTTCCACTTATTCAGTAGGGAAATAGGTTTATGAGCAGTTGAGAGCAGGAAGATGATCCTAAGGGGATTGGTGGGTTCAAAGGTTGCTAGGCAATGGCTAAGGATGTTCATTCCAGCACATAGGGAGAGAGTCAGGTGATCTACACAGTGGCAGGAAGACGGTTGCAGGGGGTTGGGCTGTGTGAAGGCTGCAGGCTGACACCATACAAGGAGTTTCCTAGGCAACTGGCCAAAAGCCACAGGGCTCCAGGTGTGCTGGGCTTGGGGAGGGCATGGCCTCCTATAGCCCAGGGGTTCCTTAGTCATGCCTGCAAGCTCAGGCCCATCTCCTGAAGGCTCCAGCCTGTGTCTGGCAGTGCCTGACACACAAGTATTGCTCTGAGTACTAGCCTGACAACAATCTCCTGGGAGATGGGGACAGACACTGTGGTCACTCAAATATCAAAACAGCAGCGCTCCACACAAAATCAAGCTTTTAACATACCCACCAAGGCTCAGGGAACATTGTAGAAGAGGGGTCAGAAAGGTTGTAAGAACCACAGGGTGGGTAGGAATATCCTTAGGCATGGTTCCCCCCACCACCAAACAAAGACTGAGGCCTTCATGATGCCACAATCATACCAATAACCCCACCTAGGAGGGTTCTCAGTGAAATGGGGGGCAGGGGAGAGTGGATATAAAAAATATAACTAACTAAATAAATAGCAATCCTGCTGCAAATTATCTTAAGATATGCAGAGTTTATAAATGACACATCCTATTCTAGAATCAATCTAGATACATTTTTACGCATTAAAAAAAATACCCTTGGGTTGGGCATGGTGGCCTTTAATCCCAGCACTCGGGAGGCAGAGGTAGGAGGATCGCCATGAGTTCAAGGACACCCTGAGACTCCATAGTGAATTCCAGGTCAGCCTGGGCTAGAGTGAGACCCTACCTTGAAAAAAAAAAAAAAACCTTTGGGCTGGAGAGATGGCTTAGTGGTTAAGGCACTTGCCTGCAAAGCCAAATGACCCAGGTTTGATTCCCCAGAACTGATGTAAGCCAGATGCACAAGGTGACACATGCATCTGGAGTTTGTTTACAGTGTCTGGAGACCCTGGCACTCTCTCTCTATCACACACCTTTAATACCAGCACTTGAGAATCGGAGGTAGGAGGATTGCAGTGAGTTCAAGGCCAGCCTGGGCTACAGAGTGAGTTCCAGGAAAGCCTGGGCTAGAGTGAAACCCTACCTTAAAAAATCAAAAATAATACTTTTAATGTGATATTCAAATAAGCTAGCAGCTCTCACATATACACATTTTAATTTTTACATATACATAAATCTGCATAATAATATATATACAGTACCAAATGGTTAAGATTTAGACTGTAGTTCAGAAAAGTTTTTAACATGTAGAAAAATGGGTTTGTTAAGTTTATAGAAGTTCATAAAGATTAAATAATCTGAATTGAAATGCTGTTGGTTGTGGCTTAAAATAGTTTTATTTTCTAGCCAGACCTGGTGTGTTCTTCTCATCACTTTTTGGCATCTCTACAGCAGACATGGGAAGTTTTAATTTTTCCAGAAGTGTCTTCTTGGTCAAGTCTAAATAGGTCAGGAAAAGAAGCAAACACATTTCTTTCAGTGAAAAATCCAAACCTCAGTGCCTCCTTTACATTTAAAGCTCCTTTCACAGGACAGTTTTCTAACAGCTAGCAAGTCCCTTTGCTCCCATATACCTGCTCACAGATCCTGAAGGAACAAATGTCCAGTGTCTTCAGCACAGATTCTGTGGAATATTTTGTACCAAATCCCCAGTGTACTTCAAAGACATGGTGAAGTATAGTGGGCTCCGTTAGCATTACTCCATCAGGGCCTCCTTTAATGCTCAGTTGGTTGTAATTAATAGTCCACCTCTGGTAAGAAAGGCAATTTGGCTTTGCGCTATTTTCAAGTGTAGTGCAGACCAAGAGCAGGGCATTTGAAAAAGAAATAAGGTAAGAAATGGGGTGAAGGCTAGACTAGATGTAGAGACAGCAGGAAAGTGACCTGGCTCTGACTTTTACAAACCATCATAAATTGGATTATAGTGTCTAGAAATGTCTCTAAGAAGTACACAGGTTACAGCCAAGTCCGGTGGCCCACACCTTTAATCCCAGGACTCAAGAGGCAGAAGTAGGAAGATTGCAGTGAGTTTGAGGCCAGCATGGACTAGAGTGAGACTCTACCTTGAAAAACAAAGTATACAGGTGACATCTGTGCCATATTCTCTTATAAAAAGATAATTCTACTGATAGGAACTTTCAAGTAATGCCACTATGTAGTTGCAAGGGTCATTTATTCATAATGAATGAACCCTTCATTATGCTTTATTATGTATAACCTAGGCATTAAATGAGACCACACACTCCTCACATAAAATTGTCCTGACCTTGTAAGTCCAAAACACATGTTGGTACTTTTCCTGTTTCCAAGCAACATGCCTCATTGCCTGTCCTGCTTTGGGATCCTGTATCCAGGAATGTGTCTTGACTTCATCATGTATCATCATGGAACAAAAAAAAATCATCAATTTACATCACTGCCTTCAGAAACAAAGTAAACTCACAGACAACTCTGTAGGAATAAATAGAACTGACCAGTTTCAGTAGCATGGATACAGATAAGAAAAGTTGTCTCTCACATTACTCTCCAAACAACTTCACAAATCTACCGTGGGGCTTGGAGAAATGGCTCGGCAGATAAAAGCAAGTGGTTACAGAGCTTGACAGCCCAGTTCAAGTGTCCTATATCCATAAATCCAGATGCATAAAGTGGTGCATGCTTCTGTCATTTGTATGCAATAGCTAGCTAAAGGCCCTGGAGCACCCATACACCTCTCTCTCCCTCCCTCCCTCTCTCTTTCTCTCTCTCTCCAAATAAAAAAATATATGTTTTTCAAAATCTACCATGACATAAACAAATCATCTCTGTCTCCTTTCATGAGGTAAAATAGGCTACAGGTTTGTGGGTGCTAAAGGACAGCAACAGGAGAGACCTGCCGCACTGGCTAAGGAGCAGATGACAAGTGGCCCCAGATGAAAATGCATGACAGCCATAATTCTAAAAAGTGTTCATAAGGGCTGGAGAGATGGCTTAGCGGTTGTGAAGCCTAAGGACTCCGGTTCGAGGCTCGGTTACCCAGGTCCCACGTTAGCCAGATGAACAAGGGGGCGCACGTGTCTGGAGTTCGTTTGCAGAGGCTGGAAGCCCTGACGTGCCCATTCTCTCTCCCTCTGTCTGTCTTTCTCTCTGTGTCTGTCGCTCTCGCTCTCAAATTAAAAAAAAAAAAAAAAAGTGCTTATAAGTCTTCAACCTGTGAAGTCTTCCTAAATAAAGTATTTCTTCCATAAAAGTGCTTATTTTAATTATCTATAAATATACATTATTAACTGGATTATATCCCTGGACCATAATTTATGCTCAAATCCTAGAAGTTGAAAGTATAGATAAGAATTGTTGAACTTTGCTCAGGAGGCCATTGGGAGTACATTAAAGGGTTCTTTCTCTGTTTAGATGTGATGTGCTTAATCATCAGGGCTGACTCATTCTCACTGCGGTGCTCCAAGAGGATTAAGTGCATTAATCTAATTATGAGTCTCGCAGCACTCTTAACAGAAAAGGCATTCATTCACACAACCTCAATTATTTTTAGAAGCTTTATCTTCACATTGAATTTTAAATGTGATCAAATTCTCTTTCCTATTATCTAAACTGAAGACATTGTTTTATCTTATTCAAAAAAAAAAAAATTGTCTCCTGGTAAAGCTAAATTTAACAAACATCAAAATATTACACACATTCATTTATATCTAATTATATAAATTAAACATATTTTATTTTAGATGCACTAGAATCCATTAATGTAGAAAAATTAAAAGGTTTTACTTTTTCCTAATCACTGCTTTCAAATACATTTCATTAAATCTCCTTTTCCTGACCCATAACATCTCAGGCAAGTCTTATAGCTTATTGGTCACTTTAAATATCTTTATTTACTTACTTATTTATTTATTTATTTATTTATTTATTTATTTATTTGGGAGAGAGAGTGAAATATGGGCATACCAAGGCCTCCAGTGACTGCAAATGAACTCCAGATGCCTGCACCACTTTGTGCATATTGCTTATGTGAGTTCTGGGAAATCAAACCTGGGTCCTTGGGCTTCACAGGCAAGTGTCTTAACCACCAAGCTATCTCTCCAGCCCTTTAAATGTATGTTTTTAATCCAGGAGATTCTAAGCCAGTTTAATACTTCAGGTCCTATATCCAATTTATTATTCATATCCTCATCTTCCAAAGCACTGGTCAGTTTTAGCCTGAACAGCATAGAGCATGCCTAGGTCATAGGATTGTTTTTCATTCCTTCAAAGAAATGAGAACAGGAACCATATATTGATGATATGGGATGGTGGCCAAGATGAAGAGCCCACAACTAGTCAGTGCTCCTTAAAGATCTCTGTGCTTCTAGGCAATTCCAGGCCTCAAGTGTCATGGAGGAGAGGTAACTGTGCTCAGAAAAGGGAATGAGAGCAGAAGCGAAATGTCCACTCTGGGCTAAGCAGCTAGAATCAAGTATATCTTCCGTATGACACTCTCTTCCATGGTTGTCAGGCTGAAAACAAAGGGTTTACCTCCAGCATGGCAGCGTTAAGAAAAGCATGGGTCTGCAAGTTGCCACTGGAAAGGACACAGTGCAAAAAAGCTACCAGACTAGCTGCCTCAAACTATGATATAAAGAGAAATAGGTCTTTAATTTGCTAAGTCACCAAGAGCTCAGTATTTATTTACTCTCACAGCATAATTCATTCCAACCTGATTAATACAAGGAGCCTAGGAGATGAGGCAGAAGAGAGAAAGATCCAACTATACTGGAAATCTCTGGCCACCAAAAGGAAGAAGAATGATGGGCTGTTCATATGAAAGAATGATATACTCACGAGAGTTTGCTTACAGACAGGTGAGAAGGAACCAGGAAAGAAAAATTGGCAAGGCAAAGAAGAAAGGAGATAGAAGATGAAAGGTTGAGATTAAATATGTAAATGAAGAGATAAGTCTTTGACAGAATCCTTGCTCAGAGACAAGAGCAAATAAAAATAAGGTTAGAGAAGAAATATAAAAATTGTTAAAAGTTTCAAAAAACCTAATAAGTAAAAACGCATGGATCATTTATGCCCGCTTTCTGACAGAATTGTAATCAAAGGAATTTCCAAGTGACTGAGCTTCTATTAATCTTCTCTTGCACACTTAAATTTATTCAGCTTTCTCCCCACAGACCACACGTAATACCTACTCTTAATTTATGGTAAGCCTGATATCTTCTAAATCTTACATGCTTTTAATGCAATTCTAGGCAGAGTTACTCTTGTCCCATGCACACTAGCAATATCACAAATTCAGATTGGGAACTGCTGAAGTATGAGAGAATTTACCAACCTTTACTCAATAGAAACCCAGCAGCATTATTCACAGCTTCTACAGAAAGGTAATTTGAGCTGAGCATCAAATAGAAGAAAGAGACATGTGGAATTTGAAAAATAATTTTTTTAATTTTTTTTTGTTTTTATTTATATTTATTTGAGAGCAACAGAGAGAGAGGGGCAGAGAGCGAGAGAAAGAATGGGCACGCCAGGGCTTCCAGCCACTGTAAATGAACTCTAGACGCGTGCGCCCCCTAGTACATCTGGCTAACGTGGGTCCTGGGGAATTGAGCCTCGAACCAGGGTCCTTAGGCTTCAGAGGCAAGCACTTAACCGCTAAGCCATCTCTCCAGCCCTTGAAAAATAATTGAAAAAGGTACAGTCTAAAAAAAAGTATGTTCTCTGCTTTACATTAAGGAGATAAGAAGAAAGTGAGGAGCAGACAGACAGAAATGTGCCTGCTCCAAAAATTTTTAAGTGTAAGATCCCTTTCTTCCTATCTCTTCTCCCTCCCATTAAATTTGTAAACCATAGTTTTCAGGTTAGGAGGCATGTAGACATGCAAGCTTACTGTTCCTAATAAATTGGTCTAGATTTAGAAATATTATTTTATCAATGACAATATCACCCTTTAAAAGCAGGTGATGTTTGTCATGTCTAT
Source organism: Jaculus jaculus (assembly GCF_020740685.1). Taxonomy (NCBI): domain Eukaryota; kingdom Metazoa; phylum Chordata; class Mammalia; order Rodentia; family Dipodidae; genus Jaculus; species Jaculus jaculus. The sequence goes on along the minus strand of NC_059109.1, from coordinate 23,444,182 downwards.
TGTCTCTCCAATCAATCAGGTTTGGCATCTTCAAGGATATGATCTTAAAAGTACTAGGTAACAAGGTGTTCATTTCTCCATATATTTGATAATCTGGTCCCTCTATTCCTCATTCTCATATTTTATATCTGCTCACTTTTTTATTTGTACTTCTTCAGTCACATTTTGCTCAAGTGTCTCATCACCTTATGCCAGGTTCTCTACCTCCCATCCCAGTTTATGCTAAACTCCACTACACATCATTATCATCATGGTAATAACAGTGTAAAGGCTTAAAATCTTTCAGCTCCTCCTCGTTCTGTATAGCATGAGTTATTTGCCTGGCATTTGGAAAAGCATGAAAATTCTGTGTAATCTTTCAAGCACTGTTCCTTATTGTCCTGAAAACTATATCCAGTTTTCCCAAATCCTTCTGAATGCCCTAAAAAAGAAAAAAGTGAATCGTCATTCTATAAAATGGGGCAAAATCCAAACTCAATGACCAGCACTCAGAAAACAAGATTAAGGCTGCATTTCCCTTACAGCCCCTTTCTGCTCTTCAGATTGGTGAGTTTCTCCTGTCCTGCTCCTTCCTTCCATCCCTCTTTTCCTCCCTCCCTCTCATCCTTCACTTCTTTCCTTGTTTCCACAAATATGTATTGACCACATGTATGTTCCAGGCATGTTTATAAACACTGAGAACATATAGACGAAGAATCATCATCTTGCTAAAGGATTCCCAAGGTCATACCAAAACTCCTGTTTCAAGCAGATGGGAGACCAGGTCTTTGGTCAAGCTTAGTAATTCGGGGATTAAAGAAAGGTATTGGGGTGGGGTAAGAGAAATGGTCCTCAGGCATTAGAAACAAGAAAGGACTGAAAGGAGCCACCATCCAAAGAAATCCCTTACATGTCACATCCCAAAAGAGTGAAGGGCAGAGAAATGAAAACCAAGAAGTAGCAAAACCCAACACTCAGCTGAGATGAATGGAGCAAACAGACTCTTGAGAGTAAACTAGAGATGGAGCCCCCAGCAGGATGCTCTGGAGTATCTATGCACACAGTCAGATTCTTTCTATATAGTGTCCAACTGTACCACAGGAACATAGCTGCCAGGGCTCCAAACCACAATAAAAGCATGTGGGAGAGTAAAGTGTGCTGAGAGACTCACACAGGGCTTGACAACAGTTGCCACAGATAGACTGACACTTCAATGCAGGGATGGGTCAGATAGACAGCAGGAATAGAAGAGCATTCCACAAAGGAATTCACTAACATGAGTCATCATACATTTTGGGGAATAAAATTTTGAAACAAATTATTTAGAGATGATGACTAATATTCTCCCCTATATATGTAGAAGCTAGAAATTTCAAAAAAAAATTAAATATATAACTTAATAATTTTAGAGCAAGAATAACTGGAGTTTGCTAGACCATGCCCTTGAGTATCTATACTCTGGGAAGGTTAAATTTATCTTGATCACGTTAACTAAGGCCAAAATCAAGTCTGGGTTTCTTGTGCCTCCTCTACTCTAACTTCTGCTTGGTATTCTGTCTGCTAGGGCCACACAAGTCAGCTCTGAGACAATATGGCCTCACACAGGAACTGTGCTTCCAGTGGAGAATAAAACCATCCATTGACTATAACCCCAGAAAGCAGGTAAGAAAATTATAAGTTTTCACATTAGCAATTTATAATATTACACAACTTTGGAGATTGTAGTGAGACACAAATGAGAGAAGACATGAAAATGGTTGTTTACCGTTATTTCTGTTCATATCCTAATAGGAACCTAACTGTGTGCTCAGTGCATAGTAATGGTATGCTCACAAATATTTACCAATCATCATTCAGAGAGCTAAGGAGATGTTTTGGCTTGATTAAGGTTTCCCCATATAAACTTATATTCTCTCATTGCTAGATGCCCAGCTGTTGGCAATTTGGGAATTGGAGCCTCCTGAAGGATTTATTATTGGGGGACAGGCTTATGGATATTATAACTAACTTCTCCTTGCCAGTATTTGGACATGCTCCTGTTGCTGTTGTCCACCTGATATTGGCCAGGAGGTGATATCTAGCCTCTGCTCATATCACTGTTTTCTCTAGCCATCATGGAGCTTCCCCTTGAGTCCATAAGCCAAAATAAACTCTTTCCTCACACAAGCTATTCTTTGTTGGGTTCTTTGTGCCAGCAATGTGAAGATTATTGATACAGTAAATTAGTACCAAGTAGTGGGGTCACTACTGCTAGAAACCTGGCTGTGTGGCTTTGGCATTCTGGAATTGATTTGTGGGAGAAATGTGGAATTATTTGAAACCTTGGACTAAGAGACACCTTGTAGTAAGTACAGCTTGATGGACCATTCTGGTCAGAGTTGAAAGACCTAAATGCAGTAATAACTATGGATTGTGAGGTTTGACTTATCAGGATGAGAAAGAACCTTGTAGTAACTGGCTAGAAGCAGCTTGGTGAGAGGCTTGCTACATTCTGACTGCCTGGCCTGAGGACTTGTGCAAGATTGAGTTGCATAGAAATGGATTGGTGTGAGCAGAAAGATATGGCACAGAAAGAAATGAAATATTTGGACTGAAATTGTTGCCCATTCAGCTGCAATTGTTTGAGAGATTACAATCATTGAGATTTGGTCAGCTAACTGCATTGGGACAACAGGAAGAATGCAGACACTGTTGAAGGGGTCTAAATGCTAAAAGTATTTCCTATACTTCAAAGTCTGCTTTATTCCCCATTGGCTTAATAAATTGGTAGCCCACCTGGTATTATGGAGGATAACAAATACAGGAAATATAGGATCACTAACATGGTTTTGTTTTTTGAAAATGACCATGGGCAATGTGAAGCATGTTTGTTGGGTTACCTGTGTGGAGGCCTGATGGAGCCATGTGTATGAACTGTGCATTGAAATGGAGACCCAGTGAAGACATGGGATGGCTGCCAAGGAGAGTTGCTGGCCCTGAATGGTGTATTCCCAGGGCGATGAGCAGCCAAGCTAGATGAGCAGAATTGGAACTCCAGAGAATTGTCGCTGGTTAAAGTTGCTGGTCTTGGAGCTACAGAGTTTGGTGTTTGCCCTATTTCTTTTAAATCTTGTATTGGTTGAATATTTCTTTGCTATACCTAGTGCCATCTTCTGCAGTGTGAATATTTATTCTGTGCCATTATGTTTGGGGTTTTTTTTTTCTTTCCTTTTTTTTTTATTACAGCCAAGTTAAAAGACCTTGGACTATGGGGATGTTTGAATAGCATTGGGGTTGATAGAATCTTTGTGGACTCTTAAGGTTTGACTGAATGCATTGCATTTTACATCATGTATGGTTATCAGTTTGGGGTATCCATGGGTGGAATGTGGTGGTTTGATTCAGATGTCTCCCATAAACTTATGTGTTCTGAATGCTAGGTTCCCAGCTGCTGGCAAATTGGGAAATGGAGCATCCTGCAGTAGATACATTGTTGGGGGCAGGCTTTGGGGTATTATAGCCAAAATTCCCTTGCAAGTGTTTGGCACACACTTCTGCTGTTGTCCACTTGATGTTGTCCAGGAGGTGATGTCTACCCTCTGCTCATGCCATTGTTTTCCCTGCCATCATGGAACTTCCCTTTTAGTCTATAAGTCAAAATAAACCCTTTCCTCCCACAACCTGGTCTCAGTCAGGTTCTTTATTCTAGCAATGTGAAGCTGACTGCAACAGGGGATAAAAGAGCACATTTTAGAGTTTTCCAGTTTCTGTGGCACAAATATTTGTTTCATGGCTTATTAAAGAGCTATGAATGTAATGTGATTGAGATGGATACAACTCTTTGGAGACTGTACAAGCTGGTTCCACTGTACCATTGAAGTAGACCTCAATAAAATATGAAATATTTCTACAATGAAAATGTTAAGATGATTAAAAAATAAAAGAAATCTAAAAAGATACTAGACAATGGAAACACATGCCATGCTCCTGGATTGGTAGAATTAGTACTATAAAAATAGTTATATTACCAAAAGTAATTAATGGATTAAAGGCAATCTCCATCAACAGCATTCCTCAATGAACTGGGAAGAAACAATCCAAAACTTCATACAGAAGTACAACAGACCACAAATAAACAAAGCAATCCTAACTAAGGGGTAAGAACACAGCTGGAGACATCACAACACCTGGCCTCAAATTATACAATAGAACCATAGTGACAGTGACTTCATTGCACTGGTACAAAAAAACAAACATGTGAGACAGAGTAGAGGACCCAGAAATAAACTGCTTGTATCCCACATTGTTTTGACCACCTAATCTTCGAAAAATGACCCAAAAACATTTGTTGGGGGGTGGGGGGTGAGTCATACCTGCTCAACAGATGATACAGGCACAACTGGGAGCTACCTGCAGAAGAATGATACCAGACCTATATCTTTCACCCTAATCAAATCTCCTTAATCTAAACTCTGAAACACAGAAACTGTTAGAGGAAAAACTGGGGAACATGCTTCAAAGCAAAGGAATAAGCAAGGACTTACTGAACAGAATGACAGGAGAATGCCACAAGAAATAACAAATGGGACTTACATAAAATTAGAAAGTTCCTGTACATCAAAAGAACCCATCAGCAAAGCTAAGGTGGTGGCTCCATAAACTCATGTATTCTGAGTGCTAGGTCCCTAGGTAATGGCAATCCGGGAATTGTAGCCATGCTAGAAGAGGTGTGTTGTTGGGGAAAGGCTTACGGGTGTTATAGTCAGCTCCCCCTTGCCAGTGTTTGGCACATTCTCCTGCTGCTGTTGTCTACCTGATGTTGATATCCAGCTGCTATTCTTTCACAGCTTCCCTTGCCATTATGGAGCTTCCACTTGAGTCTGCAAGCCAACATAAACTCTTTCCTCCCACAAGCTGCTTTCGGTCAGGCACTTTGTGCTAGCAACACAGAGCTAACTGCACCAGGAAGAGTGGTACCAAGAAGTGGAGTTGTTGCTGCTAGAAACTGGCCTGTGGCTTTTGGCTTTGTTACGCTGATTTGTGGAAAGAATGTGGAAGTATTTGAAATCTTGATCTAAGAGACAGTTTGCAGCACTGCAAGTATAGCTTGATGGACTCTTCTGGCCAGAGTTGAGAGATCTGGATGCAATAAGAACCATGGACTGTGAAGACTGGATTATGAAAAGAAGAAAGAACTTGTTGGTACTAGTCTACAGCAATTTCTGTGAGAGACTTTCTGCATTCTGTCTGCCTTAGTCCTGAGAACTTGTGAAGGTTTGTCTTGCATGGAAATGGGCTGGTGTGAGCAGATGGATATGGCACAGAAAGAATTGAAATCTTTGGGCTAAAACTATTGTCTGTTCACTGCAATTGTTTAAAGATTACAGCTATTGAGACTGGGCCAGCTGTTCTGCATTGAGACAAGTAGAAAATGTGGACTCTTTTGAAAGTAAGGGGCTTAAATGCTGAAGGACTGTTCTACACTTTAAGATAGGCTTTATTTCCCCTCTGGATTAGTAAATTTGGTAGCCTACCTGGTACTATGGAGTATAACAAATACATGAAACGGAGGGTTATTAGATTTGCAACACAGTTTTCTTTTTTAAAATGGCCATGGGCAATGTGAGGCAGGGTTGTTGGAAGTCTCCTGATGGAGCCATGAGGATGAGTCATGGGTTACAGTGGAGACCCAGTAGGGATGCCAAGGCTATGGGATGGCTGCCAAGGAGAGCTGTTGGCATAGAATGTGTTGTTCTCCTGGCTATGAGCAGCCCAGCTAGAGGGGAAGAATTGAAGCTCCAGAGACTGATCAGAGATGTCAGACTTGGAGTTATGGAATTTGGTGTTTGCCCCGTTTTTTTGTGTGTGTGTATTTTTTTTAGATTTTGTATTGGTTTAATCTTTTCTTATTATGCTCAATGCCATCTTTTGCAGTATGAACATTTATTTGTACCATTATCATTTTTTTATTTTTATAAGCTAACAGGTTAAGAGACCTTGGACTATAGGAATATTTGAGCAGCATTGGGATTGATAAAAATGATAAGGACTTTTAAAGTTGAGCTTAATGCATTCACTTTATATCATGTATGGTTATCAGTTTATGGGGCCATGAGGCTAAAAGTGGTGGTTTGAATTAGGTGTTCCTTATAAACTTATGCATTCTGAATGCTAGGTTCCCAGCTGATGACAATTTGGGAACCAGGGCCTCCTGGAAGAGGTGTGTTGTTGGGGACAGGCTTATGGGTATTGTAGCCAGAGTTCCCTTTTCAGTGTTTGGCAAGCTCTCTTGCTGCTGTTGTCCACCTGATATTGACCATGACATACTGTCAAGCCTTTGCTCACGCCATGTTTTCCCCTGCCATCATGGAGCCTTCCTTCAAGCCTATAAGCCATAATAAACCCTTTTCCTCCCACAAGCTGCTTTTGGTCAGGTGCTTTGTATGAATAAAACAAAGCTAACTGTACCAGCTAATAAACAACCTTCAAAATGGGAGGAAATCTTTGCCAGCTAATCTTCAGACAGGGAATTAGTAACCAGAATTTACAATAAACCACACAAATTAAACACCAAGATATAAAGGTGTCAATTACCAAATGGGCTAATGAAATGAACAGACAGTTCATAAAAGAAGAAACACAAATGGTCAGTGAGTATTTTTTAAAGTGTGCAATATCCCTAGGCATCAAAGAAATGCAAATCAAACCTACTTTGAGGTACCATCTCACTCCAATCAAAATGGCAATCATCAAGAAAACTGACAACAAATGTTGGTGAGAGTGTGGGGAAAGGAATTCTCATTCACTGCTATTATGGATGCAAATTAATATAGCCACTATGTAAATCCGCATGAAATTATCTCAATCAGAAATAGAACTCCCATGTGACCTACCTGTACCACTTTTGGGCATATACCCTGAGGAGTCCACACTACTACAAAGATACTTGCACATCCATGTTTATTGCAGCACTGTTGATAATAGCTAAGAGCTGGAATCAGCCTATATGTCCATCAAAAGATGAATGAATAATGAAAAGGTGGTCTATATATACTATAAAATTCTGATGAACAACATGAAAAAAATGAATTTATGAAATTTACATGAAAAATAATGGAACTGGAAATAATTATACTAAGCAAAGTAAACTAAACTCAGAAAGATCAAAAGTGCATGCTCTGCATAATAAGCAGACCCTAGCTTATAATATCTACATTTGTGCATTTATGAAGGGGGAAACGTGTGTAAAACTTATAAAGGTAAAATCGTTACCAAGAGTGTGTACAAAGAGAAAAGTAGGAAGAGGGATGTGGGAATAGAAACAGGACACATGTGACATGTAAACATAAATGGGTTAAGATACTGGAGAGGGAGGGAGATGAGAGAGAAGAAAGGAGGAAAATCAACTAAAACAAATTGTATTTGAAATAAGCCAGGTGTGATTATACACACATTTCATTCTAGCACTTAGTAGGCTAAGATAGGAGGGTCACCTTGAATTTGAGTCCAGTCTGAGCAACAGAGTGAATTCCAGGTCAGTTTGGCCTAGGGTTAGACCCTGTTTCAAAAGACAAGAAAGAAAGAAAGAAAGAAAGAAAGAAAGAAAGAAAGAAAGAAAGAAAGAAAGAAAGAAAGAAAGAAAGAAAGAAAGAAAGAGAGAGAGAGAAAGAGAGAGAGAGAGAAAGAGAGAGAGAGAGAGAGAGAGAAAGAGAAGAAGAAGGAGAAGAGAGGAGGAAAGAGAAAATGCCAGAATGAGTGATACCTAAATCTCTTTATATTAAGCAAAAAAAAAGAAGAAGAAGAAGAAGAAAGAAAAAGGATCCCTCAATAGCCAACCAACCACCACTAACTAAAGGGCTCTCATATTTCTTTGGTCTTTACTAGTCATCCAGCCTGCACATTCCTCACAGACAAAATAAAATAGTTCATCTATATCACTAACAAGTACTTCATTTCACAGAAAAGTAAACAGACCCAAGCATCTCTTCCTAGTACTATGGCACTAATTTCTATCTTAGCTTGCCCTAATTTAGCTCACTAGCTGGAACCTGACCTTGCTCTAGATATTGCTATTGCCTACCACACTTCCAAAAACAATTGTGACTATAGCATTGGCCAGAAGTAATGGAAAGGCTTCTTTTTGGAAAAAGAAGATGATATATATATATATATATATATATATATGTGTGTGTGTGTGTGTGTGTGTGTGTGTGTGTGTGTGTGTATGTATGTATGTATATGCATATGTATATGTATATGTATATGTATATGTATATATATGTATGCATGTATATGTATATGTATATGTATATGTATATGTATATGTATATGTATATGTATATGTATATTCAGATAGAAGACCAGCAGCAGTCATACAGAAATCAGTGTCAAGCAGAACTTCCAGAGGTAGTGCTGAAAGATCAGAGGAGCCTGAGTGGAAGCCTTGATGATGTTCACATGCACCAAGTAGAGGCAGAGAGAGGAATGTTCACCCTATGAACATCACTAAAAGTATTGTATCTTTAAGTTAGCTGAATTTGAATTAAAGCTCTAGACAAAAATATTACAACCTGGTCGGTCTTAGGACCTGAGTCATTGATTGCCCAGCTATGCTTATATGCTGCTAATAATTTCAAGGGTCCTTCAAAGAAAAGCAACTTTGGACTAGAGACTCTCATCACTCCCTCTGAAGGTCATAAGTAAATATTTAGTCTTTCTGCACATCTGTACAACTTATTGGGAAGATTTCTGGTCCTCCTGACTGCTTACTTCTCCCTTGCATATTTCATCTTCTAGTTTTGCCTTTGATCAACCAGGCCACACCTGCAGCTCTCTGCTGCTCCCTTCTGTTAAGAGGCTGTAACAACATAATATCCCCATCCTTTGAACAGGAATCCAAAAGGTACCATGAACCTTTTGCCCACAACCAGTGACTTCTGCATTCTTTCACTCATAGCCTCTGAATGTTTCTGTGAAATACTGACAACTCTTCCTGCTTTGTACGTGGGTTTGGATTCAGCAAAACAATATCTCCTTGATTATTTTTCATAATTTCTCTATTAATCCTAAATTTCCAGTTATTTTTCTCAAGAATAATGAGCGTCTTCAAAGAGACAATATAAATGGAAAGACAGATATTGTTGAATTAACTCCCATGGGAAAATCATTCCATTGAAAATTTTCATACAATCTAAGTGAAAACCACAAATTTCCATTTCCAGGTCTAACATTTCGCTTTCTGTACAGACCCAATTTGTTCTGTTTATCTTCCCCTGATTCTTGTGTATAGACTTCTGGGATAGAGTTAATAGCCTGAGCTTGTCTGGCCCTGGAATTCTAGTAGCTGGAGCATAATACCAGGCCTCTGGAGGATAAGTCACATAAGTCTTTCTAAGAAGTTAAAATATTATTTACCATGTGACTATCCAGAATAGTTTTGCCATAAATTCATCAAAATTGGAAAAAAGTGATAGTTAATCACAACCCCAAAACAGGCAAATATATATACAAACCAAGACAATGTTTAAAATATAAATGTCTTGATATGGACACTGGCAAAGGGTTTTCTATGTCAGCATTCACCCCAGTTCATGTAGCCATGAGTTGAGACTTGTTAACAAAACAAAAGTTATCTCCAGAATGCTATTGCACCAAGACATACTGAGGACAGACTTGATGAGGTTCTTTAGTAAAACACAGTACAATTTAATCGACAATGTTTAGAAAATATATGGCATGCTTACCATGCTATTTTTATTCTCTATCTTCATCATTGTGCAATCTTACCAAGAATAAACAATTTTAGGGGCTGGAGAGATGGATCAGCAGTTAACACATTTACCTGCAAAGCCTAACAACCTTGGTTTGATTCCCCAGTACCCACCTAAAGCCAGATGCATTTTGTGGCACATGCATTTGGAGATTGTTTACAGCTGCTAGAGGCCATAGCACAACCATATTCATTCTCTCTCTTTCTCTCTTCTCTCCATCTTTCTCTGCTTGCAAATCATTAAAAATATTTTTATAAAAGAATAAACAACTTCATAACTCAAAAACACACAAATTATCACTATTTTCTTTTCCAAAGTGAAGAGAAGGATCATAGCATGCCAGTAGAATTTCTTATATTTTTTAAGCATATCCTCTCTAGATGTATCCATAGTAATAACATTTTGGTTCATTTGTTTATAAGTGCAGCAGGTGAGTATCTGGAAATTAGATTTATTGAAAACTCTACCCAGTTATTACTTAATAGGCTATCTATATGTCTAACATGTCTTTTCTAAAGGTAAACGTACTTTTACTCAGAAGTGAGCTGAAGTTACTCCATATAATAACAAATCAGTTCCTCTCTACTTAAATAATTTTATTTTACCCTTTAACTAACCTTGAGCATTTTCCACTTTTAATAAATAATTTTTTTCTTTCACTGAATGAAACTGAGTAAAAATTTATGCTGCCAACTTTATCCAAGTATATCATTATGAAGACAGCATATCTTACTGTGAAATGTAATGTGCTTATTGTGACATGGTTTAAAATAGCATCATTAGAATGTTGCCAGTGCATAGAGATGTTACCAACACTGGATTATACATATGCTAAGGAGTGAGACAGGCTATTCTTAACTGTGAATGTGACAGACATAATTCCACCCTTCTCATAATAAACTCATGGTACAGAGACCCATCACTTGACAAAGATATGTTTTATTAATTGCAGCTTAACTTAAAATAGTGAACAGATCCATCTTGTCTATATAGCAACTTAAAACTGAATATTGAAACCATTACTGAAAAAATTAGCAAATCAACCTGCCTCTATTATTAAGAGTCAGCAACTAGTAATAAATAGTAATAAATGTGTATGTCCTGCATTCCCAGGTTTTATATTATAGGTAGCCAACATAAAAAAACTGATAAAGTCATAAAAGTTTTATGTGAACACATAGTTCGGCTATTTGAATTAAATAATAAATAAGATTAGTCATTAATTTGCTAATGGTTCTTAACATTTCTTGGACCTCTACCAATATTTGTGCTTTTAATGTTCTGTCAGGAAATATATTTCTCCAATCTTGCCACTAGATGGCATAAGATTGGAGACTCACCCACCTAAAAGTAAGTTTTAAAAAAATGTTTAAAAAATAATAATGCTTTGGGCTGGAGAGATGGCGTAGTGGTTAAGCGCTTGCCTGTGAAGCCTAAGGACCCCGGTTCGAGGCTCGGTTCCCCAGGTCCCACGTTAGCCAGATGCACAAGGAGGCGCACGCGTCTGGAGTTCGTTTGCAGAGGCTGGAAGCCCTGGCGCGCCCATTCTCTCTCTCTCCCTCTACCTGTCTTTCTCTCTGTGTCTGTCGCTCTCAAATAAATAAATAAAATTTTAAAAAATAATAATAATAATAATAATGCTTTAAAAATAATAATAATGTTAAAACAAAATACAAGGCACCAAAAAAAAAAAATCCTTGTGGGCATGATGGATATAGAAAGTAAGTTCACAATGTCCTGAGTCAAAGCAAATAAGAAAAATTACAATGAACTTTTTGTACACCAGATTCTAGCTCTCCCATGTAAAAAGATACTAGAATTTCATAAGTTAGCACAGATGGAAATAGAGAAGAAAATTAGTGGTGAAAGCAAATGTTTCCTCTGAAATTATCTGTTTTTCACTGTAATAGATGTTACAACAGAATAGCAATAGGGAGAACCGTAGAAAGAAAACCCCTTTCTGAAAAAACACAGATCCATATGAATGCAACTGTTAAGAGCATATGCACTAAGAGGTTAAATAATTAGTCGAATTTAAATTGAAACTACCTTTTATAGGACTAGCAGTTCAATAGACTGGTTTACTCCCACATTACCACACACGTGAGAGTAACGTGTTACACTGTGGTGCTATGATGGCTATGACATCCTAGAGGATAAGAATTTTTCAAGCTCTGTAATAGTTTTATAAGGCCATGAATGTATATGCTGTCTACATATAGTCAGCCTAAACGTTGTTATGTAGTGTGTAACTACATTTCACACTATAAAAAATAAATGCAGGGCTGGAGAGATGGCTTAGCGGTTAAACGCTTGCCTGTGAAGCCTAAGAACCCCGGTTCGAGGCTCGGTTCTCCAGGTCCCACGTTAGCCAGATGCACGAGGGGGCGCACACGTCTGGAGTTCGTTTGCAGAGGCTGGAAGCCCTGGCGCGCCCATTCTCTCTCCCTCTACCTGTCTTTCTCTCTGTGTCTGTCGCTCTCAAATAAATAAATTAAAAACAATTTTAAAAATGCATACCTCCAAACTAGAAAATACCAAGTACTGGCAAGGAGAAGTTAGATTGTTTACGCATTCCTTATCATAGGGTAGTCCTCCTATTTGTTTATGATTGCTATTAAAACTACATGCCGTACAATTCTCACAGCGGCTTTGTGCAAGTCATGTTTCCTGAGTCTCATATTGCATCAAGAAGCAGTCAAGAGACTGACCTGTACCATCTGTGTTTATGTTAATATACTCGGTGATGCCAGCACAATGAAAACAGCTAATGAAAAATTTCTCCTAACTTACCTGTTGATAATTGGTACCCAACTATATCTCATTTTTGCCTTTGATTTGCATTTTCTTAATGTCTGATGGTGTTAAATATCATTTAATGTGCCTATTGGCCATTTGGATGTCTTCTGTGATGAAATGTCTATTTGAATCCTTTGTGTTTATGGCTGTGCTTTTGTCTTATTATTGAATTCTACAAATGCTTTATACATGTTGAGTATGTCTTACCAGCATAGAACTAAAGAATATTTTTCTCAATCTGTGAGTAATCTTCATTTCAAGTCAAATGCTCTACCACTAAACTATACTCTTATCTTTACTTTTTTTTTTTTTTTTTTTTTTTTTGAGGTAGGTTCTCACTGTCATCCAGGCTGACCTGGAATTCACTAAGGAGTCTCAGGGTGGCCTCGAACTCACAGCAATCCTCCTATCTCTGCCTCCCGAGTGCTGGGATTAAAGGTGTGTGCCACCAAGCCCTGCATTATCTTGACATTTCTTAATGACATCCTTTGGAGCCAAAAGTATGTTTTTATTTGTTTGTTTGTTTGAATTTTTTTTTTTTTTTTTTGGTTTTTTTGAGGTAGGGTCTCACTCTAGCTCAGGCTGACCTGTAATTTACTATGTAGTCTCAGGCTGGCCTTCAACTCGTGGAGATCCTCTTACCTCTTCCTCCCAAGTGCTGGCATTAAAGCCATACACCACCATGCCTGGCTCTAATATGTGTTTTTTATAATTTGTCATTCTCTTTTGTTACTTGTATTTTCTCCTATTTTCCTTCCAAAATATAATATCTTTAGCTCATATATAAGGTTGAGAGTGTAGGCGGAGGTCAGATCATACAGACAACTTGCTCACCATAATAAGGAGTTGAACATTAGTCTAATTGCTGTAGATAGAAATTAAAAGATTCTAGGTAAATAAATAGCATATCCTGGTTTCTCTTCAGATTCTATAAACAGTTCACCTTTTATGAAGTATAGGAATAACATGGCCAATAGAAATGATGAAAAATCTAATTAATAAAAATTATAAACATATTTTAGGGCAGTTTACTTGATAAATAAAAATATCATTTTATCATCTCAAAAAAAAGAAAGAAATGAAGAGTAATATTCAGATTCAGAATATATTTTAAAGGAAGGACCAGATGAGTTTACTCAAGTATCAAATGTTAGAAAGAATTAAATTCATGAAATCAAATATTTAAATTAAAAAACATAATTTACACTTCTATTTTTGAAAGACAAAAACACTCACATTTTTAAAACAGGTTTGAAATGAAATTTGAATAAAAGCCCTGTTGCCCCCCCTTCCTCCTCCTCTGGGCCTATGGGGAATTTTGTTGTCATAGCATTAGTTTGTGCATTGTGATAGTTTTAGTCATGGCAAGGTGTACCAGTAATGATATATAGTTTATTGCACTGATTGCTATGGAAGGGCAGAGCCAGAAACTAGAAAATAATCAATTATTTTTAAATATCCATCAAAGAGTTTTTCATTAAATATTTGACACCTTTTACACACACAACTTCTATTTCTGAAAAACAGCCTTTCCCTGTGATGTTATCCAAAGAAGTAGCACAGACATCCGGGCTTGTATTGTGTAATGTTTTACTCCCTAGCCCCAAAACACATTATCAGACCAGCATTGTCCATAAGTGGCTAGTTCACTGGCAGATTAAAGGACTTATAGAATAAAGACAAAGAAGACTCTCCTTGCTGGATTCTGAAATTGACACATCATGGAAAGGAGCTTGAACCCCTACCACAATAGAACAAAACCACGCTGTAGTGAACAGCTTCATGTTGCTGGGATAAACATTCAACTAAACACAGTTTGTGGGAGGAACAGGGCTTATGTCAGTTTATAGATCCAAGGTGAGTTCCATCAGTGGTGGAAGAAGCTTGTTCCCTTTCACAGATCTAAGCAGAGAGAAACAACCAAACAGCCAGCAAACCTTAAAAAAAAAAAAAAAAATAGCAGAGTCCCCCTTCAGAGCTCACATTACTCTCCACACCTGTTGCAGTCAGGTTCGCATTGCTGGTAGAAATCACCCAACCAAGAGCAGCTTCTGGGAAAAAGAGATTTATTTTGGCTTACAGGCTCGAGGGGAAGCTCCACGATGGCAGGGGAAAATGATGGCATGAGCAGAGGATGGACATCACCCCCTGGCCAACATAAGGTGGGCCACAGCAACAGGAGGGTGTGCCAAACACTGGCAAGGGGAAACTGGCTATAAAGCCCATGAGCTCGCCCCCAACAATACACTCCCTCCAGGAGGCCTTAATTCCCAAATATCCATCAGCTGGGAACCTAGCATTGAGAACACCTAAGTTTATGGGGGACACCTGAATCAAACCACCACAACACCTTTGTGCTGGAATCTGGATCTGCCCCCAGTTACACCTTAGAGCTGGACTCCAACATCCACCTGTGTTGGGGGGGGGCATACATCCAAACTACCACAAATGTGCATACTACAGCCATGGCTAAACTAAACTAAGCCTGGTAAAAGGGGGAGACAAGGCCAACATAAAGGCAGGAGAAGGCAACAGGTCAAAACACAGAAGCAAGTAAGCATGCAGACTCAGAACTCAACAATCTGGATCTTGAAGCCAGGTTTCCAGGAACAGACAACCCACTCTTCCACTTAAAATAGGTTAGGAGGGCTAGAAAGATTGCTTAGTGGTTAGAGTACTTGCCTGTGAAGCCTAAGGACCCAGGTTCAACTCCCCGGAAACCACATAAGCCAGATGCACAAGATGGTGAGCATGTGCCTGGAGTTCGTTTACAGTGGCTACAGACCCTGGTGCATGCTTTTGCTTTCTTTTCTCTATGACTCTCTCTCTCTCTCTCTCTCTCTCTCTCTCTCTCTCTCTCTCTCTCTCTCTCTCATAACTAAATATATAAAGGGTTTTTTTTTTAACAAAAGATAGGTTTCTCACAAGTCGCTCACTTTCATTGACCTTGTATTACGAACAAATCTGCAAGGACAGACTGTGATTTGGCCACTGTTAGATATTGGCAACCAACTATCTCTTTTCCATTTAAATGAAGCTATGACTGTCCCACAGTATGTCTTCAAAAATAGCTTAACATTGCCAGGTTATAAAGCTCTCTGTGACTCTAAGAAAAGGAAGAAATTTAAAACTGATGCTCTTCTTTCCAAAAATCCACAGATAGTATTCCATGGCACTTCAACTTTCTGTAACTGTCATCAACCAGAATGGAAATCACAACAGAAGTGTTTTGTTATGTTTTGTTTTGTTTTTCCAGTGAATTTTAATTGATTCATCACTCATAACCTACCTGAGGAATGATGAGATATCAGAAAGAATATGTCTGGTGATAAGATGAAGTTTATGAGCGTTACAAGTGTCTTATCATATTATGCTATACCCTAGGTTCAAAATAGAAAGAAAATGGGAAAGGCTGTCACTAGAAGCATGTGGGGGCCTGATAAGCAAGGAGGGATTGGAATAAGTCTCAGAGATAAATTTAACCAAAAGAAACAAAACTCAACTAATAAATATTCTGAGTGTCAAAAGATCTAAAATATGAACGAGGATATTATGATATATTTTAAACTGCATATTCACACACATTATTCATGAATGCCATATGTGCCATATGTGCATATGAATGCAAAAGGAAGGGTTGGAAGAAAACACTGTTTAATAAAACTTCTGGAAAGGGCACTGGGAGATGGGAGTGGTCAGAGGGGACTTGAGCTTTATTATAATGTCTGATTTACTTTCAGAACAATATATTCATGAATTGTTTATGCAATGAATGTGTCCCTCAAATTCATATGTGGAAAACTTAATCCCCAGAGTCACTGCTACTTGACAGTTGGGACCTCTGGGAAGTGGTTAGGCCATAGGGGCAAAGCCCTTCATGGATTCATGGGTTATCTCAGGAGTGGCCTTGCTATAAAGGCCATCTCTCTCTCTGGCTTGCTGACTCTGCACCACCATGTCGTACCTTCTCCATGCCACAATGCACAAAACTTGCCTGCACTTGCTGCCAGTGCACACTCCTGGATATCCCCGCCTCCAGAACCATGTGATACATAAATTTCTGTTTTTTGTAAATCATCCAGTCTATAATATTCAGTTATAGAAACAGAAAGAGAACTGAGATAAATAAGCATGCTTCTAAGTTATTTAGGAAAATTATGAAGAAAAATCTGAAAGACAGGATATGCTGTTATCTGGTTTGCCAGCCTGTGAATCGATAGAGAATAGCCTTAAGGCTTGCAAATTCATGCTACCAAATTCTGAGGCATTGCTTTTGAAAGTCCCTAACATCCACTGCTCATTGAAATGAGCAGGGATAAGAGTTATCTAAATGTTGCCAAATGAGAAAATTGTATTCATTAGAGAATAGTAGATTTCTTTGGAGTTCAATTCTCAAGAAAGATGAACTGCTCTAAGCTCTTCTCTTTTGACCTTGTTTAAATATTAAAGCTGTCCCTGTCAGAAAGTTGGCCAGAGATAAGCTGAAACAATGGCATTGATAAGGAACCTTGAAGTCTGAGGTATCCAGCAGTAAATTAGCTATGAACAAACAGGAAACAACAAAGGACAAGCAGCCCATTAAACCCCAGCTTAAAGTTAAAATCTCATAAAATTTTCCATCTTGTCATTTTTCATGATCCTATTCCAGCCATCTTAAGTTATTCATCACTAACTGAAATCTCTAATACCAAACCAAAAACTTCCTCAGCCATTTGTCTGAATACTAATCACACTTTCAAAACATTATGAAAAGGTAAGATAAGAAAGGAAACAAAAAGAATAGTGAGAAATTCACTTGCTTGCATCAGATCTCTCAAAGCTTTCCAAATCATGACCTAATCTAAAATGTTCTAGAAGCACAAGGTAAAATCATATTTACTTCCACATGCCTTGTGAATATCTAATAGAAAGGGCGCTCTGGGATAAAAGATCAGAGTAGGCGCCCAGTGACACATTTTCTTTATGACTCTCAGAGGTCCTCCTCTTCAGAGGGATGAGGATGACAAATAGGAAGAGCAGTTCTCAGTGTGTTTGGGGACTGAGCTGAGGCAAGGACTCTCCAGCAGCTGAGGAACACTTCCTCTTGTGTTCTTCCTGGAGCCAGTCATGGTGCTCTTAGGCCTTAGAGGCCATCTATACTGTGAGGTCCGAAACTCTGTTGCTATAGAGAAACTCATTGTCTGACAAGAAATGAGCTTGAGAAGGTGGGCAATTCTAGCCCCCGCACTAAAAATGAAAAAAAAAAATGAGGGTCTCCATTAAATTTAGAAGAGATACCCTTCTTCAGTGCAGCTGAAGATGCAGTTTAGGAGATCCCTAAAGCCTGCTTCACCACCTGCTTTTGTTGTTGACAACTTCTATACTTACAGACAACAAACCATGGTATTTCCCTGCATTCCCCTGCTTACCCCTTCCTAACTCTGTTCTCCATCATATCCCCTCTCTCTCTCCAGTAGGTTCTCTTTTTATTTGCTGTCATCATCTTTTTCTCCTATTATGAGGGTCTTGTGTGGGTATTGCTAGGCACTGTGAGGTCTTGGATATGGAGGCCAATTTCTGTCCAGACAGTTGATGTAAGGAGTGGTACTCTTCCTTTTGCTCTTACATTCTTTCTGCCACCTCTTCTGCAATGGACCCTGAGCCTTGGAGGGTACAAGATGTTTCAGTGCTGGGCACTCCTCTGTCCCTTCTCAGCACTATGTTGCCTTGTGGTGACAATAATATTTGCATTTATCCAGACAAGAGGAGGTTTTATATGCATAAGGCTCATGACCTCCCCTGTCACGGGCTTTTGATTAGGTTTTCAGTACCAGGCACATATTCCCCCCCTCCTTAGAGTCGAGTCCTTGGACTCCAAACACTGAGTTCATGTCTGTTTTTAACCAAAAAATTAGGATAATCAAGACTGAGAAAGATAATTTGAGAACCATTATATTTTTATTCAGAAATATCAGGGATATGAGGGAATGGGAGCGTTTGAATATGAGGAAGGGAAAGTGTATACCCCCACGTGGTTCTCAAGCCCATGTGGAAGAACAAAAATGGACCCTGGACATAAAACTGTGAAAAGGAGCTTTTCTAAAATGGTGTGTTCTTTCAAAGAAATCAAAAGGCCATAAAAATAGTAACAGAGACATATCATTTCACTATGACTGAGTGGAAAGGACATAGTCTTACAGTTGCGGGGACTTAGGCATGGAGATGTGAACACCCAAAGAGCCAGAAAGGGGAAATTCTCCTTCCATGAGCCCACCTAAGATACTTGAAGTCAGGGCTCCAGAAGAGGTTGGCTCAGAGAAGGAGTCCATCCATACCTGGGTGTTGGGTGCAGTCGAGATAGTGAGACCTGATTGGATGAGATGAGCAGACATTGAACTCCAATCCTGCTTAATAGACTGAAGGGCTGTGTGACATAGGCAGCCACTTGTGTTTCAGTAGGCAAACGGAATTCAATTTAAGATTTCTAATACTTTCTAACTAGTTCCCTCTCAGTGGGAACAAAAAAGGCCAAGCCAATGAGCTTGCCAACCAACACCAGTGTGAGCGAGGATGTTTTTCTTGTCATACCACAGATACCATCTAGAATTTCCCAGAGGAGACACCTATAGTCATGAGTATTTCCATGAAGCCACAATTATCACTAGATATCAATTTGTATCTGAGCCATTAATGGTCCAGAAGACATTACTGAAGATCTCAAGGAAATTGGCCAGTTTCTCATACCACATCACAAACATGGAGATCTTGTCAGAAGATGTAATGATGACCACCCTTTAAGTGATCTCTAGTCTTCTCCCTGGGGAGGAAGACACCAGTAGATGGCACACCAGTATCACCCCATTTGAAACTGATGGGATCCCTTGGAAAATGGAGATGACACAAGACTTTCTCCATTAAAGGAGACTCATGGGCTGAGGAGATCATTCAGCCTCGTAAGCATAAGGAACTGAGTTGGATCCCAAGAATCCACATAAAAATGGAAGGCATTGTGACTCATATTTGTAATCCTAACACTGAGGAATTGGAGACAGAAGAATCCATGGCACTTGTTTGCCAACCAATATAGCTTAAATGGCTAGCTCTAGGTTAATGAGAGCCTCTGTCTCAAAAAATGTAGAAGGTGTTCCTGAAAAATGACAACCATTCCTCTGGCTTCATGCACGTAGACACATGTGCACACATACACATACTAATAAAAATAAAGGAGGGCTGGAGAGATGGCTTAGTGGTTAAGCACTTGCCTGTGAAGCCTAAGGACCCTGGTTCAAGGCTCGATTCCCCAGAACCCATGTTAGCCAGATGCACAAAGGGGCACATGCATCTGGAGTTCATTTGCAGTGGCTGGAGGCTCTGGAGCTCCCATTCTCTGTCTCTCTCTCTCTCTGCCTCTTTCTCCCTCTGTCTGTTACTCTCAAATAAATAAATAAAAATAATCAACATTTGTAAAAATGAATAAATAAAACTAAAAATAAAGGAGACTTGGGGTTGGGGATATAGTTCAGATAGTAGAGTGCTTGCTACCTCAAACAAGGTGGAAGGCAAGGACCAACACCTATAGTTTCCTTCTGATTACACACATGCTGTCACACACACATGATGAACATGCATGCAAACACACTCACATCAAAAGAAAGTAAATAAATATACAAACATATAATAAGCATCTGCCAAACAGAAGGAGCAGAGAACTACAAGCAGAAATTGAAATGTCATTTTGGTCCTAAAATAAAATGCCATTCTGGGGCTGGAAGAGATGGCTCAGCAATTAAAGAAACTCACTTGCAAAATCTAATAACCTGGATTTGATTCCCCAGTATCCACATAAAGCCAGATGCATAAAGTGGTGCATTATCTGGACTTTCTTTGCAGTTGCAAGAAGCCCTGATGTGCCCATTCACTCTCTCTCTTCTTGCAAATAAAAAAAAAATCAACATAAATAAAAAATGTCATTTGGGGGCTCAGAGATGGCTTAGCAATTAAGACATTTGCCTGTGAAGCCTAAGGACCCAAGTTTGATTCCAGAGAACCCACATAAGCCGGATGCACATAGTGGATCATGTGTCTGGAGTTCATTTGCAGTGGTTGGAGGACCTGGCAAACATATTCTCTCTCTTTCCCTCTCTCTCCCTCTCTCTTTGTCTCCCTCTGTCTTTCCCTCTCTCTCTTCCTCCCTCCCTCCCTCCTTTGTTGATCTCTCATAAATAAATAAATAAATAAAAATAAAATATTTAAATAAAAAATGTTATTCTGTACCAAAAGATGATGAAATATTAGAGAAGTCTTCACAATGTCCAGTGAAAAATATAACATATCCTGTGAAATTATTTTCTTTCATTTCTGAGGGGAAAATACAAATAAGTAACTAAAGAGATTAATTTTTAAAGCAATTCTTTCTTCACTATGCTCTTGTTGCACATTCCTGCATCACTGCTAATAGAGTGCGTGGACTTCGCATTGATTTTCCATTAATAACTACAGCTGTACACACATCCATCCATTATTTGAGAGAGTGCCTCATAGGTCCAATAACATATACTTGCACAGTGGACAGAAACAGTCTGGAAGGGGTGCTGCAGGCCCCAGGGCAAGTAGGGCTAATTGGACTATATGACAATTGAACCCATGACCTTGGCCTCTTCAGACTACAATCAAGTGTTAATAATCAATAACCAGCTGAGCCAAGCCCACAGTGCACCAAAGAGGCAATCAGCTTTGCACTCAACATAGATGAGTCAGAAAACCACCATGGAATGGAGCCTCTTCAGATGGCAGTGACCACTGGATGACTCAAAAATGGTTACAGTGCTGAGAAGTGGCAGCAGAGTGTCCATCACTAACTGAGACATCTCTATCACACTTTCCAAGGCTCAAGAGTCATGATGGAAGAGGGGGCAGAAAGAATGTAGGAATCAAAGGAAGGGGAAGAGTGCTTTGCAATACTGTCTTACAGACACAAAGTGGCCATGGTACTCATGACCCCACAGTGGCTGACACTACCTACACAAGACCTGCATAATAAGAGGGAGTAAATGATGAGATCAAAATAGAAAAGGGTCTAAATGGAAAAAAGAAACGATTGAGGAGGGGGAAAATGAGGAGTATTGGGAGGGGATTATGATTTTGGCATATTGTCTATACTTATGTAAGTTGTCAAGTTAATAAAATATAAATATAACAAGTTGATAATCAATCAATTACTGCTCCAATGAGAATAATTTTGAGACCAACAATAAGATGAACAGTATTTCAGAAAATTAAATGCACATTATTGAAAACTTGGATAGCATATAATAGAGTGAAAAATAAATGTCTGCTTTTGAATTATATCCACTGTAATTTTTGTTGTTTAAAACTTCAGATATCTATCTGTAAAAGAATTTTGAATGCACTTTTAAAGTAAACTTTTTCCTGAGTATTTTTTAGTTTGTTTTTTACAATTTTATACATGTGTATGATGAATTTTTCAAAATATTTTATTTATTTATCTGAGAGTGAAAGAGAGAGAGAGAGAGAATGAGCATACCAGGGCTTCTAGCCACTGCAAACAAACTCCAGATGCATGCACCACCTTGTATATCTGATTTTTTGTGGGTACTGGAGAATCAAATTAGGTCTTTGGGTTTGCAGGCAAGCACTTTAATGGCCGAGCTGTCTCTCCAGCCCTGTATGATGTGTTTTGATCCTTTCATTTATCTCTTCCCTTTCTCCTCCCACGAAACTTCTTATTTCCATTAGAGGTCCCATGTCTTTTTTTTTTTTTTTTGACGTGCTAATTTAAATAAGGATTACTTGCATAAGCATGAGTAGGATGCTATATACTGGAGAATGGGCAATCCTCCATTATCTATGTCACTAAAGGACATGTCTCTCCTCCTAGCAGTTTCCACTATTTACTTTGAAAGGTGTGGGATCTCATGAAGTGCTCCCATATCTATGATGAAATACTGACAGGCTCACTCATGTACAGGAAAGTATCTGCTTTGAGTCCATGAATGTAGCCAATTTCTTAAGTCTGGGAGACAACATTCTGCAGACCCACTTCTCAACTTCCTGCCCTTAAATTCTTTCTGCCCTTTCTTCTGCAAGTTTCCCTGAGGTTGGAGAGTGTGGTTTTGATGACATATTTAGGGTCCTGTGCATATTTTAAAAGTCTTTATCATTTTTAAAGTTAATCCAGGGCTGTAGAAATGGCTTAGTGGTTAAAGCACTTGCCTGCAAAGCCAAAGGACCCAGGTTCAATTCCCCAGGACCTACATAAGCCAGATGCACAAGGGGGTGCATACATTTGGAGTTTGCAGTGACTGGAGGCCTTGGCATGCCCATATTCTCTCCCTCTTTCTCTGTCTGTATGTCTCTCTTCCTCTCTCTCTATCTGCCTCTCTCTCTCTCAAATGAATGAATAAAATGTTAAAAAAAAAAGTTAATTCATAACAAATCAGTACATAAGTGGATTAGTTACATTTCCATTACTGCAAAAAATACTTGCTTGGGCTGGAGAGATGGCTTAGAGATTCAGGTACTTGCCTTTGCAGCCAAAGACCCAGGTTTAATTCCCCAGGACCCATGTAAGCCAGACACATGAGGGGCCACATGCATCTGGGGTTCATTTGCAGTGGCTAGAGGCCCTAGCGTGCCTATTCTCTCTCTTTCTCTCTCCCTCAAATAAATAAATAAAAATAAATATTAAAAATAAAATAAAATAATTTTAAAATACTTGCCTGAACCAACCTAAGGAGGAAGGGCTTTTTGCAGCTTATAGCTCAAGAAGATATATACAGTCCATCATGGGCACAGTGACAGGAACATGGAGCAGCTGGACACGTTCAGTCCATAGACATTGTAATGGTTAAGTTCTGTTGTCAATTTGATCTGATTAGGAATTCTAAGGTATTAATCTTGGGTAGCTCTCTGAGGTTGTTTCCAGGAAGGATTGACTGAGGGAGAAGGCCCTTCTCCCAGAGAGGGCAGCCCTCAGGGAGGGGGTTGACCTTATGTAAGAAAGCCCTGAGAGGAAAGAGCCCATCATCCCACCTGGCTACTGGTGATGCTTGCTGGTGAGTGCTTCACTTGCATGATCATCTTTCCTGTTCAGCTATCCTTCCTCAGCATTGGAACCAAGCATGGACTGAAGACCAGCTGGACTGATGACCAGCTGCTCTCCAGGAAGCCTCCAGGCCTTCAGCACTGGATTGGAACTGCTGAGACATCCAGCCTTGTGAACTAAGCAGCTACCAGATACCTTGACTCTCAAGCCTGCAGATCGCTATTGATGGAGTGCCATAAGCTAGTTCAATAAATTACTTTTTTGGTATAATTCATTCTATACATTTTGTCCCTCTACAGAACACTGACTAATGCAGTAATGAAGAGATTGGTGCTGATGTTAAGCTAGCTTTCTCTGTTTTTATGCAGTCCAGATCCCAGCCCATGGAATAGTGCTGTCCACATTTTATGTGGGTCTTTCCACCTTATATAACCTAACCCAGAAATGCTTCAACCAAGATTTATTCCCATGGTGATCCTAAATCCTGGCAAGTTGACAACTGACATTAACCATCACAATAAGACTCTATGACTTACAAATTCATATCGCATGGGAACTATAATAGGATATCAGTCAGAAAGTATGGAGTAACTTAAGAAAGGAGAAAGTTTGTAACTAACAAAGTGATAAGAACATTACTCATAGCTTCTGTATCTGCTGATACTGAAAGAATAAAAGTAATGACAATGTTGAACACAAACTCCCAGGAGAGCTCAGATGCATGGGCAATGGCTATCTCCACTCTCTCCCAGTAGATATAATGTGGATGGAGGAGACACAAACCAGTAGTGAAGAACTTTGATAGTTAAGTCTATGGCCAAATGACTAGAATTCAGTCACACTTCAGTGCATAGATTTCTGGGAGGGTATTATCACTTAAAAGCTTGGACATTCTGGGTAAGCTTAGAGTAAAGCAGATTGTCCTCTGTAGCATGGGTGAGAGTCTCATCTAACCAGCTGGAGCCCTTGAGCAAACAGACTGAGGTTCATCAGAGGAAGAGGGAATTTTATCTGTAGTTTGCAACTAGCCTCACAGCTAGGCTCTTTCCTGTGTCTCAGCTGACTGATCTTTTTAATGTTCATTCAGTGACTAAGTCATATGATTTGTGAAGGCTGACAAACTCAATGATGCACAGATCAGTTTTCTCCCCTCTGGAAACATCATGTTTCTGCCTAAGAAAAAGGCAAATACCTATTATTACTTTAAACATCTGCATTTTCATGAAAAGAGTAAAGGGAAAGTCGATTCAATTACTCAACAAGCATTGTAGATGGGTGCAGCAGGCCCAGTTACCATGGGAGCAGCAACCATTAGGATTGGCTCATATCATAGCCTTGCTCAAATAATAATCTGACTAGAAGTAGCTTTCCATGGAAATTTTCTTATTAAAAATGAGTTCCGAGGGAGGGAAATACCATGGGATATATTTTATAATCATGGAAAATGTTAATAAAAATTTAAAAAAAATGAGTTACCACATCAACAGTCATAAACCTTATAATGTGTTTGATAGAGATTTCACTATAAATGAATAAGCTGGATCATTACACTTATAGTCATGCCATGAGTCTAATTGGTGTGAATCAGTCCTCTTCAACCCGAATCCCCAGAAAATTCTGTGACTTTCTCACTGAGGAAAGAATGGTAGAGATATCCCAAAAATGATGGAAACTGCACATCTGTAGTTAAGGAAAGCCACAGGAATATCAGCTTTAGCTTTTGGGTTTACTATAGAATTGACAAAGAGGAGTTATAATGTTTCAGTGGGAGTAGGGAAGCATGGGGTATAGGGAGGAAGATTAAGAATGCAATTTCCAATGACTCACAATCTGCAAAGTTAACAAAGTAAAAGTTGACAAAGGTGCCATTGAAAATTTTTGGCAAGGGGCTAGGCAGATGGCTTAGCAGTTAAGGTTCTTGCCTGCAAAGCCAAATGACCCAGGTTCAATTCCCTAGGAATCATGTATGCCAGATGCACAAGGTGATGCATGTGTCTGAAGTTTATTTGCAGTGGCTAGAGCCCCTGGTATGCCCATTCTCTCCCTCCCTCCTTCCCTCCCTCCCTCTCTCTCTCTCTCAAATAAAAGAAATAAAACGTTTAATTTTTTTAAGTTTTTGGCAAGTAATCAGAGATAAGGGGACGAATCAAATGGACATGTTATAAAACTCAATAGAAGGAAATATTTTAGGATGAGAGAAATCAACTTTCTCAAATGATTCAGAATGGGTTCACAAGACTGAAAAGTGATCATATCGTTTACCAGACAAGTCCCTGGTGATCTTTTCCAGAGCCATTTTAGTAGAAAGGTAAGGGCAAAAATCGAGACAGTGTAGACAATGAGTACGACACTTTCAAGAATTGTGGCAGTTAAGAAAAAATATAAAAACCAGGTAAGGTGGCAAATGTCTGCAATCCCAGCACTTGGGAGATGGACACAGTAGGGTATTTTAAGGTCACCCTTGGCTATATAGAAAGTTCAAGACTAGCTTGGGCTATATGAGGTCCTGTGTTAAAAGGAAAAAAGAAAAGAAGGAAGGAAGGGAGGGAGGAAAGAAAAGAAAGGCAACTTATGAAGGATGCAGGATCAAAGGAGATGATTTAGGTTGAAAACCTTGAATAGACCTTCTCCCTCATTCTCTCAGCCTAACAGCAGTTATGTTTGTTGATGTTTCATTCAAATTCCTTTCAACAATGGCCCTTCTCATCTTTTCTTTGGTCAAACAATTTTTGTCTCTACCTTTCATTCCCCCAAGTATTCTCCCCATTTTTTCTTGTTCTCCTCTCTAAGCTATGCTGATCCTGCCAACAGATCACCCTTCCAGAAAAACCTGTCACCTCATGTAATTTGATTACTTTAAAGAAGCTCCTCAAGAGCTGCAGAGGGGACTTAGCAGTTAAGGTGCTTACCTGTGAAGCCTAAGGACCCAGGTTCGACTCCCAAGAAAGCACATAAGCTAGATGCACAAGGTGACACATGCACATAGGTGGTGCATGTATACAAGGTGGAACATGTGTCTGGAGTTCATCTGCAATGGCTAAGGTCCTGGCATGCCAATTCTCTCTTCTCTCTCTCTCTCTCTCTCTCTCTCTCTCTCTCTCTCTCTCTCTCTCTCACACACACACACACACACACACACACACACGCGCGCGCGCGCGCAAATAAAACAAAGCTCCTTAAGATTTCCTCTTTTCTGTGACTTTTTCTTCTACCTGAGCTGGAACTGCACCAAGACTAGTTCTCTCTAGACAACCTTTGACCATTTCTTTCCTGTTTCTGTTAGGGTGGATTTTTTACTATTCCCACATTAAGTAAAGGAGCATGCTCCTCCCAATGATTGAAACTCTGCCTCTTTCCTCAGGTGTATTAAAAAAACAAAACTACTTTTCCCCCACAGATCAACTTAATTGCCTATTTTTCTATGAAAAGGAAGGAAACACAAATAATTTCATCTTTTTTGTGCTACTAGTCTGCTAGAAAGAATAAAGATGAAAGAAGGGAAGGAGGGAAGGTGGAACTCGTTAGGAAACTGTAGTCAGTTACCTAGGTAACAAGGTAGGGCTCTGCAAACAGAATTTTGAATATAGTATAAATCCCAGCCATTCATTCACATATTTTTGATATTGAAGTTCCATGATAACTTCAAGTAGTAAAGTTTTATTTATGTAGTAACATATCAGACATGTAATTAAGGTTTTCAGCCTACTACTGCACATGCAAACAATTGTTATTGATGGATTTTAGACTCTGCTTGGTGATTCAAACTCTAGAAAAAAATGCCTGGGGATATTGTGAAATTATAGATGTGCCTCAGTGGCTCTGCTGCCGCTGAAAGTCTCTGCTGCTCTCTCTCTTCTCAGTGATGGGCATGTACCATTTTCCTCAGGTACAATCTTGAGAACAATTGCAGAACCTGGAGGATGGGAAAAGACAGAACTACTAAACAATTTGAGATAATGAAAAAGAAAATATACACAAATGAGAGCAACTAGTTGAGGGACGACACTTCCTCAGAATATAGAGAATTGCCCTATGGCAATGCTGATTAAGACTGCCTTGAGAAGCCATATTGCCTCAGTCTAAATGACTATCATAAAGGAAACAAGGGGAACCCTTATGCACTGTTAACAGGAAGATAAACTTATGCAGCCACTATAGAAATCAATGTGGGGATTCTCAAAAATATTAAAGTTAGAACTACCAGCTATACCATTTCTGGAAGACTTCTTAACGGATGCTAACATGTTACAGACTGTGGATTTAAGTGTGTGTGTGTGAGAGAGAAAGAGATATCAAAGTAGAAAGGAGATCCTGAGAAGAGAGGAAGAGATTTGAAGGGAGGGGAGAGAAGAAGGGAATAGAGAATAATGGCACACATGCAACATGAAAGCAGTGTAGAGAACTATTTGGGGAGACCAGCAAAGGATAGGCAGGAGCATGAGGGAGGACAGTAGAGGAAAAGAATCTGTACAAAATATAATATATACATATGAAAATTTCATAATAAAAACCGTCATTTGGCATTTTAACCTTAAAATTGTTTTAAAAAGAGAAAACAAAATTTAAGAGGATAAAAACATTGCCTTTGGGCAGTATGAATTATTACAAGGTGATCCCCACCCCAACAGCCTCACACACACACAAAAACAAACTTCGAAGGAATGTAAGGAATGCAACATCAAAGTAAAAATAAATCCAGCCGCAGATTGTCTTCAATCTGTTGGATGACATATTTAGAATATTTCATAATTAAATGCTGACTGTCAGTTGTTTTGAGAGTTTAAACAACTATTTAGTTTTCCTAATAGGACACCGTGCCACCCGACATCTCACCCAGGTTGTACTGGGGCTGCTGCTCTAAGAAAAGGTAAGACTGTTTTTGTTGTTGTTGTTTTGTTTTGTTTTTTCCCTGTTATGCTGTTATCAATAGTTTTTAAATTACAGATGCAATTCCACTCAGTTCTGGATCATAAATTAATCTTGAGCTGTCTTGATATCTAGCCGATTGGACTGCTTCAAAAGCAATGTCAGCTGGTGTATATTAAGCATCTTGATTGTGAAAAGCAAGACAGCACTTGGCTTGGATAAAAGACACAAGGAGAATTTTCAAATCAAAGAGGGCTTGTCAACTGTCCCATTGGTTCTCCTGTATGCAAGCTGTTAAACATACCAGTTCCCAGACTAGGAGGTTTTAATGAGGCTCAACTCCATGTAAAGCAAACAAGGTTTAGAATAGACCTTGAACTTCAGGCTGGAAATTACTGATCAGCACCCTTACTTACCTGCAATAAGATGAACTGATCCTCAAAAAGAGTAAATGACTTACCCAAGACCAATCTAGGGTAGATCTGATGTAGCCTTAGTGCTGTGCTGGCCACGCCCCCACCGCTGTGGATTTAGAGCCCTCTTCCTGATTGCTACAAAACAGAGTCACCTCTCTGATGGATGTCTATGAAGGCAAGATTGCATACAATATTCTTTGCATGCCATGTCCCAGAAAGAAGTTAATACTATATGAAGAGCAGAATAAAATCTGTTACCCTTATCTTTCTATACTTCATTTTCTTACCTGTATGTAAACAGTGATGGAACACTAAAATAAATTACCAAATGCTGAGGTAAACAACTCTGAAACTTCAAGTTTCCTCATTTAACATGACTAACATAGCTTTAATCTTTTTTTAATAAAACGAGGTTTTTAACTGGATAACCAAATCTTCTGATAACAAAATCTCAGAAAAGCTACATGCTGAGCTTACTTCTTCTTTGTGAATTTCAGTTTCTTCTGTATGAAGAGTACGCTAACCCTGCATACAATGCAGTTTTGAGGACTGTGATATTATATGTACAGTGTTTGATTAGGCCTGTTGCATCATAGATATTCAATAAATATTGTCATTTTAAAGTATTACTATATAGTGGAAAGGATCCCATTTATGAAGATTAATAAAAAAAAAAAAGAACAAATCTGGGGATGTATCTCAGCGGTAGAACATTTGCCTAGCATATAAAAAACCTTTGGTTCAATCATCAGTTGTGTTAAATGAGAAAGGAGGAAAAGGAAGAGGGGAAAACAGAGAAGGATAAAGGTGGAAAAGAAAGAGAAGAAAAGGTGCTGGAGCCATGGCACGATGGTTAAAGTCACTTGCATGCAATGCCTGAGGCCTGGGTTCAATTCCCCAGTACCCATGTAAAGTGGATCCACAAAGTGGCACATGCATCTGGAGTTTGTCTGCAGTGGTAGGAGGTCCTGGCACACCCATCCATCCTTTCTCGCTCTCTCTCTTTCCCTCTCTGTCTCTGTCTCAAATAAATTGATTTTTTTTTGGGGGGGGGGGTTTCGAGGTAGGGTCTCACTGTAGTCCAGACCGACCTGGGATTCACTATGGAGTCTCAGGGTGGCCTTGAACTCATGGCAATCCTCCCACCTCTGCCTCCCGAGTGCTGGGATTAAAGGTGTGTGTCATCATGCCCAGCAAACAGAATATTTTTAATGGTTTATTTTTATTTATTTGAGAGAGAAATAGGCAAGTAGAGAGAGAAAGAATGGGAATGCTAGGGCCTCCAGTCACTGCAAATGAACTCCAGAGGTGTGCGCTCCCTTGTGCATCGGGCTTACATGGAACCCTGGGGAACTGAACCTGAACCTTTTGGCTTTGCAGGCAAATACCTTAACCACTAATCCATCTACCAGCCCTGAGATAATTTTTTAAAAAGAAGAAAATGGAAAGCAAAGGGAAGGAATAGGAAGCAATAAAACTATTATCTGGAAATGTAGAAAGCAGTTAGGAGGTAAAACTATGAAGCAAAGCTAGAAATCAATGGACAAAAGTACCAGGAAAGGGAGTTCCTTTGAGAGAGGCTACTAGGTGGCTGGCTGCATTCTGCTTCCACCTGAATGAAGGTTATACTGGTACTTCTCTTAGGACTGCTGTGCCTATCTTTGCATCTTGTACATTTCTGTTTACATGTTATGTTCATCATAAAGCTTGTAAATATTTTTAAAAGATGAATTTGGTAGGAAAAACCCAAAGGGTTCACTAGGCATTGCTGCTCTAGATATGTGAGCTGCCTCTCCACACAGTCCAGTAAGATAATAGGCTGCAGCTGTGGAGCAGGTTTGTGTAAACAATTATCTGTGTCCTGGCCCACAGGACTCACAGGCTGGGGCTGCTGTGGTGTTTAATTGGAAGGCATTTGATCAGAAGTTGCCAAAATCCATTCAACACTAAATATATCATCAACCTCATTCCATATGACTTATTAGTTCAGCACTGATTATATTCCAAATCATGTTTGCTTTTTCCAACAGTGTTTTCAGACAAAATTTCTTTAGTTCCCCAAACACAAAATAAAAAGTAATGCATTTCCTAAAGGGGTTCATAAATGATTTTCTGAGTTTTACAAGGGTAAAAACTGACATTTTGCCACTAGAAGAGCCTTCCATGTATTTTGATCCATGTTTAACCTGAGAAGTAAAGTAAAATTTTACCCAAATTATTAAAGAATGAAAATGATAAGGCTTATTATACCATTATTTGACGTGACATTATTTGACTATTTTTGACAAGTAAAGAGACTGCTTTGGATAATGAGTATTACTGTGCTCCATTGTTAAAATTATAGAATAATTAGGATCTTATAATTTTTAAAAATAGCCTCAGAGTTGGTGATAACTGCCTCTATACAAATGGGTTATCAAAATGTTTCCCATTCACTGTGATTTATTTCCCACATAAGGAAATGGACACAAAATATGTTTTTAAATTAATGAACCAGATTAAATTTAACAATCTATATCATACCAATAAGAGAGTACAATTTACAGGAATTTGATAATAATCAGACAACCACATACTCACCACACAACTTAAGAATTAGAACATAAGCAAAAGTTGTGATTCTCTTTCTCCTCCAAAAAAGGAAAATTAGAGGCTGTATTTTGCAAATATCACTCCATACTCTTTATTGAAGACTTGCCACAGTGTATATGGTATGTATATTTACTGTTTAGATATATATATATATTATATATTGTTTAGTTATAGCTATATATATATATATTAAGCTTTATATAAGTGAATTCATCTAGTAGTATTCTTCAGTATCTTTTCTTCAGTATAATAGTTTTTAAGGTTTAGCAAGTCAACAAATATATATATACTTCATTTAAATCCTTTGTATTGACATATATGCCATATAGTATCCAATATTATTTTGATACAGAAAGTAAGTAGGATTGCTTTCCATTTGAGGTTTTCTTTTTCTTTACTCAAGGAATGATGCTAATGGCATGCATACATATATTTCTTGATACAGATGTGTAAAACTTTCAATAGAAAGCTGAGGCAGAAGTATCACAGTGAGTTCAAGCTCAAGTTCAAGTATCAAGTAAGTTCAAGGCCAGCTTGGGCAGTATAGCAAGACCCTGTCTCCAAAACATGGTTTCTATAGAGTGAATATTTTGAGTGGAACTCCTTAATAATTATTAAGTGTGTATATCTTCATTATTAGCAAATAATCTTGGTTTTGTTAAAGGGATTGTAAAAGTTTTTATCCTTGAATGACTGAATTAGTTAAACTAAGAATTCTGATGCAAACAATAGAAGAATGAATTTAGTAAAGAAGTATTCCACATTCAAAGTTAGGAATCCTCAACATTAAGATTTCAGTTCTTTCTAACTTGTTCAATAGATTCAATGTGGTCATGATAAGCATTTTAGCAAGTAATATTGTCTGTACTTATAATAAACTTCTGTACCACATATGGAGAAGCAAAGACAACACAATATTGAAAGAATGGAATAAAGTTGAAGGATAGACACTACC
The DNA here is from genome assembly GCF_020740685.1 of Jaculus jaculus. Taxonomy (NCBI): domain Eukaryota; kingdom Metazoa; phylum Chordata; class Mammalia; order Rodentia; family Dipodidae; genus Jaculus; species Jaculus jaculus. Next base: position 23,411,782 of record NC_059109.1, on the reverse strand, counting down.
ATTCCACCCAGTCTTACCCTCCCTTCTCTCCCCACTCCAGGTCCCTTCTTCCTTTATTATGTTCTCCTACTTTCAAGTCTTTCTTCTTTCCTTTATTTCTGTTTTTCATCTCTTCTTTCTCTATATCTCTGTTTCTACATCTGAGAGAAAACATGCAATATTTCTCTTTCTCTTCTTGGCTTACTTAACAATCTCTCATTTTCTTATATAACATAGCTTCATTCTACAGATATATGAAATTTGCATATATATATATCTGTTATATATATCTGCATACATATATGTGTGTGTATATATATATATATAATATATCACCATTCTGACTGGGTTGAAAAGGCATTTCAGTATAGGGTTTGGGGATAAATATTATTTCTTTTCATTTTCTTTGTAAACATGGTTGTGTTATGTTGCTCATGATGGCCTTGAATTCATGATCTTCCTACCTTAACCTCCCAAGTGCTATGATTATATGTGTATGTGTATGTTATCACATAGTTTTGATTCACATTTCTCTGAAAACTAAGGATGTTAAGCATTTTAAAGTTTGTTAGTAACTTGTATTTCTTCTTTTGAGAATTACCTGTAGAATTTGTTTGTTTTCAGTTTTGGAATTGAAACTAAGACATAATGTATGCTAAAAAAGCAGTATACCATGGAACCATATTCCCAACACTATGCACTTATCTTTTATTGGATTACTTGTTCTTTTGATGTTATTTTTGTTCTGCTGAATTACCTGACAAAAGATTCTCTCACTCCCAAAAGTGGCTCTTCACTTTGATTGTTTACTTTGCTATGAAGAAGCTTTTTTGTTATTATTATTTTTTTGAGAAAGAGGCAGAGAGAGAGAGAGGGAGAGAGAATGGGTCAGACAGAGCCTTCAGCTATTGCAAACAAACTTCAAAATCGTGTGCAACCTTGTGTGCATGTGCAACACTGCATGCTCACATTACTGCACATCTGGCTTATGTGGGACCTAGAGATTTGAAAATTAGTTCTTAGGCTTTACAGGCAATCACCTAAACTGCTAAGCCATCTCTCTAGCCCTGAAGAAACTTTTTGAATTTGATGTAAATTCTATTTGTTTAAATCTTTGTTTCATAGGCTATTGGAGTCTTATTCAGAATGTCATTGCTTGTTTCGATGTATTGGCAAGTTACTTCCCTGTTTTCCTGTAGTACTTTCAAAGTTTGGGCTGTGATATTAAGGTCACTATTTTAAATTTTGTGAAAGGTAAGAGAAATGGGCCTAGTTTAAACTTCTCCTTATGAATATCTAATTTTCATGGCACTATTTGTTGAAAATACTGTCTTTACTACAACGTGTTTTGGGTTCCTTTGTCAAAAATAAGGAGATAGACATTGTTTCTGGCCCCTCTAGTCTATTTGTCTATGCATTTATTTTTATTTTGATATCTGGAGTGGATAGATGTCTAAGTGGTTAAAACAACTTGATTGCAAAGCCTGATGATCTGGGTTCAATTCCCTAGTATGCACATAAAGCAAGAAGCACAAAATAGCATATGCATCTGGAGTTCATTTTTAGCAGCAGGAGGCCCTGAAACATCCATTCTATTGATCAAATTAATAAAAAATAATAAATAAGTAAATATTTTAAAGGATTTTGAAATCTAGGATGATTATTTCATGAACATTGTTCCTTTTTCTCAATCACTTCAGCTATTCAGGATCTTTTACACTTCCAAATTAACTTTAAGATTCTTTTATCTAGTTCTATGAAGAATATCATTGGTATTTTTATGGATATTGCATGGAATATAGAGATCACATTTAGTGGTATTGCACTGCTGAGACAAAACACATAGACAAAAGCAGCTGATAGAAGGAAAGGGTTTATTTTGACTTCTAGTCTCAAGGGGAAGCTTCATGATGACAGGGGAAAGTATGTTACTAGCAGATATTGGATGTCACAATCTGACATAGCAGCAAGAGAATGAGTTGAGTTCTGTCAATAAGAAACTTGCTACAATACCCCTATGCCCACCTCCAGAAACTTATCACCTCCAGCAAGACTCTACCTACTCAAATTGCCAAAAGCTTGGGACCAAGAATTCAAAACACATGAGTTTATGGGAGATATTGGATTCAAATCACCATATTATACCCCTAGCTGCTACACTCATGTAAAAATGCATTTGGTCTAAGTTTAAAAGTCTCTATAGTACTTATCAATCCCAATGCTATTCAAGCATCCTCATGTCCAAGGTCCCTTAATTGTGAGCTTGTACAACCAAAACAAAAGCTACATACACATATTAGCACAGACTAATCAGTCCCACTACAAAAGAAGGCATGGAGCATATCAAACAAAGATTGACCAAATGCAGAATCTAAAATAAGCAGGAAATATATTAAATTTTGCAGTTCTATGTATATCTGGGGGTTCCAATTCTGGCCCCTCCAAATGGACTGCCCACAACCTGGGGAACACTCCATTTTGATCTGGCAGCTCTGCATGGTAGCTATTTGATAGTCCTGGCATCTCCATATCCTGGGGTCTCCCTTGCCATCCATGCTTCATCCATGCTATGGTTGTATCAGGTCTTCATAAAGGGACTCCAACCACTTTGTCTCATATCAACAGTGTTCATCTACAATAGAATTTTGTTGCATATCAAAAGAAAGGATCCCTTATTCCTGCATTTGTTTCACTTCCACAATGCCAGGTGGGCTTCAATGTCAATCAAATTGTTAATCCAAGGGGGAATAAAGATGACTTGAAGAGCAGGACAACTCCTTCAGCATTCTTCCTTCAGACTCCCTACTTTCAAAAGAGTCAGCATTTTTCTTGCTGTTCCAATGCAGAACAGCTGGCCCTAGCCTCAATGGTCATAATTTCTCACTCAAACAATTCCAGTTGAAATGGGATGCTGTCTCTTGCCCAAAACTTTCATTTCTTTCTGTGCCATGTCCTTCTGTTCTACATTCTCCCACTACTTTTAAAGTTGGTTTTTCTTATGTTCCCAGGACACAACCAGCCTCTGATACAAAAAAAAAAAAAAAAAACTTCCTCTAGCCTCGTCTGGATAAATCTTGTTTTCCCATCATAAGCTAAATCTCACAGTTTATAGTTCTTTCAACTCTCATAAGAATGGTCCATCAAGGACTGAAGAGAAGTTTTCACAGTTAAGATGCTTGCCTGTGAGGCCTAAGGATCCTGATTTGATTCTCCAGTACCCATGAAAGCATGATGCACAAGGTGTCACAATTGTCTGGAGTTTGTTTGCAGTGGACAGAGGCTCTGGTGTACCCATTCTTTCTTTCTTTCTTTCTTTCTTTCTTTCTTTCTTTCTTTCTTTCTTTCTTTCTTTCTCTCTCTCTCTCTCTCTCTCTCTCTCTCTCTCTCTCTCTCTCTCTTCAAATAAATAAAATATTCTTAAAAAAAAAAAGAATGGTCTATCATTCTCTACTTACAGCACAGTAAGGCATCACTCAGTCCAAGCCACACAGTCAGGTTTTTAGCAGAAATGACACCACTTCTCTGACACCAATTTTCTGTCACAGTTAACTTCTTGTTGCTGAGACAGAACACCTGACCAAAAAGGGAAGTTTTGGGCTGGAGAGATGGCTTGGCGGTTAAGTGCTTGCCTGTGAAGCTTAAGGACCCCGGTTCAAGGCTCGGTTCCCCAGGTCCCATGTTAGCCAGATGCACAAGGGGGTGCACACATCTGGAATTCGCCATTCCCTCTCTCTCTCCTATCTGTCTTTCTCTCTGTGTCTGTCACTCTCAAATAAATAAATAAATAATTTTAAAAAAATAAAAAAAAAAAGGGAAGTTTCATGATGACAGGGGGAAGCATGTCATGAGCAGACACTGGCATCACTTCAACCATAGCATGTAGAAAACAGCAGCAAGAGAGTGAACCAAACTCTGACAAAGGGAAGCTGGATAAAAACAGCCCAAAACCCACTCTCAGCAACACACTTCCTCCATCAAGGATCCACCTTCCAAATTGCCACCAGTTAGGGACACCTAAGCTTGTGGGAGACATATGATTCAAGCCACCACAGGTAGTAAGGTCATTCAAAAAAATATTAATTCTGAGCTGGAGATATGGCTTAGTGGTTAAGGAGTTTTGACTGTGAAGCCTAAGGACCCATGTTTGACTCTACAGATTCCACATAAGCCAGACACACAAAGGCAAGGCAAGTGCAAGGTAACACATGATCACTAGGTGCACAAGAATCTGGAGTTTGATTATAGTGGCTGAGCCTTGGAGCACCAATTCTCTTTCTCTCTTCCTCTCTCTCTTGCTCGCTCACTGTCTCTCTAAAACAATATTAATTCTGCCAATCCATGAATGCAGGAGGTCTTTTGTCTTCAATTTCTTTCTTCAGTGCTTTATAATTTATACCATGGAGTTCTTTTACCACCTTGATTATACTTATTCCTAGGTATTTCTGAGACTACAGTGAATGAGATTCTTTTCCTGTTTTCATACCCATTAAGTTCATTATTGTAGAATAGAAAAGCTACAGCTTTGGTATAATGATCTTTATCTCCTACTTTTCTGAACTTATCAGTTCTAAGAGCCTTTTGGTAGAGTCTTTAGGATATTCTTAGTACAGAATCTGCAACAGAGATAAGTTGATGTCTTCTTTTTATTATTAATTAATTTATTTATTTGATTATCTCATATATAAAATGTTTTTTGATCACACATAGCCCATTACCCTTTCTTGTCCCTCTCCCACTCACAGTGAAGACCTTATTTGTCCCAACTATACCTCTTCCAATTTTCATTAGGGTTGCTTTCATGAATATGGATGGGGGTTTATTTTCGGCTTACAGCTTCAAATGGAAGTTTCTCCATGGTAGGAAAGCATGACAGGAGTAGGAAGCTGGCCTCACACCAGCAGGGAGGAAGTCCGAAGAGCAGAGCAGGAAGGAGGGTGGCCTCTAGTGACACACTCCCTCCAGCAAGGCTCTTCTTCCTAATTCTATTCATGTATTGAATCAAATCTATTGGTTTGCACATTATTGCACATTGCATTTGTGGTTTCTCATTACAGGGAACAAGTACTTGACCAGAAGCAATTTATTGAAGAAAAATGGTTTAATTCAGCTTATAATTCCACAGTCTATTATGGCAAGGAAGGCATGGCAGGCTGAATGGAAAAACAGAGAGCAAGGGGAGAGAGAAAGGAGATTGTTGAAGCAGCAAGAGGGGCTGGACTATAAAATCTCAAGGCCTGCCCCTATAGTTACTTGACCAAGTTTCCATCTCCTAAGGGTTCTACTACCTTTCTGAACAGGACCAACAACCGTGGATCATGGATTCAAACATATGAACCTAGGAAGGTATTTCACATTCAAACCACCACGCGTATGTGCACAATCTTTATTGACATCCCTAGAATGAAACCAACATGATCATGTTGTATGATCTTCTCAATGTGTTGTTTATTCAAGTTACAAGTATTTACTGAGGATCTTTGCTCCATACATGGTGATCTACAATTTTTTGTCATTGTCAGGTTTTGGTTGCAGTGTAATAGACACAGATCTTACACATTTCACAAAAATTTAAATATGTAACAGGCCTGTATTTACTAACTAAATCTATAAAACTCAGGTTATAATATGAAAACCTAGATAACCTTAAGTTGACATTCTAGATATATAACCAAAAGCATGATTCGTGAAAGAAATAACTGATAAACTAGACTTACTTAAAATTTAAAATTTCTTGCAAGGCATGGCGGTACTTGCCTTTAATCCCAGCACTCAGGAGGCAGAGGTAGGAGGATTGCCATGAGTTCAAGGGCACCCTGAGACTACATAGTGAATTCCAGGTCAGCCTGGGCTAGAGTGAGACCCTGCCTCAAAAAAAAAAACAAAAAAAACTTCTTACTTGCACAACACAATGTCAAAAAATGACAATATAGCCACAGATTCAGAGGAACCATTTGCTAAAGACACATCTGGGACTCAGATGTAGCTCAGTGGCAGAGTATTTGACTAGCATGAATAAGGCTTAAGTTTGATTTCTCACAGTTCAAAAAAAAAGTCTGTTTTCTGAGAACTCATCCCAAATAAACTTCTAGTACTCAAATCTTTGCCCTGAGTCATCCTCTAGAGGAACACAAATTAGGGAAGCAAGGAATCTGAATGTAAAGCCTCTAAATAAATGAGGACTTCTAACCTTCAAGAAGATGTAGCCATGCCTAGATTTCTGGAGGGACATTTGAAAAGAACTCTCTACTCAAAGTTCTCCATAATAAACAGAGAGCGCATTTTTCCAGTCTGCACTCACAGTTCCCTTAACCAATTCACACATGTAAAACTGAGATGGGTTTCCTGCATCTCTTCCTTCCCTCTTTCTTTTTCTTCTACTCCTGTCCATACTGGAAAATAGGTAAGTGTGGTGGTTGATTCAGGTGTCCCCCATAAACTCGTGTGTTCTGATTGCTTGGTGTCCAGCTAGCAGCAGTTTGGGAATTGGAGCCTTGATGGGGGAGCTGTGTTCTTGGGGGTGGGCTTATGAGTATTATAGCCAGCTTCCCCTTGCCGGTGTTTGGCACACTTTCCTGTTGCTGTTATCCACCTGATGTTGGACCGGGGAAGTAATATCCAGCCTCTGCTCATGCCACATTTTCCCCTGCCATTATGGAGCTTCCCCCTCGAGTTTATAAGCCAAAATAAACCCTTTCCTCCAATCAACTGCTTTTGGTCCAGTGTTTTGTGCCAGCAATAAAAAGGTAACTGCAACAGTATGTTTTTTTTCTTAACTTTGTCCTCATTATGTCCTTCTATTGTGAGAAAGCAATCCTCCTGACTTGGCTACTTTTAGCTATATGGATAGCCTTCCTTCTTCAAATACTATAAGAGAACTATGTGCTGGGTCATGTAGGAAAAGGATTAGGAAATATGTAAATTTTTCCCTCAAAACTTGTTGGTTTTTTTTCTTTTTCTAATTGAAGAAGCTTTTAATCTTTTTATTGCTTCTTTCTTTGGGGGGAGCATTAATTTCTTTTTTTTTTTTTTTGATGATTTTAGAATATTTACATCAGTGCATGTGTTGTCAAGCTACAGTCAAGAAACCACTGGACCTCAACCCAGAGAGATTCAACTATCCAGGGTGGGGAGCCACCATCCAGGTGATGGTGTGGTCATAAATCTGTCGATTGCTAAATGGGAAAAACATTCAGTTAACATGGTGAATTTACATGGTCAGACACACTGCTGAAAAGCTCATAACACAGCACGGAGGGCACTGAGGCATTTTATTCATAAATATGCTTTCTTTATACCCCCTGGCGAAAAAAAAAAAACTTCTCTCCTGTGTGTTTTAGTCTTGCTTCCCTATGGTCCATGATGCCTGCTGAGGTTGTCGGGACAATGAAACCAAACTGACGGGATGGAAGCACATTATTCTGCCATTTTTCTAAGCCTTTGAGCTGTGCATCAAATCTGGGGCTCATCCCTCCATGCTTGTTTAACCTGCCTGTGAGGTCCACAATTTTCCCAGCTCTGTGATCATCAATGACCTCAAACTCGCCAATATGACCTTGCTTCATCATCACTGTTACAAACCCAACGCTTCCAAGGACTGAGCTCAAGCACATTTCACGTGCCCAGTGCAGCGTGTCTGAGGCTGGCAGGCACTGAGCGCCGCCCACCCCGGCCACCCATCCCTGAGGCGCAGGAGCACAGATGCAGCCACACATCCATGAATAATTTCTTTTTGAGTCAGGAACTGATGGAGGTCTTGCCTTGAACTCACTACATAGCCAAGGATGGCCTTAAACTCAATTTTCCTCCCTGCATCTCCTAAGTACTAGAATCACAGGCATATGCCATCACACCTGCTTTATATAGTGATGGGGAACGAACCTCAAATCCAGGATTTTTTTTTTTTTTTTTTTGAGACTGATTCTCATGCAGCCCTGGCTGGCCTCTAACTCATTACATAGCCAAGGCTGTCCTTCACTAACTGTCCACCTCTGAATTACTGGGATTATAAGAATGCACTATCATACTTGACATTCTTTTCATTTTATGTCTTTTCTTTTTGTTTACCTTTTTATTTCTTCCTAATTATACATTTCCTTGAAACAGGCTTAGATAATGAAGAAAACACCAAAGGAAAAAAATAGACAAATCAAGAATTAAATAAAGATCCTAGAATTTCAGGATCTGTTCCTAGAAAGAGTAAGTCAATTTTCAGCAATCAGTTCTCCCAAGATTCAAAGGAATGCATGCAAATCAAGTTAGCCTTCCTTTAAAAAAAAAAAACCTTCTGAAACACTGATAAGATCAAAAAAGAGATAGAGAACAGGTGATGAAAAGTGAATATATAAACTGTGGAAGTGAATAAAATAATACCATGAAACCATCACAAATGTGAAATTCTCCTTAGGATGAACAAAAGATTTTTTTAAAAAAATATATAGGTGAGAATATAGTCTTGGATAAAAATTTTAAAAATTAGGAAATAGCATGAAATAAAATTAGAAATAAAAAGATTTGGGGCTGGAAGGATTGCTCAGCAGTTAAGGCACTTGCCTGCAAAGCTTAGTGACCCAGGTTTGATTCCCCAGGACCCATGTAAAAAGCCAGATGCACAAAGTGGCATATGCATGTAGAGGTCATTTGCAGCAGCGGGAGGCCCTGGCATGCCTGTTCTCTCTGTCTGTCTCTCTTCTCTCTATCTCTCTCTGCTTGAAAATGAATAAATAATTTTTATGTAAAAGAAAGAAAAAAAGGAAAGAGAAAAATAATGAACAAGAATTCATCTGGGTGTAGTGGCTCAAACCTGTTATCCCAGCACTTGGGAGGCAGAGGTAAGAGGATCGCTGTGAGTTCGAGTCCAGCCTGGGACAACACAGTGAGTTCCAGGTCATCCTAGGCTAGAGTGAGACTCTACCTCAAAAAAGAACAAACCAAAAAACAAAAGAAAAGGATTTTTAAAAGTTGGTAAATAAACATACAGTTTAAAACATACAAATATGACTGTTCTGGAGGAATACATACAGTGGAATAGGAAACTGAAGTATATAGCTGAATAAGTCTTAGCTGAAATAAAGATCAAATCTATAGATCACAAAGTCATCAGTTAGCTAACATATAGAAAAAAATGATGTGACATCTTGGAAAATCGGTTTTGGGCAACAGATTCTTGCCTTCTATACAGGCAAGAAATAAGGAGAATATGAACCAAGTCAATGAAAAATAGAAATAGGAAATGCTTTAAAGAAATATTTAGGATCCTGGCATGCTGGCAAGCCAGCATAATGTGCTTAAAGGGCCATCTCTATATTTGGAATACTCAGTTTAGATCTTATCTTTACTCTTCATTACCTACATTACTTTTATGAGTTATCTTACGTCAATTTTTGTAACCTCAAAATGGAGATAATAATAGCAATCTACTTATCATTGACTTGAGATGAGATAATAGATAATAACAGCAATCTACTAAACATTGACTTGACATGATATAAGGTAAGAACTAGGTTTGCAAATAGTCCCTGCCATTAATTATTATTAAATTATTAAATTCCACAACGTGGTAATTCACTAAAGGTATGTAACTAAGAAAGAAGGAAGAGATAAATATGATTCATAGATTTTACAATTGGACAACCAGAAAAGTAGCAATATACAAAATAGCATTAAAAAATTAGTAGCCTTCTTATACAACAATAATATACATGCTGAAAGAGAAATCAGGGGAGCAATGCCATCCTAAATGGCTTCAAAATATAATGAAATTCCTATGAATAAATCTAACCAAAGAATTAAAAGACTTTTACAATTAAAATTTAAAAGCACTAGCCGGGCGTGGTGGCACATGCCTTTAGTCCCAGCACTCAGGAGGCAGAGGTAGGAGGGTCGCCGAGAGTTCAAGGCCACCCTGAGACTACACAGTGAATTCCAGGTCAGCGTGGGCTAGAATGAGAACCTACCTCAATAAACAAAAAAAAGAAAAACTAAAAGCACTGAAGAAATTGAAGAAGACAATAGAAAATGGAAAGACCTCCCATGCACATGAATGAGAAAAATTAAAATTAAGAAAATAGACATACTACCCAAACAATCTCAGATTTAATGCAATCCCTATCAAAATTGCAATGCCACTCTTCACAAAAATAGAAAAATACTTGAAATTCATATGGAAATACAAATGATCCTGAACAGCCAAAGCAACCCTGAGCAAAACAATAATGATGATAATGATGATGATGATAGAGCTGTTGTCATACCTGATTACAAGTTATACTTATTATCACAGTAACAAATATTTCATAAGCCCCCCTTATGGCACATGTTTGTGACATTGCATGCCTGCATCGTTATGGGTCTGGCTATGCGCAACCTGGAGATTTGAAGATGAGTTCTTAGGCTTCATAGGCAAGTGTGCCTTAACCATTAACACATTTCTCCAGCCCCAGCCACAGATTTTTGACAAAGATGTCAAAACTAGACATTGGAGAAAAGACAGTGTCTTCAACAAGGGTGCTGGAAAACCTGGATATCAACATGTAGATGTATGAAACTTGATCCAGACTTCTCACCATGCAGAAAACTCAATTCCTAATGGATGAAAAGCATTAATGTAAGAACTAAAATTCTGAAACTAAGAGGGAAAAAAAGGTGAGAAAACCCTTCAAGATAAAAGCACAAGCAAGCACTTTCTCAATAGGAGGACCCTAGTAGCTCAGGCTATGAAAGCAAAAGTTGACAACTGGGATATCATTAAATTAAAAGGTTTTGGCAAGCAAGAGAGATAGTTGAGTGACGAAAAAGCCTACAGAATGTGAGAAAAAAAATCTTTACTAGCTATATATCTGATAGAGTACTAAGGTCTAGAATATATAAAGAACTCAAAACTAAATTACAAGAAACCAAATAACCAAATCAATAAATGCTATTGAAATAAATAGACAATCCCAAAAAGATGAAAAATAAATGGCCAATAAAAACATTAAAAAGGGCTAGAGAGATGGCTTAGCGGTTAAGCGCTTGCCTGTGAAGCCTAAGGACCCCGGTTCGAGGCTCGGTTCCCCAGGTCCCACGTTAGCCAGATGCACAAGGGGGCACACGCATCTGGAGTTCGTTTGCAGTGGCTGGAAGCCCTGGCGCGCCCATTCTCTCTCTCTCCCTTTATCTGTCTTTCTCTCTGTGTCTGTTGCTCTCAAATAAATATTTTTTTAAAAAATAAAAATAAAACATTAAAAAAAGTTCCACTTCACTCCCCTGAGGAATGAACAATAAAACTAGATTGAGACTCCATCTCACCACAGTCAGAACAGCAGTCTTTAAGATAGTAAAAATTGCTGACAAGAATTTGCACAAAAGAGAACCCTTATGCACTTCTGTTGGAAATATAAACTACTCCATCCACTAGGAAAATCAGATCCCCCATGATTAAAATTAGACATATCATGTGGCACAGATATGCCATCCCTGTGTGTTTAGTCAAAGGATTACAAGTCAATGTATCATAGAACTACTTTCTCATTAATGTTTATTGTAGCACTATTCACAACAGTTAAGTTACAGAACCAATGTAGACGTCCAACAGCAGAGACACAGATAATGAAGATATGGTATGTATACATAGAGTGGAATTTTATTCAGCCATAAAGAAGAATGAAGTTATGTCCTTTCAGAAAAAACTGTGCAAGCAGAGATAAATAATATTAAGTGAACTAAGCCAGTCTCAGCAAAACAACTATCATGTTTTCACTCACATGTGGTTCCTAAACTTCATTTAGATATATAAAATCATATATGTATATATGACATGAAAATAGAAGCAAACCTGTCAAGAGAAACAAAGATGACTAATAGAAGGGGAAGGGTGTGGGGAGAAATATGCTGAACATACAATATATATTTGTATGAAAATGTCCCTATGAAACACAATACTATGTGCACTGAATATATACAATGAAAATATTCAAAATAAAATTTTAAAAATTGAAAAGAATACCATTCACTAACAATGAAAATATAAAAGAGAAAATAATGAAAAATTATGGAGCCAAATATAGATGTTGTTCCTGTGAGAGTTGGATGAGAGTTGTGATTTTTACAGCGAGACAAAGAAAGAATCAAAACTACACCTGTGGGCTACCCTCATTCAATGGGAGGATATGGAACTAAAGCTGTAACATGGAGTGTTGGAAAATAAAGAGAGGGAGAGGACAAATGATGGGTTAAAGGCACAAAGATATTGGAGAGCCTGTGGTCAGGAATGCAGGAGTGAGGATGATTAGCTAACCCTTCATCAAAAGATGGGTACTATACCCAGTAAGAAAAAAAAAAAGGAACTAGGACCAGATACATTTGTTCATTGTAAAACTGAACCAGTCCTCATCTGATTTGGCTTCATTTGTGATATAAGAGTAAAGTAGTCCATAACCAAATACAGGAAGTCACAATTAAAAGCAGACAATGATAGGATGGCTGGAGTTACTCCCTCTCAAATAAAAAATGAAATAAACTGGGTGTGGGTGGCACACACCTTTAATCCCAGCACTCGGGAGGCAGAGGTAGGAGGATTGCCATGAGTTCAAGGCCACCCTGAGACTACATAGTGTATTCCAGGTCAGCCTGAGCTAGAGTGAGACCCTACCTCAGAAAAAAAAAAAAATTAAATAAGAGCTGGACGTGGTGGTGTACATCTTTAATCCCATCACTTGGCAAGTAGAGGTAAGAGGATCACTGTGAGTTCAAGGCCACCATGAGACTACATAATGAATTCCAGGTCAGCCTGAGTTAGAGTGAAGCCTTACCTTGAAAAAAATTCAAACAAGAAAAACTGAAATAAAAGTAAATTTAATCCACGTTGAGAGCCCAGCAGACACTAAATGCAAAGTATAAACTGTGGTACCCAACTTGCCAACAACTTTTCCAGTGTAGAAACAAGATGGTTAGATTCCTCCACGACAGAGAATTTGACGTAAGCTATGGCATAAAAATTTTACAGCATGGCTATTTTTGTTTTAAAAAGAAAGTAGAAAGTTCCGACCAGAACCACTTTTGAAAAAAGAAAGCAGAAAATAATTAAGTCTGGTCCATCTCCAGAATTATTTGAAGTGGGCTGGGGATGTGGCTCGGAAGTAGAGCACTTGCCTCACATGTGCAAGTCTCTGGACTTTATCCTCAGAAGTACAAAAATATCTAACAAAGCAAAACAGCTCATGATTTGTGGCACATGGTAAGGCTCACCTGAAATTCCAGGACTTCAGGCACAGAGTTTGTAAGATCAGGACTTCTAGGCTAGCCTGCCTCAAAAACAGGGTAGGGAGTGGGTTACCTGAAGGGTTGGTTCATGGGACAGACTACCTGGACCCTGCCCTATGGTCTATTGAAAGATTTTAATCCTATAAAAACATCTTTCTCAGTATACTCTGAATAGCATTTCCTAGAATTTTTAAAACCTAATGAGAAGGAAGTTTTGCATATGCTGATTAACCTGTAAGCTTGTTATTGGGAAAGGAAATCACAGTCGAAGATTATTGTTTTAATAACCTTTCTTTGGCAACTCTAAAAGATTAGATAACCAGTTATATAACATGCTATATAAAGCCCAAGGTGGAGTCAAAGAAACATAAGTATTCACATTTTGTAAAAAAAAAAAAAAAAAGTTTTATATTTTTTATAAGAATACTACTAACATAACAGACATCTTGGAATTAATTCCTGCAAGTACTTTATGTTAAAATTACAGTTCTGTTTTGATTCAAGTAGTTTCATGTAAATTGCTATATGTATGCGCATATATATATGGTATATAATCATTATTTATTCATAAAAGAGTATTGGATTAGTGTAAAGCTCCCAGAAAGAGTCATTTTTCTCTTTCCAAATAGTCCATTGTCAATATACAATAATAAATTAATAAAAATGTTTGCACGAATGTGATGATACACTTAAAATTTCAGCACTCAGGCTGAGACAGAAGGGGTGAATGAGCTGAAGGCCAAAATGTTAAGTGGCAGGTAAGCCAGGACTACCCAGAAAGACTCATCAAAAAAAAAAAAAAGGTGTGCATGTTAGCCGGGAGTGGTGGTGCACACCTTTAATTCCAGCACTCCGGAGGCAGAGGTAGGAGGATTGCCTTGAGTTCAAGGCCAGCCTGAGACTCCATAGTGAATTCCAGGTCAGCCTGGGCTAGAGTGAGACCCTACCTCAAAAAACAAAAACAAACAAAAAAAAGTGTGATTTTTAGGGGTATGATAGTTAGGGTGTTATCAACTTGATCTCTAGTGATTCACAGAAATCCCTTTTGGGTGGGTCTCTGAGGTTGCTTCCAGGGAGGATTAACTAAAGGAGGAAGTCCTTGCCTGAGAGTGAGCCCTTTTCCCAGAGCCGGCAGCCCGCTCAGAGGGGGACTTCATGTAAGGAAGCTCTGGGTGAAGAGAGCCCTTCTTTTCCCCACTTAGCTGCTGAAGCTCTTGTTGCCTTCCAGGGTGGATTGAAGACCAGTGTCAACTGAGGACCCACGTGGGCTGGGGACTCAGCAGTTAAAGCACCTGCCTACAAAGCCTCACATCCCAGGTTTGGTTCCTCAGTACCCACATAAAGCCAGATACACAACGTGGCACATGCATCTGGAGTTCATTTGCAGTAGCTAGAAGACATTATGTGCCCATTCTCTCCCTCTATCCCTTTCTGTCTCTTTCTCTCCTTGCAAAATAAATAAATAAATAAATATTTTAAAAAGAATAATAAAGTGCATTTTGAGGGAAATTCTTCAAAATAAACCAACCCTAACAATAAGCCTTTGGGGAGTTGCCAGTAGACTGTCTTTCTATTATACTGCTCACTTGGAAGAGTGATATGTACAAATAGCAATCAGCAGGCCTCTCACCAGATGAAAATAGAAAGTAGATGAAGTTTGTGTTCAGCAGCAGCACATCAAGTCTCTTCACCCTGCTTCTTCCTTTGTTTTAGTCTTCAGAAAAACCAAAACAGCAGGTAAATTAGAAAATCAAACTTCGCTGAAGAGAGCTGTGATAAAACAATACAGATGTTGGTACAATGTTACGAGAATCCATTCAATTGGTCAGGCAAAGGATCTTATTATTCCTTAACACTATCATTGTGTCACTCCTTGTGTGATATATTATTATTTCAGTGTCCTCTTCCTATTTACTCCTGGGTTGGATGTGGGGTAAATGATTTTCAAAAGTGTTCTTATATATCATTTCAATGTAAACCACTGGCTCTCTCATACATAGTCACATACATGATGTCTCTATGATAGCAAGAGAAACTTGTTCTAACTTGACTAATGTAAAACATGACACACACACCCTTTTATCCTATATTATAATTCATTCATCTTTACTATTTAGAACTCTTGAACCACCAACACAGTTGTTGGAATCTGTGCTATCAGAATTTATCAGTTCTTTGCTACCGTTGCTTGACTTGAAGAAGGTTATAATACAAGAGAATATATCTTATTGTTATATTTCAAGAAGACAGTACTAAAACTCTACTGGAATGTTTGAAAACCTGACAAATAGTTGATTTAGTTTTATTACCTTAATGCCTAGAAAACTAAGTTAGATGACTTTGTGTTTGTTCTCCACTTCAGTTATATATACTATTTTAGTCAATTATCTAGCTTCTTTTGTTCTAGGTTTTTAGATTTTTCCACATCATAATTCTCCAGTTTCCATTGTGTTGTTTCCTGTTATGAAATTATTTAATGTAGTTTTTATTGTTGTCTTTCAAAGGGAGACAGGCTGACCAGAGGTGTTTCGGGTTATTTCACAATACAGTTCCTTCCTGTACACACATTCACACACGCACCAACCTACACTGGCCCTGCATTGGAATATAAAATTTCCAAGTCTTTCAATTCTTTAAGCCATTAATTCTTTCCTTCCCTTGCTCAGAGCATCCCTGACTCTACAATTATCATGCATCCTATGTGCTCCCTCTTCCTTAAAGTTATCCGTCACTACAGTGTTCTTTTTCTGTAGCATGCACAGCAAAGACAAGGAGAAAGGCAGATTTGCTTCTCAGCTGGCAGAGCAATCTTTCTGGTACACCGGTGATTCCCCACACAAGTTACATCCTGTTTGTAGCTGGACTGGCCCAACAACAAGGTTTTATCTGTTGTGATTAAACTTGCCCAAATGCATGTTGACGGAGAGCAGAAGGACAAGGGCGTGTGAAATAGGAAAGTAGGTTATCAAAAAGAGTAAAAATGCAACCTGTCAAGATGGTATGTATGCTCAGGCAAATAAATCCTTACCGGTTTTACAGAGATTTTGTCCTAGAAAATAGCAAAAATAACATAGTGTAGAAATGAGAAATTTTACTTCAGTAAAATATTAAATGAAAGATACATATTGATGACAAAATGTTGAAATTGTCTTATATACATAAGTCTAATAATGTTTTAAATATGTGGAATGATTTAACACATACTTGAAATAAACATGAAATAGGTGACTAGTTAGAGCTAAAAAATGGCACTCAATTATTTTTACATAGTTCATTGCTTATACATTCAGCATGCACACACACACCATATAGATATAGATATAGATATAGATGTGTGTGTGTGTGTGTGTGTGTGTGTGTGTGTGTGTGTGTATGGCCCCTATATCAGAAAGAATAAGTTTAAATAATATTTATTATTTTTTCCTAACATGAGGAATAATTTGCCACACATTAAGATAGACACTTCAGCCGGGCGTGGTGGCACACGCCTTTAATCCCAGCACCCGGGAGGCAGAGGTAGGAGGATCACTGTGAGTTCGAGGCCACCCTGAGGCTACATAGTGAATTCCAAGTCAGCCTGAGCCAGAGTGAGACCCTACCTCGAAAAACCAAAAAAAAAAAAAAAAAAAAAAAGATAGACACTTCAGCTGGGCGTGGTGATGCACGCCTTTAATCCCAGCACTCAGGAGGCAGAGGTAGGAGGATTACTGTGAGTTCAAGGCCACCCTGAGACTACAGAGTGAATTCCAGGTCAGCCTGGGCTACAGTGAGATCCTACCTAGAAAAAACAAACAAACAAAAAAGATAGACACTTCACATATGTTCTGTCGTTTAATATAATATTTGTATAGAAAATGTTCAAAAGTTGTGGAGGTGTCTGGTTTTTCTTTGCCTAAGCCAGCATAACACTTGACTCACATGTTGACAATGCAAAGACAATTTGCTTTGCCCCACGTTTCTCTTGCACAAGATTTTCTCTTTTAGCAGTCTCATTTCTTGAGTCATCATCTGCTTCAGGCTGGGTTTAGAGTTGTCTCTGAAAGACTGGTTTAGCACTTCAACTCACCTTTCAAAATATTTCCAGTACAGGCCATTCATTTTGTGTCCCAGGTGCCCGATGAGTCATTTTCCTCTTCCCAGTCAACTGAGTAAAATATCAAAGACTCGTTTATCTTTCTGGGTGGATACAGCATCATTAGGCTTAAATATGCCCTTTTGCCAACAGACTGGAGGGTTGGGTTTAGTTATTAACTTGCTGAGCCTCCACCCAGCTAACTATTCTAGGAAATAATTTGGTGAGTCAGGTGTTTTTATATTCATATTTTAGCAACAAGTGATCTGCCTTCACTGCTGCAACTGAAGGCTGAATGCCCTGGAAAATCTATCCCCACATTTCCATTACTTTGAAAGCTGTATGCCTAACTGATGAAAAGAGGTTTGTGTCGTCAGAATCATTTTTTTGTTTGTTTGTTTTCTCCTGAACAGGACTGCTTTGCTTTTTATAAAAGGTCAAGAAACATTTGTTCATATCAATTTTGATTAAGCTGTGAGTCGCTCACTTCAGACAAAGAAGCATTCTGACTTTATGAAGAAGGAAGTGGGAAATACAGAGTGAAAAGTTATAATTAAATGAAACTGACAAATGAGCTGCTTGTCCTCACCTGGTAGAGAAACTGGGAGCACTGTGACCATATGCCTTTCTCTCTACTACAAGATTAAACTCCATGTTGTGTTTTTTATAGCACCCTGTGTTGTGACTATGCCAAGTAACAGAATTTCCATTATGCCAAGAGTACACCTGCTCCAAAGAAGAACCTGAAGGGAGAAGGGAGGTGAGAGGAGATATAGCAAGTTGGGCACTTCCTCTTTTTCACAGGAAAAAATCATAGAAATTCTCATGTACCCCGGAGGGAAGAACTCTATTAATTCATAAAACCATGTGAACAGAGCTAAGTTAACTAAAGTCAAGACATAATGAAAATTTACTTTTCTTTAGAATAAGAAACATTCATCCTAAAATTAAGTAACAGTAAATTTTGTATTGAATTCCTCCCATGTGAAAATGCTGACTCAAACACATCATACACTTTTTCATATTTTATTTTTATTTATTTATTTGAGAGAGAGATAGAAGGAAGGAAAGCATGGGCATGCCTGAGCCTCTAGCCACTGCAAACAAATTCCAGACTCATGTACCACCTTGTGCATCTGGCTTATGTGGGTACTGGGGAATTGAGCCCGAGTCCTTGAACTTCTCAGGCAAGTGTGTTGACCACTAAGCAATCTCTCCAGCCCTTCATACATTTTGTTTATGATGAATCTCATAGAATTCCATAATCTTGGCAGTATTTTGCTATTTTAAAGAAGTAGAAATTTAAGACTAAAATTTACTAAGAGTTATACAACTGAATCCACACTTAGATGACTTTATTTCATTTGATTTTTAAGAGACAGACTATCCAGTTAGATTTCATTTGTTTCAAAAGAGAGAGAACAATTGATAAAGATATTGTCTAAGCAGTAACTATTTTAAAAGAAACTAATATGACTAGCATATTGCCTGCACAGACAAGTTTACAACTAAGTAGAATTTATATAAAACTATATGTGTGTGTATTTCAAATTTTGGTTTGATATAAAGTTTTTATCATTCATTTTTAAGTATTGTAGTTATTTGAGAGAGAGAAAGAAGCAGACACACACAGAGAGAAGGAGAGAAACAGAGAGAGAGAAAGAGAAATTGGCATGCCAGGGCTATAGTAAATGAACTCCAGTTGCATGTACCACCTTGTACATCAGGTTTACATGGATACTGGGGAAATGAACCTAAGTCCTTAGGCTTCACAGGCAAGCACCTTAACTGCTGAGCAATCTCTCCAGCTCAAGTTTTTATCATTCTTAAATCAGAATGATAAAATTTTCAAAGCAAACATTTCAAAACAATGAGAAATAATTCCATCCAAACATTAACTATAAGTCATAGTAGAGGAAGCACCAAGGCTCAGCATCCTAGCAGCAATGTCACTGAAAGTCACAAAGGAGAAAAAAAAAATGCTTTCAAATTTCATGAATTAGGTTATGAGGTATCAACATTCAATGTTCTTCTATTCATAGCCAAACTATCTCATACAGACATATACCTGTAAAAACACAAATTGTTATCTATGTAGAATTTTTGCCACCATTATTTTTTATTTTATTTTATTTTGTTTTTTCAAGGTAGAGTCTCATTCTAGCCCAGGCTGACCTGGAATTCACTATGCAGTCTCAGGGTGGCCTCAAACTTACAGCAATCCTCCTACTTCTGCCTCCCAAGTGCTGGGATTAAAGGTGTGCGCCACCACACCCGGCTTCCACCATTCTTTTTTTAAATTTTTTTTTTTGTTCATTTTTTATTGATTTAATTGAGAGCGACAGACATAGAGAGAAAGACAGATAGAGGGAGAGAGAGAGAATGGGCGCGCCAGGGCTCCAGCCACTGCAAACGAACACCAGACACGTGCGCCCCCTTGTGCATCTGGCTAACGTGGGACCTGGGGTACCGAGCCTCGAACCGGGGTCCTTAGGCTTCACAGGCAAGTGCTTAACCGCTAAGCCATCTCTCCAGCCCCTGGCTCCCACCATTCTTATTTTGATTATGCTCTTTATAACTGTGTGCTCTTTTTGCCTGAGCTACAAGTACACACAAATATAAGAAAAAAAAATCTGAGCAAGGTAGCATTCTGTGGTTGGTTGTATGTGAAATATGCCCTCATGTGCTTTTGATTAAGCCTCATATTTAATCCCCAGCTGGTGGAGCCTTTGGGAGGTAGAGTCTCACTGGAGAAGGTGTGTCACTGGGGCAGGCCTTCCCATACTATAACCCAACCCAGCTTGCTGCACTCAAACTTGCTGTTGCTACTGCTTCTCTGCTGTTATGGAGATGTGCACGGTCTGCTCTTGATTTTTTTCCCCTGCCATGATGAAACTCCCCCTAGGAACTATAATCTGGAAATAAATCCTTGCCTTCCAAGAAGGTGCTTCTGGCCAGGTGTTTTGTAATTGCTACTCATCCTATCTTAGCAAGTAACTTTTTAAGGTGAAAATATTTTATTAAAAATAAAGGAATAGATGCCTGAAGCAAAAAATCACTTTCAAATATCACTTAAAATGTAAAGTTTTGGCTAGGGAGAAAGCTTAGTGGTTAAAGGCACTTGTTTGCAAAATCTAACAAACCTGAGTTCAACTTCCCAGTGCCCATATAAAGCCAGATGCACAAAATGACCCAAGCATCTGGGGCACGTTTTCAGTGGCACTTGGCCCTGGCATGACCATTTTCATTCTCTTTTTCTCCTTGCCTTACAAATAAACAATAATTTTTTAAATCCAAACTTGTCTTACAATCAGTATAAATCAGAACCAATAGGTGACAAACTCAAAGAAAAAAAGGAGAGAGCAAATAAAGAAAAAGGAAAGGAAATTAAATACAGTAGTGCTAACAACTATAGATGGTAAAATGCTAAATAAAGTTCTTCTGAGTAAAACTCAAAATATATATTAAAATTTTAAAAATCCTCAGCAAGGACATTTTACTCTCATAAAATAGAACAGTTTGATGTAGGCAGTTGGACATAAAACACATGGAATTCCTAGGCTAAAGGAATTAAACAGCACATAATAAAGAGCCAAATCCTGATTTTAAGCCACCAACAGTAAACTAGTAGATGCATAGTTCTAAGATATGATAATCTATTCTATTAATCAAGAAAACATCAGCTTTTCTAGTACCTAAACCCAGAAATATTTGTGATTTAATCAAATGTTGCTGTTTCTTCTTGTGTTGCCAATATGGTGGCAGTCAGGGAGGTGAGGGGTAGTGAGTTTTAGGAGGGGAATGTACAGTCTATGTAATCATTCAGAGATCCAATCTTGGTGGAGCTTGTACCATCTTCAGTACTAAGGCATCCCTGAGAAGTGGCATGTAACCTGTAGAGAATAAGGGCAAATCATACATAGGAAGATTTTAATGGAGGTTAGATCAAGAAATGGTACCAATCATTTTCACTAATTGGAACTTAGTCATGTGGTTGCTTCTAATTGCAAAGAAAGCCAGAAAATATAAACTATCTACATGCCAAGAAATAAGTTTACTTGAAGAAATTCAAGCCATCCAGCTTTGCCCAACTCAATCCTTTGGATTGATACTATAATCCTAATCAATCACTCTGTTCAGCTCAAAATCTGGGATCACCAAGAGCTAGTGATGAACAATTTGTCTCCATTTGATAAAGATGTGGCTTTATAATCCAGCAACCTACAAACAAAAACAATGTCATCTGCCCATTTCTCTTCCCTTTTTCTATATGAGAACCTGCAAAACACACATGCACACAGGCACTCACAGAGAGGGGGGCGGGGGGCAAGTGAGCGAGCTAGAGCAATGTGCCACTGGATGCTTTTTAATTTACTATTTAGCCTCCTTATTTATTTGGTTAATTTCTTCCTATTTATGCTGTCATAACATCACACTCAAATCTGTCAAAACACACTCATGTACTCACATATAGTATACCATATTAGAGATAGTGCTGTCCACTAGCCTCCAGTTAGTATTTTTAAAATTCTTTTGTCTTTTTTCCCTGAACTGTTCTATCTTCTCAGTGCCTTGACAAAAAATCATTCTTAAATAAACATTTTACATTGTCCAAAGTTATCTTTTTAAGTATTTTATATATTTGACAGAGAAAGGGGGGGGGGAATGGATGTGCTAGGGCCTCCAGCCACTGTGAAGGAACTCCAGACAAATGCACCCCTTGTGCATCTGGCTAACGTGGATCCTGGAGAATTGAACCTGGGTCCTTTGGCTTTGCAGGCAAACACCTTAGCCACTAAGACATCCCTCCAGCCCCAAAGTTATTTTTTATACTTTAATAATGAAATGTTTCATTAAACTGATTTCAGACAGGATGCAATGTTACTACCTTAACGTTACACTGTGTCTAGCAATCATAAATAAATATTAAATTAACTTTTTGAGGATTAAAAGTGATCCATTTGAATTTTTCTTAGAGGTTCAGAATTTTACATTTTAAGTTAAATACTATCAACATTTTATCTCATGACCTTTGGAGGACATGTAAGATCAAAACCACAACAAATATATAAGAAGTTGGGTGTGTTATTGTATATCTGTATTCCCAGCTGCTTGGGAGGTTAAGGCAGGAAGATTGCTTGTGTCCAGGAGTTTGGAGCCAGCCTGGGAAATATAGCAAGACTATTTTTTTTATGAAAATAAGAGATAAAAAGGAGTAGAAGAGAACATCTTCAACCTGAAAAATGACATCTCCAAAAATGCATTCAGATAACCTACTTCTGGCCTGCAAAGCCTAAGGACCTAGGTTTGATTCCCAGGTCCCAAATAAGCCAGATGCATATGGTGGCACATGCATCTGGAGTTTGTTTAGAGTGGCTAGAGGCCTTACCATGCCCAATCTCTGTCTGTCTCTATTAATAAAAATAATTTTTATAAAACAAGATTTGGGGGCTGTGAAGCCTAAGGATGCTGGTTTGATGCTCAGTTCCCCAGGACCCATGTTAGCCAGATGCACAAGGTGGCACAGGCATCAGGAGTTCATTTGCAGTAGATGGAGACCCTGGCGCACCCATTTTCTCCTCTCTCTCTCCCTCTTTCTGTCTGTTGCTCTCAAATAAATGAAAATAAACAACAACAACAAGATTTGTAGGGTGTTTTCCATTTATTTGTTTTTGTGATTTTTGTCTTCACAACAAATAGTACTAGATAAAATGGATTTCCATATTGAAAAATTCAAACAAGACTTTGAGACTGCAATTATGGGAAGAAAATATTTGCAAATCATACATCTATTAAATTTAAGCAAGCAGCACACCCCAAATTACATAATTGCAAGTGGATTCATATACATACCTACCTACCTACCTACATACATACATATATGACTTCAGTTTTTCAAGGTAGGCTCTCGCTATCCTAGGCTGACCTGGAATTCACTCTGTAGTCTCAGGGTGGCCTCAAACCAACAGAGATCCTCCCACCTCTGCCTCCTAAATGCTGGGATTTAAAGGCATGTGCCACCATGCTCAGCTTTTTTTTTTTTTTTTTTTTTTTTTTTGAGAGCGACAGACACAGAGAGAAAGACAGAGGGAGAGAGAGAGAATGGGTGCGCCAGGGCCTCCAGCCTCTGCAAACGAACTCCAGACACGTGCGCCCCCTTGTGCATGTGGCTAATGTGGGACCTGGGGAACCGAGCCTCAAACCGGGGTCCTTAGCCTTCACAGGCAAGCACTTAACCGCTAAGCCATCTCTCCAGCCCAACTTTTTGAAGTGAAGATTTTTAAATGCTTCATGTCCTTAATCACTACAGAAATTCAAATTAAAGCCAAGTGATATATTATTACATAATTATTAAAATGATTAACATTATGCTATCAAGGGAAGCACCTGACACTCCCATACTTCGTAGGACTGCAAATTATTACAATCACTGAGAAGATTGATAGTTTCTTTAAAAAATAACCATCAGCTACCATAAGACCCATCTACTCCATTTTTATTTGACCATAATAAATGAAAATAAGTGTCCACAGAAATACAAACAAAAATATTCATAGCAGCTTTATTTTCTTAGCTCCAAACAGGAAATAAAAAGATCCATCATGAGGTAAATGAATAAACAAATTGTGGTATCTCTGTACAATGGGTCACCCTTCAACAATAAAAAGTGAAATATTGCTATATGTACCAACATAGGTAAATATTAAAATAATTGTGCAGTTTGGAAGAACTCAGAGAAAAATATACAGCTATTCTCCTATTCATGATTCTAGAAAATACAAACCGACCTGTAGATTACTAAAAGCAGTTGCTTACAATGGGATCGGCAAGAGTAGAAAAAGGGAAGGAGGTAGAGATTAGAGGCACAAGGAAACATTTCATAATCATGAGCACGTTCTTTATCTTATTATGATAGCTTTATAGGGGACAATGCATGAAATTATGTATATTAGATAAGTGTAGTTTATATGAATTATACTTAAATGGTATTGTTTTTAAAATCTACAGTTAAACTTTGCAGTGATGGCTCTATACCAGCCCAGGCTACAGATTGAGATGCCATCTCCAAAGAGAGTAAAACCCAGCAGATGATAAAGGTTCAATAAAACTTAACTAGTATTAAGAATTGAGGGGCTGGAGATATTGCACAGTGGTTAAAGGTGCATGCTGGCAAAGCCTGACAGCCTGGTTTTAACTCCCCAGTGCCTGCATAAAGCCAGATGTGCAAAGTGGCTCATGCACATCTGGAGTTCTTTTGAAGTGGCAGGAGGCCCTGGTGCATCCATATTCATCCTCTCTCTCTCTGAACATAAATAAAAAATTATTTTAAAAAGTATTTGACAACTACAAGATAGTACAGCTTTTATGATGCTTAGAGTCTTACTTACTGCTCTTTTTGGGTGTGTATGTGGTGTATGCATGTGTGTGCAGTTGCATGGGACATGTGCACAGAGGAAAACATCACTCTTCTTTCCCTTGAGATAAGTCTTTCAATGGACCTGGGCTCACTGTCAGCTCTGCTTTGTAGAGTAATTTGCAGTAAGATATGGACTTTAAATTTACAAATTTTCATTTTCATTCGTACTGTTTTAAATCCTTTCTTTTTCCTAACCTTGACACATGTTCCTCTTTTGTCTGAGTGTGATTTTTCCTTAAACTTGAAAGACATTAAAAATAATTTAAAAAAAAAAACAGAAAATGGACATGGAAGTGGAATGGATGGGTGGGAGACAATGGTAAGAGAAATATCTATTTTAACTGTGACGTCGGGCATCAGTGATTGGAACCTGAAGGGATACTGTCAGAACCTAGATGTTAGAGGGTGGGGCGCGATTTGTGTGTGAAGAGGAAAGCCACACAGGAAGAGCCCAGTTTGCTATATCATGAAAAAAGAAGAATTTTCAGTATATCTAAGTGAAACAATCTGATGTAAAGCTGCAGATATGTGGCCTAAAGATCAGGACATAAGAATGAGTCATGAGAAGAGTGAGATAGCTGCCCTTATGTGTTTGCTATCACAAGGCTGGTGATTAGTACAAATATAACATTTAGGAAAAAAAAAAAAACAACTAACAGCTTCAGACATAAAGAACAGAATAATTCAAAAACATTTCATTGCTGTCACTTAATACTACATAATTATACTTCACAATAATGATTCAGAGGGATGGTGGTGGGAGGAATGTCTTTGGTTTGAAAGACTCTCATCCAAGCAAATGCTGTCGCTGGAATTCTGAGTCCCATTGAACAAGTTGCTGTTTACCTCTTTTTCACACAGTATGGAAAACCCAGGCAGCATCTGAAACCTTTAACAGAGAAACTCACCTGTGTGGCGTTTCCTCTACAAAAAGTGCCTTGGTTTAAAACTCTTTTAAAAGTGTTCTGTAACTATAAAAGCCCCATGCAAGTAACATGTTCTGACACGGAACTCTCTAAATTCATAACCTAAATCTGTGTTCCTGGACTACAGTCACTCATCTTTGGCTCTAGAATAAACCACCTGTTCTTTTTGAGGTGAGAGCTGTGTGCTCTGAGTAGACATATGCTTCGAGGCACCACCAAACGTTCTGCTGCGTCAGAGAAGGGTGAAATAAATCAATTAATACTTTTCATAGGTTTCTGTTCATAAGTGATCCCAAAAGCTTCAATTCCCCGGTCTCCTCTTCCATGTTTTGAACGTCATCAACACCCTAACCCCACCACCACTTAATGGCCCCCCAAAGGTCCCTGTTGGGAGCCATCGCGGACCCCTGGGTCGGGGCTGCTGTCTACCCGCGAGCGCAAGGAAGAGAGGGAAGGAGAAAGACTAGTATTTGGAGAAGGACGGCTGAAACTTTCGGCACGCCTCTCCCGGGACTCCAAATGTAACCCTAAAGGTACGGCTAAGGCTTCGCCTCTGCGCTCCGCGCGTGGCGCCGGCGCACTTTGTTGACGCAGAGCTCGTATTCTCGCGGGATCTAGGGAATCTGAGCCGAGGCCGGGCGAACACGTCTTGAAATCTCAGTCGGCGGGCTCAGGAGCCGGAGCGGCCGCGTTCCGAGCGCTCCAGAGGGGCGGGGCGCGGAGCTGGAGTGGGCGGAGCCTGTGCTCTGAGAGGGAGGGGCGAGGCGGGAGGGGGAGGGGAGAGGGAGAGAGGCCGGGGGCGGGGCCCTGCGTGCCCGACCTGTTGCTAGCTCCCAGGTATCGCAGCCGGCTGCCGGGGCTCCCTCGGGACCGAGCGACTGCGCATGCTCGCCGTCGGCGCTGGCCGGGGAGCCGAGCGGCCGTGACGGACTTAAGTGCTCGTTTGCGGTGCTCTGCGGTGGCGGCTTGCGATGGCGATGTGAGTGTGGGGCCCGCGGGAGGACAGGCGGGATGGTGCTGACCCCCGGGAGAGGCGGGCTTCCTACCGGACGCGGGGTTTCCCCCCAAAACCGGCGGGCGAGAGAAGAAGAGGCCGAGAGAGGGGAGCCCCTAACTGTCGCTTCGGGACGCCCCCCAGCCGCGCGCCCTCCCGCGGCCTTGTCGTCGGCGGGCCGGCTGCCGGCGCTCCCAGCTGGGTCCCGGGCCGCTGAAGGTCGGCGGGGTCGGTGGCGGCGGCACACGGAGTCCTCGCTGACCGGCCGGCGAGGGGCGGCGGCTCCGCCTGCTGCCCGGGTCCCGGCGGCCAGTGTCCCTCGGGCGGCCGGACATCACCCGTCGGCGTCCCATCTCCGCCGCCCAGCCCTGCGGGTGCTCCCAGCCTGGGGCTCCGTTGGCATCACGTGCCCCGCGCCCGGTGGTCCCTGGGGTTCTTTTTTCCCCTCTATGTCTTCCCTTCCATCCTCCCCCCCCCCCACACACACATTCGATCCAGACTGTCTCCCCGGAGCCATCCTTAACCTGGTTTCTCATCTCACTAGCACCTTCGTTCCCCCAATCTGGTACTTGGTCTTGGAAGGAGCTCTTCTGTGGGTTGTCGAATGCGGGATGTGCTTGTCTGTCGTCTGTCTTTTGTTGAGCACCGAGCATCGCTTTGCACTGGAGTTCCATCTCCCGTCCCCACTTCCCTTCTGGAGCCCTTGGACCTTAACCCTGTTTGGTATTCTGCTTCCTTTCTTTCTGTCCCGTGGCCCGCTAGCCTCTCCCTTAGGCCCATTTCTAGTGTTTAATCTTGATTTGGTTCACGTTTTTATTAAATCCCACTAAGAGTTCTAACATTCCTAGTGTGTCTTCTGCTTTCTACACAAGCCTAGTGTCCGCTGAGTAATCTTAATAAAGCTTTCCAGTTTAATAGAAGTTCTTCATCTTTCTTCACTAGCTGGAAATACCTGTGAAAGAATGATAGCACACTTGCATTACATTAAATCATTGAAGCTTTTCATTTTTAAGAATTAAGTATACCTGTCATGCTATGAGAAGCAAATTTGAGCTCAGATTTCATGAAACTCTAAGAGGTTAAAATTTGTTAAAGTTAGTCTCCCAGTAAATACAGTTCTCCAAGAACTATGGAACGAAATTCAACACATATGTAAAATTTACTGATTTGTTGGCTTACACACTGCTATTGCAGTTGCTTACATCATTTTCTTGAGTGTCAGTGTTCTTGTTAATAAATACATAGGATTACTTAAAGCAGAAATGCAGAAAAGAAGCATTATTTTTTTAATTGGGCAAAAGAACTTACTGAAAAGATGTCAGCCCCCCCCCCCATTTCATTGTGGTCAAGTTCTGATTTACTGAAATAAAACTTCTGTCTCTGTAGATAATGGTATAATTTTGTATTTTGGTGGCATCTGCTGAAGTAGTTATTTTCAGTGGAGTTTGCCTTTATTCTAGGGTTGAAGATCAACTGGATTATGTATTTCCTTCTGGAATCTCCAAGCAGTGCACACACAGTGGATTCTTCCTTAAGTTATCTATGCCAGGTAGGAATTAAGCTTTTCTGTTTTTATTTTAAGAAGGGAAATGCCAAGATAAAAAAGGCATAGTTCCTTGTTCAAAGTAGCCAAGAGGTGAAAAGTGGAAGGAAGGGCTAGTGTTATTAACCCACACTTTAATTAGAACTAGCAGTTACTCTGTATGTTGACCTCCTCCACATTTAAGGTTCTTGAAAAAATACTTTTCAAAATGCACGTAGAAATAATTACTGTTTCTGAAAGAAGCCTGTCATCCTTTAAAGTCAGGTCAAAATAATACCAGTAAACTCCATACTATTACAGTGAGTTGATGCTGTTCTCTTAGAAATTAAATAAGGATTTGAGGTGTACAGTAGGCATAAGTCTAAACATCAAGAGATTAAACTCTTACGATATGACTCATAGTAATAGTAGAAGCTACTTAAACTTGATACCTCAGTGTCCACCTTTAAAATGTATGTAATAATAGTTGCCACCCAGTAATCAATAGCAAGCCCTAATCATTTAAACATGCTGAGGGCCACCACAGACAAAAACTGAATAAGTTATATAAACATTTTGCTCTTAGTTTTCTCATCTGGGAAATGGAGTACTAATATCTTTTTCAGATTTTAGCAGAATTCAGTAATTAAGGCTGCCTAGTGCAAGAATTGAGGCAACAAGCTTTAGCTGCCAGTATTCAGATTTTTTTTTTTTTTTTTTTAGTTTTTTGAGGTAGGATCTCATGCTAGCCCAGGCTGACCTGGAATTCACTATGGAGCCTCAGGGTGGCCTCAAACTCACAATGATCCGATTCTCCTAACTCTGCCTGTCAAGTGCTGGGATTAAAGGCGTGTGCCACCATACCCAGCTTTCAGTTTTTATTTTACTTTACTGCTTGGCCTGTATCAGTATCACCAATGAAGGAACAGAACTTTTCAAAATACAATTTTTCATCAAGCTGTCCTTCTTATGTTTTCTTTAGAAGACCTACCTTTTTCCCTTCCCCAGAAAACTGAATTTCTATTTTTCAGTGTTCTTTAATTTATGCAGCATGACGTGTGACTGCTGATGTGGACTACATTCAAAGCTCATTTAGATAAGTAGTGGCAGCAAATGTTTCTCCATGAGTGGCTTTCCTTACTTTAAGTGCCCTCTCCTCTGGTGAAAGCTCAGCTTTGCAGTGATTACTTTTTTTAAATAACAGATATTAACTGATGAAGTATGTTGTGTTTGTGTCTTATACTAAGTAAAATATGAAAAGTCCTCAGCGTTATGATCTTCAAAGAGGCAAATGACAGGTGGCTTGGTCATGTAGAGCAGAATATAATCTAGCAACTGAGTATGTTTTTAGTCCTTGCAAGGTACTTACAAAGATAGGTAGTATGTCATGGCCTAAGCCAGCCAAAAACAGAAACCATATCTAAATCAAGAAATAAGACTAGGGCTGGAGAGATGGCTTAGTGGTTAAGCCTAAGGACCCTGGTTCAAGGCTTAATTCCCCAGGACCCACGTAAGCCAGATACATAAGGTGATGTATGCATCTGGAGTTCCTTTGCAGTGCCTGGAGGCTCTGACACGCCCATTCTCTCTCTCTGCCCCTTTCTCTCTCTCTCTGTTGCTCTCAAATAAATAAATAAAAATAAACAAAAAACTTTAAAAAAAGAAATGACTTGCTCAGATATTCAGACTCAGTCAACCAACACATACATAACCAGAATTTATCCCAGATCACCAATTTAAGAATGCAAGACGGATAATCCAGATGTCACAGGCTGATTGTTCATTTAGCTTAAAGAAAGAGCCCTTGTAGTTTAGAGGTCTACAATGTCCTAGGCGAGTTGGACCTAGCAAAGGCAGAAGTTGAGTGTATAACTTCCACCAAGAAACTTAGCTTCCTCCTCTCCATGGCCTGATACATATGTAATTATTATGTAAAAAAGAACTTGTCATTTATAAGAAAACAGCGTTCTGAAGACTTTTAGGATTACTTTTGTTTTATGCTTCCTTCTTACTTCTTCAGAGAAGCCAAAAAAAAATATTGACATAAAATATAGACTATCTACTGTTAAGTGTTACCATTATTCTTCATTTAGAAATTTCCCCCATTCCTCTAATATTTACTTAACAGGCTTACGTGTAACTACTTA
Source organism: Jaculus jaculus (assembly GCF_020740685.1). Classification (NCBI taxonomy): domain Eukaryota; kingdom Metazoa; phylum Chordata; class Mammalia; order Rodentia; family Dipodidae; genus Jaculus; species Jaculus jaculus. The sequence continues at coordinate 23,381,486 of NC_059109.1, read as the reverse complement.
TTCTTGATGTTCTTTGCTCTGGTTGTGGATCACAAACATGCTATCTGTTAGCATGAGGCCTTGTGAGTGAATCTGCTATTCCTGTATTTGTTATCAGTATGCATAAGTTTGTCTTCATACAAGTCTCTGACTGCATGGAATGTGAATGTTTAATGGCAGTGTGGCACCTTGATGCAGGTTTAACTGTGCTGGCTAGTATTCCACTAGAGAAATTGAACTGTTTCCTCATGCTGGAGAAAAAAATAAATTATTGGATATAATTTTTCTATAGGTAGTATCACTTTTGGGGCTGTCAGTCATTATTACAGTCTGAACCCATTTATCTCACAGTATCTTAAGTTGTAAGAAGAATTCATGAACTGCAACTGTTAGCTCCATAGTTGATGGAACGTGGTCCCTTTATTCTTTATTTCAACACCGAATGTGACACCTCCAATTTATTCAACTCCTTTTCCCTCTGCCTTAGTACATGGAACATCCCAAGGGTATTGGTTGCCCTTGGTGAAGACTTGGGCTGTTGCTTGATTTCTTTGAGAGGAACAAGTTCATCAGGAGGATCTGCTGAGCTGTGCCTCTTAGTTTTAGGTGCTTCCATATCCTTTTTATAGGTTTTAATGAGTTAAAGAATTTAGTTCAAGGTGATATTTCAGGATCATTGTAGATGATGTTATAGAAGCATCTCCCACATTTTTCAAATATCTGTACCTGGACTGTCCTTTGTGAATATTAGGTATCACTAAACTGCTCTGATGGAGGACCATCCCAGTACTAGAAGGTATACATGGAAGTGCTATGATAAATCTAGTATTATTGCTGGAATAGTTACTATATATGTATATATGTATATATGTATATGTATGTATATATATATATATATATATATGTACACATACACACACACACATACCTACCTACATACCTACATATATATACATATACATATATATACACACACATACATACACTATCAGTTAAAAGTTGCCTTAGTATCTGTAGATGGTCATATCCAGTAAAATATGTCAGACATGTCATTTAAAGTTTCTTTGTAGCCACATTAAGAAAGCAGGTGAAATTAGTTTTGATAATAATCTTGGATAATGTATTTAAAATATTATTTCAAGATGTGATTAACATAAAAACAATGAAATATTTACATTTTATGCTATATTTGACATTCATTGTATAACTTATTTACAGCTTATGTCAGCACACTACTTCTTTTCCTTTTAGTACTTTTACTTTGAGTACTCCTTTCAAAACAATAAAGTTTTTAATGAAGAAATATTTCACATTGCATCAGTATTGGATTGAAGTTAATTTTAAGTTAAAATGCAGAATTCAGTCTCTCAGTCACACTAGTCACATTTTTATTCCCTTATAGTCCATGTTGCTAGTGGTCTCCATGTTGATCATAGCAGTTCTAATAGACCTAAAATGACTTTCAGATTAATCAGTGACCTTGTTTTTTGTTTGTTTTTGCTTGTTTGTTGATAGAAAACTAACCTTTCTTGAAGTACACCAAAACAATTATCAGTTCTCTCATCCTGTCAGGTTTGGTTGGCAAGAAAAAAAATCCATTTTTGTCTCTAAATTTCTAATTTGGTATCAGAATCATTTTCTTCTCTAGATTGCTATTAGTGGCCCAGGAAGAATTCCTATTTGATTAGCTTCCAGATTATTTGGTTTTAGTTTTCTTTGTCAGAGGCAGGAGAGTGAAGTAGTCTCAGGTACATGTCTGTCTCGTAGCTGCAGGGGTTCAGGCAGAAGGGATGGCTTCAGGCAGTGCAGAAGGCCATGGCAACCATGGCATACAATGAGTGCAGAAAATTGCAGTGGCTAATCCCCTGTGCATCACCCGACTTCAAGAAAAGAAATTCTGTTGGCAGCTTATTTAGTTCACAAGAGGCATGAGAATTTGTATAAGTCATAAATTTCAAACTGTGAAGTCATAAAATGAATTTGCACTGTGATTGAATTTAGTTTTGAAGTATGTGTGCTCAGTGTATATGCATGTGTATGTGTTGTATGTGCATATGCTAAATGCACGTGTATGAACAAATATCTATACCCCATGCCCATATGTGCAGAGGCCAGAGCACAATGTTGGTATCCTCCTATCACGCTTCCACCTTATTTCCCCTGAATCTCTCATTGAACCTGGAGGTCTCTGTTTTTTTGTTTTTTTGTTTTTTGGCGGGGGGGGGGGGGGGGGGGGGGGCGGCTAGACCTGCTGATCTGGGAGCCCCAATGGTTCTCCTATCTCCACAACCCCTTCAGTTGCAGATGGTTATGTCTTTGTTTGTACATGGGTTTGGGGGATTGAAGTAGGTCCTCCTACTTGAACAGCAAATGCCACCTCCTCAGCTCTGGGTTTGTTTCTCAACTAGTTAGCAGTGTTTTAAATTAAGATGCTATCTTTAGAGAAGAAAGACGTCCATATCTTCTTGAGAATATCGATATTCCCGGTAGTGTTGAGACATTTACTCAAATGAATGAGTAGCATTTGTAGATGGAAAAAAAATGAGTTTCTCCATTGAGAGATGTCTCAATTTTTATTTCCTCCTCTTGATTTTTTTTTTTACCTTTTTTTCTCTTTAAATTTTTTCTCCTAGCTATGTATAAAAATAAAAACATTTCTTTTTTGCTTTTGTAGGACTGTGAAAGTCACCATGATTTATCTGCATCACTTTACATATCTGTGTATATGTATGTTTCTGTTTAGGAGCTGTTAGGAAAAAGGATAAGAATAGAGGAAACTACACAGCAGCAATAGAACAGAAAGCATAGCACGATACCAGAGACAGGAAAGAAGAAACATCTATACCTTCACTGATTGAGGAACTTATAGCCATCTGTGTTTTCAGGGTATAACTAGTATTTGTTTTCTTCAGTTTGGCTCAGCATAAGTGGAAAAATAATACTTGTGGCATCTTTAATGTTAATGGTTAAGTATTTCTTAAAAATTAAATCAAGTACCTACCATGTATCTGGCAGTACAAATTCATCAATGAACAATATAACGGGCACCTCATTATTATTGTTAGCAAAAGAGATATGATAAAGAGTGATAAAGCTCTACTTAGTGGCTCAGTTCTATAATTAGTATTTAGAAATGAAAGCAGTAGGATTATGAGTTTGAGGCCAACTTGGACTATATAGTGAAACATTGTCTCAAAAATGTATAAATAAAATGAAATAGATATGGGTAAAGTATTTCATTTGGTGGAAGTGCTCAAGGAAAGAAAAAAAAAAAAAACTGAGGAGAGAAGAGATGGGCTGTGCCAGTCGCCAAGTGTGGCTGGGAAAGGCCTAATTGAGAAGTTGGTGTTTTGAGTCAAGCCCCCAAAAGGTAAAGGGTGAGTCATGTAAATAGCTGAGGGAGGATGTTCTGGGGAAAACTAAGTGCAAAGGCTCTATGGCTGTATGGTGTGCTTGAGAAAGAAGGGGTTAAATGTGACACTGGGCAGAGGGGTTGGAGATGAGGTCAGAGAAGATGCAACAGATATGGGTAGATTAGGGTGTAGTTTAAGTGCACTTACTATATCAAAGAATTATAAGGCATAAAAGACCAAGCAGTCTAGATAGGTGTGCTGCTTCAGAATACAGATCCTTCCTCATTTTACCATGTTTGTGGCTTTGTCCTAGTCTATGTGATCAAAACTAGGTCAGTGTCAAGAAGGTATTCCAGAATATGAAAAATGAAGGCAGGTGAAATTTGGGGCAGAGAAATAGAGAAATTCCTTTTATACAAGTGAGACAGATGTTGCATACATGAGCTGGGATCACTTGACCACATTCCCCAAGTGTAGGATCGCATCAAGAGAGGCTGGGCAATACAGTCTTGGGCTAGATTTGCCTAGGGAGGAGGAAAATGGAAATGGCAAGCAGTGACAGTGTCACCACTGTAGCCACCCACATATTCATGTGTATCCTACTGAAGACACTACTATCTCCCTTCCTTAAAGAAACAACCAAAGTACGACCCATTTGTTGCATTTATCCAAGCTCACTGAAAGTTCTACAAGCACAGTGACCTATAAGCAGAACAACTCTGTTTCTCTGACACTTACCCAGTATTTTGTGATGGAATTGGAAACAAGGAAAAAAGTAAAAAGTCTCCCATGTGGGAAAACACACTAGAGACTTTCAAACAAGTGAGACAGATGGTGCAAGCATGAGCTGGGATCATTTGGCCACATTCCAAGGGTAGGATAGCATCAAGAGAGGTTGGGAAATACAACTAGCTGAGAACAGTGCTGAGTGAGACATGAAGTTTTCATGTCCTTTTCCTGGAGGTATGCCCTAGTTCTACTTTTCTGGTATCAAAACCTGTATTCATGCCATAGTGATCCCTATTGTTGCTTTCTGGATATTTCTTCCTTACTTTAACTTTAGCATTGAAAACTAGTCTACATTGGAAGGTATAGTTTTCATAGCCTGCTCCTGTGGATTTTTCAGCTTGTATGTTACAAAGCCACAGGCTTTGGCAGGTCAAGTTACTGTTTCTCTCACAGAAACTATTCTGTCAAAAATGCAATAGGAGTCTTATTTTTCTTAATTCTATTTCATATGATAGTAACTAAAATTCTTTTCTGGGTGCAATTCTGATGACATCCTTATTTATTACAGTCTTGTTTATTTCTCTCTGTACACCCAACACATTTTAATGGCCTTAACATGAAACAAATCCTCATCCCTCATTTTAGTGGTCATTGTTTTATAGCTCTACGTAACATCACGCAGTTGGTGGGATGATAGCATCCTTCCCTAATCTTTTCTGTTTATTTATTTGTTGTTTTAGTTTTGTATTCAGTGAATACAGTCAAATTTGTACCATTGTTAGCCTCCTCCCTGTCCTCCCCCCTCCACAGGGACCTTCCTAGTTGGGGAATATGGGTCATGCATTGTGGGGTTAGCCATTAGTTATAGGTAGGTGGGAGATTGATAATGGAGAACAGGCTCATTTTTGGACATGATTCTGACTTGTTTCCCAGCTCCAGCTATGGGTTCCATTCCACTGAGCAGATCAGTTGGCCAATTCAAGAGCAGTTGGTTTCCCACCATGGCTGTGCACCACTATTGCACTTGTGTGAGCTTCACGTCAGGTTGTTTGCTGCTAAGTAGGTTAGACCATGAGTTGCTTGGACAGATTCTGGTCATTTTCCCTCAGTCACTCATGTAGCAACTTTAGGCACTAGACGTGCTGTCTGGGGACTGACTTTATTCCAGCTTGCAGCCATGTCACTTCATGTTACGTGCCAACAGCATATGGTGTCTTCAGCAGTAGGGTCTTGCCACTAACCTTTGGTGGGTCATCAAGTACTCTGACAGAAATCTGTCTTCTTTTGGGAAACCTTGTAGGTCTCTGATCAAGAGGTCATTGTGGATGATAACCACATGCTGATATGGGGAGTTACAGGTCAGCACCCAAGAAGAGAAGGAAGAAAAAGATAAGTAATATGAAAAAGATAGAAGAGAGAGAAGAAGGGGAGAGAGAGAGAGAAACAGGAGAAGGTTAAGGTCAGTCTTCATTGTACCCTCTACAGGGCCTTGTGATTCAGGTGTTCCCTCTAAGGGCCTGGTGAAGGTTCAGCCATTTGATCTGTCTTTTAGGATATAGAATTTTATGGTACCATTGTAGTTTGGGTCCAGTTTTGTGTCCCCCACCCTCTCTCTTATCCTCCCCCCCCCCCAACCACCCTATTGTCCAGTCCTTGAGACGCTTGTTAGATATGTTGGCATCTTGGGTAGAAGCAGGTTAGTAGCTGTAGATGAGTGAGACTATGCTGCGATTATCTTTCTTTTATTTTTCCTTTTTTATCTTTAAGCAAAAGGATTTTTATTTTTTAAAAGAGAGACTGATTGAGAGGAGGAGGGGTTACTGTGGAGAATGGAGTTTCAAAGGGGAAAGTCAGGGGAGGGAAGGCATTACCATGGGATATTGTTTATAATCATGGAAGTTGTTAATTTAAAAAAGAAATAAATAAAAGAAATTAGGTTTAAAAAAGGATTCTTCTTTATTTATTTATTAGTTTTGTACTCAGTGAATACAGTCAAGTTGGTACCATTGTTAAGCTCATCCATGTCCTACCCCCTCCCCCTGGCCCCTCCTTGTTGAGGTATATGGGTTATGCATTGCGGAGTTAGCCCACAGTTATGGGTAGGAGAAATGTCTCTACGTATCATGACCCAATGTGTGGCTCTGACATTCTTTCCGCCACTCTTCTGCAAAATTTGCCTAAGCCATGTTGGGTTCATTTTTTGGTCTGCTTCAGCGATGAGGTGTTGGGGGCCTCTGGGTCTCTAGATATCTGATTTGGTAGGAGTTGATTGTTTTCTGTGTCGATCTCCTTCACCCTTGTGCTGGTACCCAGTTCACCAAGAAAACAGCACCCTTGCTTGTTTCACCAGTTATTCTTAGTTTCACCTGGGGCCCTTTTGAGGTATGATGGAGTGGTTCCCTCCTTAGCATCTGTGTCTGTCTGAAAAAGAGAAGCAGATACTCCAGTGTACAGTAAAGTTAGCACCAGACAAATGGGATAACCCTTATTTTTTTTTTATAGAGAATTTAATAGGTTTAGGCCCTCTTGTAGCCCATGATTGTTGGTAGCTTGATAGTGGAGAGTGGGCTCATGTTTGGATATGGTTCTGACTTGTTTTCCAGCTCCAGCAATGGGTCCCGTACCTCTGAGGGGATCAGTTAGCCAAATCAAGAGCAGTTGGTTTCCCACCATGGCTGCGCACCACTATTGCACTTGTGTGAGCATCATGACAGGTTATTTGCTGCTAAGTAGTTAGACCATGAGTTGCTTGCATAGATATTGGTCATTTTCCCCCAGTCGCCCATGTAGCACCCTCTGGCACTAGACGTGCTGTCTGGGGACTGACTCTCTTCCTGTTTCCAGCCATGTCATTCCATTTTACGTGTCAACCACATAAGGTGTCTTCAGCAGTAGGGTCTTATCACTAACTTTGGTGGGTCATCAAGTACTCTCACAGAAATCTGTCTTTCTTTTAGGAAACCTTGTAGGTGTCTGATCAAAAGCACATTGTGGATGATAGCCACATGCTGGTACTGGGAGTTACAGGTCAGTGCCCACTAAGAAAAGGAAGAAAAAGATAGCTAATATAAAAGAATTAGAGAGAAAAGAGAGAGAGAAGCAGTAGAAGATTAAGGTCAGTCTTCATCATGCACTCTCCAATGTCTTGTGGCTCAGGGCCAGTGTCTTGTTCCCTTAAGGGCCTGGTGAAGGTTCAACCATTTGGTCTGCCTTTTAGGATATAGAATTTTATGGTACCTTTGCCGTTTGGGTCTAGATTTGTGTCTCCCACCTCCTCCCCTACCCTACCCTCCCTCCCCACCCATCCTATTGTCTAGTCCTCGAGATGCTTGCTGGGTATGTCAGCATCTTGGGTAGATTCAGGTTAGGTGCTATAGATGAGTGAGACTATGCAGCAATTATCTTTCTGTGATTGGGCAAGTTCAATGAGAATGATCTGTTCCAGGTTCAACCATTGTTCCTCAGATTTCATTGTGCCATTTTTCTTACTGATGTGTAGAATTCCATTGTGTAGATATACCACATCTTAGTTATTTATTCTTCTAGTGGTGGACATGTGGATTGATTCTAGCTCTTAGCTATTATGAATTGAGCCACTATAAACATGGCTGAGCAAATCTCTGTGGACTGTGGTTTAAAGGTTTTAGGGTACATGCCCAATAAGGGAATAACTGGGTCTGTTGGTCACTCTATAATCAGCTTTTTCAGGAGTCTTCATATTGCTTTCCAAAGTGGTTGTACCATCTTACATTCCCACCCAACAGTGGATGAGGGTTCCTAATTCTCCACATCCTCGCCAGCATTTATTTTCATTTGATTTTTTGATGTTTTCTATCGTTACTGGGGTAAGGTGGAATCTTATAGTTGTCTTAATTTGCATTTCCCTGATGATTCGGGATGATGAACATTTTCTTAAGTGTGTGTTTGCCATTTGTATTTCTTCCTCTGTGAACTGCCTGTCCAGCTCTTTGCCCCATTTTGTGAGAGGGTTGTTTGGCTTTTTATTGTTTAGGTTTTTGAGTTCTTTGTAGATTCTAGAGATTAGGCCTCTGTCAGTTGGATGTTCAGCAAATATTTTCTCCCATTCTGTAGGTAATCTGTTGGCTTTGCTTATTGTAAGCTTGTCTGTAAAGAAACTCTTTAGCTTCGTGTGATCCCATTGGTTAAGTGACTGTTTAACATCGGAGCTATTGGGGTTTTGTTCAGGAAGTCTTTTTCTATTCCTATATCACGGAAAGTTCTTCCTGTATTTTCTTCCAGTAGTAGCCAAGTTTCTGGTCTTATATTGAGGTCTTTGATCCAGTTGGACTTGAGGTAGTGCATGGCGAGATGTGTAGATCAAGTTTCAGTTTCCTGCATATGGTTATACAGTTTGTCTAGCACCATTTGTTGAAGATGCTGTCTTTTTTCCAGCCTGTATTGTTAGGGCCATTGTCAAATAATAAGTAGCTGTAGTTGTTTGATCCAAAGTCCAGATCCTCAATTCTATTCCATTGGTCTATACTCCTGTTTTTATGCCAGTACCATGCTGTTTTTATTACTATGGCTTTGTAATATAGCTTTAGATCAGGTATGGTGATGCCTCCAGAGGTATTTCTTTTGCTGAGGATATGCTTGGATATCCAAGGCCTTCTCCCTTTCCATATGAATTTTAAGATTAATTTTTCTATCTCTGTGAAGAACAATGTTGGGATTTTAATTGGACTTGCATTAAATCTGTAGATTGCCTTTGGTAGGATTGCCATCTTCACAATGTTAATTCTGCCTATCCAGGAGCATGGGAGTCTTTCCATTTTCTCAAGTCCTCCTCAATTTCTTTTTTGAGTGTTTTTATGTTTTCATCGTATAGATCTTTCACTTCCTTGGTTAACATTAGTCCAAGGTATTTTATTATTTTGTTGTTGTTGTTGCTATTGGAAATGGGACCATGTCCCTTATTTATTTCTCGGTATCTTTTGTCATTTGCATATAGAAAGGCTACTGATTTTTGTGCATTGATTTTATATCCTGCTACTTTGCTGAAGGAGTTAATCACCTATAAGGGTTTTGGGATGGAGGCTTTCGGGTCTCTTAGGTATAGAATCATGTCATCTACAAATAGAGCTACCTTAACTTCTTCATTTCCAAATTGTATCCCTTTTATTTCTTTCTCCTGTCTTACTGCTTGAGCTACTACTTCCAGTACTATATTGAAGAGCAGAGGTGAGACTGGACACCCCTCTCTTGTTCCTGATCTCAGTGGGAATTCCTTGAGTCTTTCTCTATTAAATATTATTTGGGTTTTAGGAGCTTTATATATAGCCTTTATTATGTTGAGATATAAACCCACCATGCCAATTCTCTCCAATGTTTTGATCATAAAGTAATGTATTTTGTCAAAGGTCTTTTCTGCATCTCTCAAAATGATCATGTGGTTTTTGTGTTTAATCTTGTTTATGTGGTGTATTACACTGACAGATTTCCGTATGTTGAACCACCCCTGCGTTCCTGGGATGAAGCCCATTTGATCAAGGTGGATAATGTTTTTGATATGTTGTTGGATTCGGTTTGCGAGGATTTTGTTCAGGATCTTTGTGTCTAAGTTCATCAGGGAAATAGGCATGCAGTTTTCTTTTTTTGTGGCATCTCTGCCTGGTTTTGGTATTAGGGTGATAATAGCTTCCTAAAAGGAGTTTGGTAGCTTTTCCCTGCTCTCCAGTTATGTGACACAGTTTGAGAAAGATTGGCTTCCATTCTTCCATGAAAGTTTGGTAGAATTCAGCTGAGAAGCCATCTGTTCCTGGGATGTTCTGGGGGAAGTTTTGATTACCTTTTCAATCTCTATGGGTGTGATAGGTTTGTTTAGGAGATTAATCTGCTCCGAGTTTATCTTTGGTAGATGGTATGTGTCCAGGAATGCATCCATTTCCTCCATATTATCCAGTTTTGTGGAGTAGAGGTTTTTGAAATAAGTCCTGATGATTCTCCCAATTTCACTTATGTCTGTTGTGATCTCTACTTTTTCATTTCTAATTTTGTTAATTTGAAGCATCTTTTTTTTTGGTTTTTCACTTGATCAAATGGGCCAAGGGTTTGCCAATCTTGTTTATTTTTTGAAAGAACCACCTCTTTGGTCAATTTTCTTAATTGTTTTCTTAGTTTCCAATTCAATGATTTCTGCTCCAATCTTAATTATTTCCATTTGGAGCTTTTTGGGTTGGATTCTTCTTGCTTTTCCAGTGCCTTTAGGTATATAGTTAGGTTATTGATTTGGGATCTCTCTGTCTTTGTTATGAAGGCATTTAGTGCTATAAATTTTCCCCTGAGGACCACCTTCATTGTGTCCCCTAAGTTTTGGTACGATGTGTTCTCTTTGTCATTCATTTCTAGAAATTTCTCAATTTAATTTTTTATTTTGTCCACTACCCATTTATTGTTTAAAAGTGTGCTGTTCAGTGTCCAGGTGCTGATGGGATTCTTGGTGGGTCTCTTGTTGTTAATTTCTAGCAATAAAACATTGTGATATGGTATCATGCAGGGGGTTATGTCAATCTTCCTAAATATATGGAGATAGGCTTTGTGACCCAGTATATGATCTATTTTGGAGATGGTTCCATGGGCTGCTGAGAAGAATGTGTAGTCTGTGGATTTGGGGTGGAATGTTCTGTAGATATCCATTGAGTCTAATTTTTCTATGGTTTTGTTGAGCTCTCTCACTTCCCTGTTGCTTTTCTATTTGGATGCACTATCTGTTGCTGATAATGGAATATTGAAGTCCCCAACTATGATGGTGTTGGTGGTTATTTCTGTTTTATTATGAAGTAGGTTTTGTTTATGAATTGTGGTGCCCCTGTGTTTGGTGCATAGAGGTTTATGATTGTGATATCCTCTTGATGGATCGTTCCCTTGACAAATAGGAAGTTGCCTTCTTTGTCTGTTTCGATTTTTTTGTTTGATGTCTATTTTGTCTTATATTAGTATAGTTATGCCTGCTTGTTTCTTACTTCTGTTTGCTTGTTTCTTATTCCCATTTGCTTGGAATATCATTTTCCACTTTTTCACCTTGAGGAGGTGTTTGTCTTTGGTGATGAGGTGAGTTTCTTGGAGACAACAAATTGAGGGGTCTAGTTTTCTGATCCATCCTGTTAGCTTATGTCTCTTGATAAGTGAATTAAGGCCATTAATATTTAGAGTAATGACTGTGAGGTTTGATTTGATCCCTGCCATATTGTGTTGGCTTATGTGGTTTGGTGTTTTCATTGATTTTGAAATTTTTGTGCCTTCTCTGTGTTTGGTTATTGTGATCTGCTTCTTGTAGGCTCCTGAGTTTGATTGTTTGATTCTTCTGTGTGAAGAATTTCCTGAAATAATCTATGTAGGTTTGGTTTTGTGTTCATATAGTTTTAAAGCTGAGTTTTGTCATGGAAAGTTTCTTTCACCATTGTTGCAACCAGGTTTGCACTGCTGGTAGAAATCACCTGACCAAGAGCAGCTTACAGGCTCTAGGGGAAGCTCCACGATAGCAAAGAAAATGACAGCATGAACAGTGGGTAGAAATCACCCCCTGACCAACATAAGGTGGACAGTAGCAACAGGAGTATGTGCCAAACAGTGGCGTGGGGAAACTGGCTACAACACCCATAAGCCTACCCCCAACAATACACTCCCTCTAGGAGGCATTAATTCCTAAATCTCTATCAGCTGAGAACCTAGTATTCAGAACACCTAAGTTTATAGGGGAACACCTCAATCAAACCACCACATTTCACCCCTGAACCCCATAAAGTGATAACCATCCATGATGCAAAATGCAATGTACTCAGTCCAACTTTAAAAGTCCCTGTAGTTTTTATCAGTACCAATAATGTTCATGCATCCCCATAATCCAATGTCTTTTAACTGAGCCCTAATATGAAAAAAATAACCTCAAAAACCCCATGATGGCACAGAAATACATTCACCCTGCAAAAGATGGCATTGGGTATAGTAAAGAAATACTCAAGCAATACATGATTTAACAGGGCAAATACAAAATTCTGTAGCTCCAAGTCCAACTCTAGCCAGTGACAAATCTCTAAGTCTGATCATTCTAACCAGCAACAAGTCTCTGGAGTCCCACTTCCACCCCACCAGCTAGGCTACTCACAGTCCTGAGCAACTTCATTGGGGGCAGCAGCTTTCCTTAGCAGCCATCTTGTGGTCCCAGCATCTCCACTGCAATGCACAGGTCATTCTAATGGCCCCATGGGTCTGCATGCCGGCAACCAGCAAACCTGCTTCACACTGCCCATGGCCATTTCCAAAACACAAGACCATGGTGCAAACTCAATGATCCTCTCTTTCCTGCATTTCTTATACTCCACACTACCAGGTAGGGTGCCAATTTGTTAATTCAGGGGGGAATAAAGCAGACTTTGAAGAACAGGGCACTTCTTAAGCACTCAGGCCCCTTCAAAAGAGTCTACATTCTTCCTGTTGTCCCAGTGCAGGTCAGCTGGTCCAATCTCAAAAGTTGTAATCTCTCAATTGCAGCTGAACAGGCTGCAGCTTACCCAAAGATTTTTCTTTCTGTGCCATATCCAAAGCAACCCTGCACAACTTCTCAGGACACAGGCATAAGAGCAAGCTTCTCACACAAACTGCTAGCCCAGTCCAAGCAAAGCTCTTTCTCACCCTCATACGCCAAACCTCACAGTCCATAATTCTTACTGCATTCAGGTCTTTCAACTGTGACCAAAATAGCCCATCAAGCTGTACTTACAGCACTGCAAGGCATCTCTTAGGCCAAGGTTTCAAATCTTTCCACATTCCTCTTGAAAATCAGCTCCAAAAGGCCAAGGCCACATAGTCAGGTGTCTAGCAGCAATCCCACTCCTCAGTACCACATTAGTGTTGCAGTCAGGTTTGCATTTCTTGTAGAAATCACCTGACCAAGAGAAGCTTGTGGGAAAAGGAGGTTTATGAATGTTAGGATGTTTAAGGTTATCCCCACAGTTCCCTCATGTTCTGTTCACAGAAATCTTTGAACTTATTGAAACTTTTGAACTCTTGAATTGTTTCTTCTGTTTTGTCTTCCAGCCTGAGTTTCTATCCTCCACATGGCTGACTCTATTCTCGAGAGCTTCTATAGAATTTTGGGCTTAAGTTTGCATTTTCTACTACTTTCTATGTAAGTTTCCATCCCTCTGTCAAGTTCTCTTTTCACATTTTTTTAAATTTTCTTGATGCTTCTTGGAATTCATCCTTGCATTTCTTTATGTCTTCATTTGGCTTGGCCAGCTGTTTTTTGAGGTCCTCTTTTTTTTTTTCTCGCTTTCCTTCATATCCTTTAACTGTCTTTGAATCCGTTCCATTTTCTTATCTATTAGGTCTAGTCTAGTGGTGACAGCATCCACACAATTATCTGCCCTGTGTTGCTTTTCTGCAAATTCTACTATTAGCTTGGTCAGGGTTGCATTGCTCATAACCTCGTTTGGGGGTTTTGATCCTAATGTCTCATCTATGTTTTGATCAGAGACATACATTGTAGGACTGGGTGATCTTACTGGATTTACTTGCATTTGGTTTTTCATGTTAGTTCTTTTGTGCTGTGGTCCACCTTTTACAGTTTAGGGGCAGGGCCAGTGGTGCACCTTTCGCCCGGGGCAGGTTTGGGGTGTGTGGGGACCAGGTGCAGTAGAGCTGAGCCAGCCTGTAGTCACACGGGTGGGGGGGGCCGCGGAGGGGAGTTTAGCTAGTCTGGGTTCACGCAGGAGCAGGACAGAGTGGGTCTGAGGTCCCTTGTGCACCATAGTGCAGTGGAACTATGTTGGCTTGTGCCCCCTTGCCTGAAATTAGTGCAGGAGGATCCTGAGGCTGGGATTTTGACAAGAACAGCTTCTTAAGGGGTTTGGGGGACTGGTGGGCTACCCCAGAGCATGGGAATCAGCCAATTCCCTTTTTTGCCCCTTGACGTCCTCCCACTGAACATCTAATAGAGACTGCTCTTCCCTAAAGGACCCAATGAACCCTTAATGTCTTGCCTGTCCTTCCCCAGGAGGTGCAGTGCAGTTAGGTGGACGCCATCTTGACCAGAAGTCCCTTCCCCATCTTTTTATTAGTCATGGAGGTACTCAGTATGGAAACAGCATATGTTGGTACCATCCTTACCTTCATCCCTGTCTCCCCCCTCACCCCGTGAAGAGACCCTCCTCATTGGGGATGTCGGTTTTCCTCATGGGAATTATGGGTCATGAATTATGTGGGTAGCTATCAGGTATGGGAAGAGGCAATGTCTCTGTGCATAATGTCCCAACTTGTGGCTCTAACAAATCTTTCTGTCCCCTCTTCCATGAATTTCCCTGAGCCATGTTGGGTTTGTTTTATGTCTACTTCAGTGATGGGCTCTTGGTAGACTCTGTGTCTCTCACATCTGGTTTGGTAGGAGTTGTGTGTTCTCTGTGTCTGTCTCCTTCACCCTTCTATTTATAACAGGTTTACCAAGAAAGCAGCACTCTTCCTCATTTCCCCAATTACTCTATGGTTTCAACTGGGATTCCTTTATTAAGAAGTTTTAGGATTCTTTAAAAAAAAAAAAACAAAAAAAAAAACATTATTCTTGATTTGGGTTATTGGCACAATTAGCTGCAAGGCCCCAATGTCTGCAGTCTTTTTTTCCTTCTGTCATTGCATACAAACTAGCCAGTTCTTTCCAAATAAGCACAGTAAAAGAAGTATCAACACAACCAGAGTTGTACTGTTCCCATCTACTTTCCTGAGGACTGTGTACTTTGTGGATACCTAGTTCCTCATGTGACCATAGCCAGCCTTTTTTATCCATTATCTTGTTCCCATGTAAGAGGGTCACTAGTATTCTAGTAGTACATTTTCTTATTGCCAGGTATGTCATTACCAAACTAGTATCATATATTTTAGGATTTTATTGCACCTGTACCCTGCTTTGGGTATTAATTAATCTACATGTTTTCAGATTTTGTTATAGCTACTTCTCATATTAAATTCTTTACTAAGGAAAAGGCCAAGTTTCCTTAATAGGGATCCCAAAATGAAGTAAGCTTAAATTAAACCAAAGTTCATTTCTCTTTCATGTAATATGCCTACTAGTTTAGGTGACATGGGTGCTGTGTTCCTTAAAGGGAATGAAGATGAAAGGAAAACAACACCAAAAATATCGTGTCTTGGGACTCAAGTCCTAAACCTGTATTATTATACCTTTGTGCTATAATTACATATACTTAATGCTTCCTTGTGGATAATTTGCACTTGAGGATCAGGAACTGAGAGATTACCTCTATTTTAATTCCTAGATGTTCAATAAATTTTGCTTGAATGAATACCTGTTTTATTTCTGATAAATAATACTTGACCAAGACTTTTCAGCATCAGTACCAGAGCAAGGTATAAACTTTGCTCATAAGGAAATTGATACAGAAGCGGTCTAGATACAATGCCATTTCTATAAAGTGGAGAATATCTTGTATAAAGATATGTCATTTTGACCTATATCATCATCATCATTATTGATGGGATGAATAAAAGTGAAATGAGATGCTTTAGAAGTTGACAAAGTGCACACCTTTATAATAAAAAATTCTACTGAAGAATGAGCATGGTCCTCATTTTTAACACCTAAAATTACTATGTAGAAGGCAAAAAAGTTTTAATCTAAGCAATATTTGACATGTAAGAAATTCTGTAATGAACTCAAACCACCCTTTAATAGCTCATTTTGTGCACAAACATCTACATGAAATTATTCATATATATACACATACTTGAAATTTCAAAAGCCATTCTGTTCATAGTTACTTTAAAATGATGAGTTCTAGAAATGAGGGGATGGCTCAGTGACTTAAATGGTTCTCATGCAAGCGTGAATACTAAAGTTCAGATCCCCAGCACACACACAAATGCCAGGTGGCCATGGAAGCCTGCGACTTAGGAGGCAGATGACAAGGACAAGATGCCTGACTAGACCAGCCCAGTTTGCAAGCTCTGAGTTCAAGTAAGAGATACTGCCCCAGTAAGTCAAGTGAAGAGAAATCAAGGAAGACATCCCATGTTAATTTTTCACTTCCACATCCACATACATACATGCGCACATAGCACACACAAACACAAACATGCAAAAAATGTTAGTTCTACATCTTAAAAATTAATAAGAGGGTTATTATGCTGTGAGTATTCATGAGAATCAGTTCTAAATCACTGAAGTAAAAATATTTTTTGTTAATGTACTTTGAATAATATATAAGTAAATCCTTAATAGACATATATAATAGTTAATGATATTAATAAAATTGTAATTTGTTCTTAAGCTTTGTGGAAGATCTAGTGCAAATTTAAAATGTTAAAGTAATATAACATAGGTATTCTTAAGATGGACTTTTTTATATCTACAATTTTGTTTGAAATTTTACTGTTTCTTTCTCATAGGGGGAACAATATATTTTTAACAACAAGAATCAGTAACTGGAAGTACAAGATTGATTAATAATGTTAAAATAAAGTTTTAATCAGCAGAGGTAAGAATATGGCATTTCTTTTATACTTAATTTATCATAGATTATAATATCCACTAAATTTCAGTGAAGTACTTTTTCAGGAACTGTGAACGGGTATGGCTGAGCTTTACCTCGCTTGCAAACTGACAAGGCATCCTGCCACAGAGCTGTAATGGTAGCAGAAGGCATGAGCATCATCAATTAAAGACAGATGTTAGATTATCAGGGGCATGGTCATATGAATAGGGTGTATTATAGGACAAAAACCCTGAGCTAAGGGAACCTGAATCTTTTATAATAGACAGTGAGCTCACCTGACTTAGGCATTGGAATACTATATTAACTAACAGATCTACCTTTCCCTCTCTTTCTCTCTCTCTTTTTTCTCTAATATATGACACTGTCTCTGTTAGAACTGCATTCTGTACAGATGCCCTTGAAAAGATAGTCTGGAACAAAGGCTGTCACTGTGTCTGCATGTAGAAATACCAGAGATTAGTGGAGAATTGACTACCAACACATTTTACTCTAAATTGCTTTTTGTAATACATGCTGTTTTTAAAGTTGATAATTTTTTTTTTCTGAAATAGTGAAAAGATAGAAACCACTGAAGTACCTAACAATAGGGGCTTGTTTTAAATGTAACATGATCACAGTGTAATAGTTACAATTAAAATAATGTCATATAGTTACACTTATACTGGCATGAAGCTTATTAGAAAATTAAATGAACTTAGCAGGCTATAACAATGTGCAAGTGATTCTTTTTCAAATTTATAAAATTGCATTAATGGGGCTGGAGAGGTGGCTTAGCAGTTAAGATGCTTGTCTGCAAAGCCAAAGGACCCAGGTTCTATTCCCCATGACCCATTTAAGCCAAATGCACAGGGTGGCACATGTGTCTGGAGTTCATCTGCAGTGGCTAGAGGCCCTGGCATTCTCTCCTTATTTTCTCTCTCTCTCCCTCTCTCTTTTTATCTATCTCACCTAAATAAAAATTAACATTTAAAAAGTACATATAAAAATTGTACTAATGTACACATATGATGACAATATCCCAAACTCCATATTTCAATGGGTAGAATTATGGGTGCTTCATTTTTCACCTGCTGATACCTTTTCTTTGTAACTTCTTTGAGATGAATCCTTATTTTTTTTAAAACAAAAGAAAGATTATCAATCCTTATTTTTAAAAAAAAAAAAAAAAAAGAAGGAAGAGGTCTGGAGGGATGGTTTAGTGGTTAAGGTGTTTGCCTGCGAAGCCCAAGGACCCAGGTCCAATTCCCCAGGACCCACGTTAGCCAGATGCACAAGGGGGTGCATGCGTTTGGAGTTACTTGCAGTGGCTGGAGGCTGCGGCGTGCTTATTCTCTCTCTCTCCCTTTTCTCTGTCAAATAAATAAATAATAATAAAATATATTTTTTAAAAAAGAAAGAAAATGAATACTTCAGGTTTTCATGTTGTAAGAAAAAATATTTTTTTTTGTGAAAGGAATAATTTGTTTAATGTTGATCGATGTTTACATTTGTAGTTCTCATGAAGGCACAGCAAAGATGTTGTATCAAGCTCAGGTTTTGTTATTATTTTCTTACACAAGTTACTCAGAATGGCTTCAGCAAGAGAAATGACTACTTGACAGTGACTGAAAATTTCAGGTCCTTGATTGACTGGATCCAGGGGCTCAAATAATACCAGAAATCTGACAGGAGCCATCTATACTTCCCTTTGTTCTTGCTTTCATTTTCATTAAATCTTTTCCAACTTGTGGTAACTAAGAAGGTTTGCTCCAGCCCTAAAGAGTAGCATTTCTGGGGTAAAATGTAGGTAAAATGCTTTTTTCTTTTTAGTGTCTCAATGAAGTTTCCAAGTGGGGTTTCATGGTCTCCATCTGAACATGGCCTTGACTCTGAGCTGACCATTAGGAGTAGTGGACTGTGATTGGAAAGAACTAATTATATCTGAGGTCAAAAGGAGGTCAGAATTAGGAATAGCCTTATCCAAACAACATGTGCTAAGGAGTAGTAGGTGTGGTTTCCTAGAAGAAAGATGATGGTTTTAATTCTAAAGTAAGTCTACATAAATGTCAGAGAACCAAAATTATATTTATTAAGTAATAATAAAAGTATACTAAAGAGAAATAAAATGCACATATTAACTGATACTAAATCTCATTATGATCACATAAATAATACATAAATCAGATATTGATATCTAAAACCATAAATCTTCTAAAAGCATTTATACAAGCAAGCCAATAAAGTAAATTAAACATAGTATATATAGTGTGCATTTCTGCATATGAAACTATGTAAGAAACATATGTAAGCAATACTTCTTTTTAAAACGTTTTATATTTTAATATTTATTTTTATTTATTTGAGAGTGAAAGAGATAGATGCAGAAATAGGCAGGTAGAGAGCGAGAGAGAGGGAGGGAGGGGGAGAGAATGGACACATCAGGGCCTCTAGCCACTGCCCACGAACTCCGGATGCATGTGCCCCCTTTTGCATCTAGCTTACGTGGGTCCTGGGGAGTTGAACCTGTGTCCTTTGGCTTTGTAGGCAAGTGCTTTAACTGCTAAGTCATCCCTCCAGTCCAAAAGTTTTATTTTTTAAACTAAAAATGGGTTATTATTTAAGAACTGTTTCTTCACTTACCAGAAAAGCCATGCATGGATTTAAAAGAGTATTAAAGGATATCAGTTCTTTTTTTAATATTTAAAAAATGTTTTTTTCATTTTTATTTACTTATTTGAGAGCGACAGAGAGAGAAAGACACACAGAGAGAAAGAATGGGCATGCCAGGGCTTCCAGTCACAGCAAATGAACTCCAGATGTGTGCACCCCCTTGTGCATCTGGCTAATGTGGGTCCTGGGGAATCGAGCCTTGAACCGGGGTCCTTAGGCTTCATAGGTAAGTGCTTAACTGCCAAGCCATCTCTCCAGCCCTATTAAAATATTTTTTTGAGGCAAGCCCAACAGAATAACCTTTTTTCTTTTTTATGCAAGAGGGAGGAAGAGAATTGGTGCACCAGGGCCTCCAGCTACTGTAATCAAACTCCACACATGTGTCACTGAGTGTGCATGTATGGTCTTGCATGCGTGCATCACCTTATATATCTGGTTTACATGGGTCCTGTAGAGCCTAATATGAGTCCTTAGGCTGGCAGGCAAGTGCTGTAACTTATCTGTACCCCTCAATTCTCATTTTGACTGTAGAGTTACCATTATGTGCAAGGTAGAACTGGGGAAAAAAATTAGATTAATTGTTTGAACTCACTAACTTATAAAAATCAAAACCAAGGGTTAGTTTTAGCAATTTATTCTATTTTTATTACATAAATATCATCCATGAAAACAAGTATTAGAAAAGTATTATAAGAGGGCAAAGCTTAAATTACAGAAATAATGCTACTTAATAATAGATTCTGGCTCTGCTAAGTTGGGCTAAGCTCAGATAGGCTTCTAAGTTGATAATAGATTCTGGTAGTGTTTAGTTGGGTTCATCTCAGGCTTCTAAGTTGATACCAGATTCTGGTAATAGTTAGTTGGATTTAGCAGTTATGCTTATAAGTTGGCATTTTTATTGTGCTACTGATGATTTCACCCCTTCTTTAATTAAGGTGCTGTTACCAGACTTGTCCTCTGAGTATCAATTAAAAATGACTGAAGTTCAAGCAATGGTAGAATTCTCCGTGGAGCTAAACAAGTTCTACAATGTGGATTTATTCCAGAGAGGGTGTGTACTTTAGTGTAAAATTTTAAATACATGTTTTTGTTTAGCATATACAAGGAAAACAATGAGCTATATTGAGGTGATTGTTTTCTAAGAAATTTTCTTTGTTAAATAGCTATTTGGGAATTACATTGGTTTATTGGTAATGTTGAATAGATTTAACATGTGTTTGTAAATTTATAAGATGCAGTAAGAGAACTCCATTAAACATGAATAAAAATTCATTTTTGCTTATTGAAACTTATGTGGAATGTGGAAAAATAGATGCATACAAATAGCCTAGCACAACAGCGGCCTGAGGAGTCCCTTTGCCCCTTAGGGACCTCTGCCCAGGTAATGTCTCATCTGCGACTACTCCACAGAAGAGAATTCCAGGACCAAATAGAGTGAAGTAGAGTTATTGAGCTTACTTTTACTAAGATATGGGAAAGGATATTCCTAAGTGTGGTCCCTTGGGATAGAGGTGATTGCTTATGGATGTTTGCAGTATATTCTTGAAGAGAGGCACATAGATGCCTTTGTAATGGCTATACAGATAACTAAGTTACATTGTTTAGAGTATGAAGCAATGTGTAAAGATTAAGCAAAGCTTGAAACTTAAAAATTAAGTAAAAATGTATAAGCTTGTTGACTTTTTATCTTGATTAATTTTTCTTGTTTGTAAATGAAATTGTCAGGTGGTTTATGAGTGGAATTATTTAGATGGAGTAATGGGAAAGGAGTGCTTAGCCAGTAAAACTCAAGTTTATACTCATTCTGACTCTAGGTATGCATGTTCTTTTGTTGTTTCTAACATCCTTGTTTGAGATATCTTCTGGCAAACAAACATTATCTTTGTAGGCACTGTTGGCTTTTATCTGCTCATGTCATCTTAATTTTCCATCCTTTTTATCCTGCATCACAGAAGCAGGGTCAAAGTGCTAATGCCACTGGAATAGGCAAAGGATAAAGTGAAAAGTACTTTTAGTCAAGAGATCAGTATGAGAAAGAAATGAGGAGTGGAACTGGGCTTCAAAATGGGGATAAACATGTTGTTAGTTCATTCATTCATTTATTTATTGGTTCATTTCTCCTTTTTAAGATAGATTTGCTGTGTAGCCCTTGCTGTCCTGGTACTCACTATGTAGACCAGGCTGGCCTTGAACTCAAAGCAGTCTTCCTGCCTTATCTTCCCTTGTGCTCTGATTGCAAGTATGTACTAACACTCCCACTTCATAAACATGAAAAGCCTATTTAAGATATCATATTTTTCTAGAAGAAAGTTAATTTTAAAAATGGCAAAGTTAAATGCAGATTAAAACTACATTGAGATTCCATCTCACTCCTGTCAGATTGGCTTCCATCATGAAAACAAATGATCATAAATGCTGGCGGGGATGTGGAAAAAGAGGAACCCTTCTACACTGCTGGTGGGAATGCAATCTGGTCCACCAATTGTGGAAGTCAGTGTGGAGGTTACTGAAACAGCTAAAGATTGATCTACCATATGACCCAGCTATAGCACTCCTAGGCATATATCCTAAGGACTCATCTCATTTCCTTAGAAGTACGTGCTCAACCATGTTTATTGCTGCTCAATTTATAATAGCTGGGAAATGGAACCAGCCTAGATGTCCCTCAACTGATGAGTGGATAATGAAGATTTGGCACATTTATACAATGGAGTTCTACTCAGCGGTAAAGAAAAATGAAGTTATAAAATTTGCAGAAAAATGGATGGATCTGGAAAGGATTATACTAAGTGAGGTAACCCAGGCCCAGAAAGCCAAGCGTCACATGTTCTCCCTCATATGTGGATTCTAGCTACAGATGATTGGGCTTCTGTGTGAGAAGGAAAATACTTAGTAGCAGAGGCCAGTAATTTAAAAAGGAGACATAAAGGGAAGAGAAAGGAAGGGAGGAGGGTACCTAATAGGTTGATATTGTATATATGTAAGTACAATGATTGAGATGGGGAGATAATTTGATGAAGAATGGAATTTCAAAGGGAAAGTGGGGGGGTATTAACATGGACTATTTTTTATAATCATGGAAAATGTTAACAAAAACTGAAAAGATTTTTTTTAAGTATAAAAATTTAAAAGTCAAAAAAAAAAAGAGTCTGAGCTTAAGCCTGAAATAAAGCTCCTTGCCCTTGCAAAAAAAAAAAAAGAAAAAATGGCAAAGTTACATTTGCCAAGGGTATTGAATGTCTAGGGATGAGTTGACACTGTGGACTAGCTAACAGTGTAGACTTTACAACGTGGTGAAGATTGTGATCTGTTGGCTCAGTGGTCACATAAAATTATTAGAAATGCAGCCTGGTATGGTGATCACACCTGTGATCCTGTCATGGGGAGGTAGAAGCAAAGGATCATGAGTTTGAGGCTAGCCTGAGCTATAGAAAGAATTTCAGGCTAGTCTGCATTGTATATGAGAACTTGCCTAAGAAAAACAAATAAACAGAAAAGAGCACAGGAGGAAAAGGAGAGAACAAAGAAAAAAGCAGCCACCACATACAGAATAGTTTAAAGGCACTTGCAGTAACTCTACTGTATATCTGATAGTCTGTACCAAGTGGCAATATTACTTGTTACACAAGTCGATAACCTGCTGCTTTAGTTTTCATGTATTCTGAAGGAAGTTAAGCAGCAAAATTTGGTAAAGGAAACTGAGCCTGTATACCACATAGCTAGATAGAGAGGAAGTTTCCTGAGGGAAATGTACCTGGGTCCAGGGCACATCTGCACTCTCATTGTCTTGTTTTTTATTCAAATTCAGGTCTGAGGAAAATAGGCTAGATGATATTAAAGATGCTTGCTTTTTTTGAGAGAGAGAGGTGGTGGGGGGGAGGCGCAGAGGCAGAGAGGCAGACACAGAGAGAGAATGGGCAAGCCAGAGCTTTCAGCTTCTGCAAAGGAACTCCAGATGTGTGCACACCCTTGTGGCACATATGTAGCATTTTGCCCTTGTGACACTGTGTGTCTTGCTACATGGGATCTGGAAATTTGAACATGAGTTCTTAGGCTTTATAGGCAAGTACCTTAACTGCTAAGCCATCTCTCCAGCCTAAAGATGCTCAAAAAAAGCAATTGCTAGGGATTTATGAGATTGTAAGTGTAGTATCCCCTCCTGCTCAGGACCTGTCAGAGTTCCTTGTTCCTTTCTAGAGTTGTAGGGCAAAAAGTATTTTCTGTCTTTGCTTTAGAGATTGGCTTCAAGCCTAGAGTCACACTAGCAGCAGGAATGGGGGTGGTAGTCTGATATCTGAAGTACAGGCCACAAGTGTCTGTCTTTTGTCTTGAGAATTTAAAGTACATCCTCTTCCCTGACAGAGCTCCAGCGTATTCTCTCACTGTGGTAGTGGGTCTAAGACTAGCTGGAGTACAGTAAGAAATTACCTACTTTTCTTTTGTCAGTTTGACCTTGCCATCTTATTAAAAATAAAAATAAAGTTCTGTCTCTACCTTTGCTTTACCCCCACACCTTAGCAGACCAGCCTAAGCTGGTTGTCATGGCAGAGAGACAGGAGTCCAGACAATAGAGCAAAAGGTACAAGTCTCCTTGAATTGGTATTCTGTACTTCCACTGTAGTGTACTGTCTGAGTAAGTCATAGAGCATAGCCAGGAGTCTAGGGTGGTAGCTCTTGGGATTCAAACTCACTTTAATAACACTGTGGGGTTTCTATATGTCTGACATGACCCAGTCCGTACCTTAAAAACCCACACCCAAAATTGTATTTTGAAACATGCTGTTTTCTAGATACAATCACTAGCACTTTGGCATCAGAATTCTGTTAGACCTTGGCCTACAAACTTTCTGAAATCTGTCTCATTGAATTAAGAATGTCTGCTTTGGGCTGGAGAGGTGGCTTAGCAGTTAAGTGCTTGCCTGTGAAGCCTAAGGGCCCTGGTTCAATGCTCAGTTCCCCAGGACCCACATTAGCCAGATGCACAAGGGGGCGCATGCATCTGGAGTTTGTTTGCAGTGGCTAGAAGCCCTGGCACGCCCACTCTCCTCTCTCTCTCTTTGCTTCTTCCCCCCCCCCCCCCCGTCGCTCTCAAATAAATAAGTAAAAATAATAAAAAAGAGTGTCTGCTTTGGGCTGGAGGGGTTGAACCTGGGAGGGACCCAGGTTCAATTCCCCAGGACCCATGTAAACCAGATGCATAAGATGACACATGCATCTGGAGTTCATTGGTAGTGGGTGGAGGCCCTGGTGCACCCATTATGTCTCTCCCCCTCTCTACCTCTAATAAATGAATAAAAATAAATACATTTTTAAAAAAAATTTTAAAAAAGAATGTCTGCTTAGAGCCCATCTTTATCCTTTTAGTGATTTTTTGTTTTGTTTTGTTTTTTCCTTTTAGTGATTTTTGAGGGTGGGGGAGAAACAACTCTACAGCAAGCTCCTTAACTGCTAAGCCATCTCTCCAGCCTCCAAAGGATTTTTACTTTCCAACCAACAAGTCCTGGTCCCTTAACACTTCCTTTAGATTCCTGCATGTGAAGTGCTCAGTGCTTTCAGTCTATCCTTCACAACTTTACAATGCTTAATTATCTACTTGGTATTTTCAGCTTTCTGCCTAGACGTTAGCTTTCATTAATACATTGTCTAATTTTTTCCCAAAGTTACTATAAATAGTATATTTCATCCTTCCATTTTTCTCATCTTCTGTATTTCTTCATTTTTTTTTCACCTTTCAAGTGAGACCTTTAGATTGTCCCCTAATTCATTGTGTAAAGAGTAGTATGATTCATCCCAATTCAAGGTTTTAGATCCTGTTGAGAGGAATTTCTACGGGAAATTAACCGCATAGGCAGACAGGCAACCACAGCTACAGTTGAAGGGGTCCAGATGGTATCTTAAGCTGATGACAGAACTTGGAAATGGTTTTGTGGCATGAAAGACGCAAGATTGGGACAGTCAAGGAGTCTTGTGCTATGGTTCCAGAGAGCCACTGAGGCCAAACAATGTGTGATAGGGTTGGTGTCACTGCAAAGAGGCCCTGAGATGCCACTGAAGGAACCTGTGCTGATGAGCTCTAAGTTGCAGTGGAGAACCCGGTATTTTGGGGATGCCAGACTCATAGGACAGCAGAGTGGAACCAACCCAAGTGAGAGCCTAGCTATGAGTGCTGCAGGCAATAGAGCTAGAGGGTAGGCTTGCCCAAGCCCTTTGGAGTCCAGGTGATTCCATCACGAGAGCCAGGTACTGGATGCAGACCTAAAAGAATTAGAATTTGCAGTACTGATCTTTCTTTTTATTGCCTCAATTCATTTTTTTAGGAAAGGTAATATTTACTCTGTGATGATGCAGGCTAAAAGTATTTAACTTGGCTTTTGAGTTATGGAAGATACTCTGTATTTACAACTTTGAATACTGTTGGGATTGTTAAAGACAATTGGGACTTCTGAAGTTGAAGTCAACACATTTTGCACTGTGGGAAGGCCATGAACCTAGGGGGACAAGAGTTGGACAAGTTAAGACTTAAAAGTGATATATTTGGGTGTCAAGTTGACAAGGGATTGATTTTTGATAGATTTGATTGATTGTCAACTTGACAGAACTTAGAATCACCTAGAACTTAGAATCACTCTGAGCATGGCTGTGAGGGATTATCTAAGGTTAAATGAGGTGAGAAACCCTACTTTGCCTGTGGGTGACACCATTTCATGTGCTGGGTTGTTGTACTGAACAAAATGGTAAGCCAAGCAGCAGTGCTTTTCTCCAGTTATGGTTGCAGTGCAGCCAGCTGCTCCATGCTCCTGGCGTACCTTCCCTGCCATGATGGCTGTGACTTTGAACTCTATACCCTTCCTTCCTTCAGTTGTTTTGGTAAGGTATTTGATCATATCAATGAGGATATAATTAGTACACTAGCCTAAGAAGTTAATAGAAAAAAAGAAATATTGTGATTATAAGATGGTATACATCATGTATGATTTTATTGACACTGTCTTCATCAAGAGGACTCCAAACAGGAGGAAATACTGCCCTTTACATACTTGAGGGGAAAGTGTAACAGTTGTGTTCATGGCATAAGAGAAAGGGGATTAGATTGAAATATACCAGTTTTCACTTAGCTGCTAAATAGGGAAATTTTTCATCTCTTTAGAGGTCATTGCAAAACTATTAGATCATCCTTTTTCTAGAGTCTTTAGGTCAATGGTATTCAGAGTTACTCATCTGTACATGCATTGTTATTGGTCTAAGAAGAAATAGGGCACTTTTTCCAGATGTAAATTAATAAATTAATACACTGCATTCATTACTGACAAAGTCTTGGAATAAAATAGGTGAGCTAAAATAGTATGTTTTGTGATATAACTGATGTATTTTATTTCACTGTAAAGTGGTAGACATGGCAATATAACAGTTTAAAGTAGCACAACCTTAGAATACTAGTTAGTTTCTTCTAGAGTTGAATTTAATTCATCTTGCAAAAAAAAAAAATGCAACCTGTTTTCAAGTAGTTAGGTTTGAAAAGTTTAACAAAGTTTAATGCTTTGCAGTAAAGCAAATGAAATGTAATAAACTATACTGCTAATAATAAAAGCAGTTGGGAAATACTGTTGGAGATTGAAATTGAAATTCCTTCCTTGTTCGTTGTTACCTGGTCAGAGCTGATACTTCTTTAATTATATTCTGGTAGTTACTGTTGCTGGTTTGATTTGTTGTTGTTGATTTGTTTTTGCAGTGCTTGTGTTTGAACCCAGAGCCTCTCTTGTGCTAGGCAAATATTCTGCATCTGAGCTGTGATCCTTAACCCCTACTACTGCTGTTCTTAGTCATGTAGTAGCACCATTTCCAAGTCAGATGGTGTACAACTAAAAAGGAAAGAGCATATTATGACTTGGAAATGGAGATGGACAAAAATATAGGTTGAGCAGCTATTCTTTTTAAATTTTAGTAATATTTCAAAACAATGGAATTCAAATCCTGTTAAAAAAAACCCTGTAATTTTTTTATTTTTTAGAGAGAGAAAATAGTCACACTAGGGCCTCAGACAATGACAATCAAATCCCAGACACCTGTACCACCTAGTGGCCATGTGTGACCTTACACATGCCTCACCTTTGTGTGTCTGGCCTATGTGGGATCTGGAGAGAGATTGAACATGGGTCATTCGGCTTCATGGGCAATCACCTTCACTGCTAAGCCATCTCTTCAGCCCACCTATAAGTTTTTAATAAAATTATATCAAGTCCCTTCTGTTCATAATTCTGAGGTTATTATCTCATGACTATTAATGATTTGATTTAAGGGAATAGCAGCTAAAACAGTGAAACAGTTACTCCCAAAGTTTTGAATTACTGACATTGATTATAACCTTGGGGAGAAAATTCTCTCTCATGTCATGTGCGTGTATGCATATGTATTTAAGTAGTGATGATTGACACAAAAAATTCCCTCAAGTTTTCTATATGGCCTTTAAAAATTATCTAAAAATCTTGAGTAAAATATAGGAAACAAACTTCTAGAAGTTAATTTCTGTCTCCACTTTGAATCAGGTACATTCTGTATGCCATAGTTTGTTTCCTCGTGGCCATTCACATGTTACTAGAACATTAGTATTCAGTGCCATACTAACCCTTACTTTTTATCCCATTTTAAAAATTGTGTCATAGTGTAAGTCTACTAGATGAATCAGTATTTTACAGATGGAAGACAATATGTGTCAGGAGTATTTTACTGAAGAAACTAGTGGGTTTTGCTTCCCTCATTTTTTTTTTTAATAATTTGGTGTTTGGAATCATGAAACAGAATCAGCTATGAAACTCACAATTACTTATATATAGGTCCACTTTTATTGTTTCACAGGTGGACAACCATTTTATTTTTATTTTTGTCTGTATTTGGCCTGGTTGAGAAAGGATGTGTGCATTTTCTGAAGGATCATCATAATGAATTTTTAACATAGTTGGAACCAGCAGTAACCTAGTATATCAGTATTCTGCCAGTACCAGCCTTGACCACATCTGTCTGCAAAGTAGAAACAAATACAGGAGGTCAGGTTAGGAGCCATTAAATAATAATTTACTGAAAAAGGAAAAGGTTTAGTATAACTTAGTATTACTTATTAGCCCTAAGAAGACTTTTCTTCCTGGCATGTTTATATGCATGTCATCCTAGCACTTAGCAGATGAAAGCAGTAAGATTGGGAATTTGAATCCAATTCTATATGGCCTTTAAAAATTATCTAAAAATCTGGGTGGGCTACACCAAAAGACTCTGTCTCAAAAAACAAAATAAGAAATAAAAATAATATGACTTAAATGCTGCGCCAAACTCATTGAAGAGAGAAATATGATACAAATTTGTATACTAATCTAGGCAAAATTATATGTCCATATTAATATAAAAATTACAGTATCTTTCTGTGTCAGTAATTGTGTAGTTTATGAAGTAGTTTGTATAAGTTTTGTAATTTATCAAGTATTTAACTGAAAAATTATTGATTTGGATATTAGGATTACATTTTTAAATAACAAATTCCAATAAATTTGGTTACCTTTTATTTATTCTTTAGATAAACTTGTGTAGGAAAAAAGGCTTTTAATCTTTTATTTTTTTCAAAAATCTGTTCATAGTGGGTATTTATTTTTTTTAATTTTTATTAACATTTTCCAAGATTATAAAAAAAAATCCCATGGTAATTCCCTCCCCCCTGACACTTTCCCCTTTGAAATTCCATTCTCCATCATATTACCTCCCCATCTCAATCATTGTACTTACATATATACAATATCAACCTATTAAGTACCCTCCTCCCTTTCTTTCTCTTCCCTTTATGTCTCCTTTTTAAATTACTAACCTCTGCTACTAAGTATTTTCCTTCTCACACAGAAGCCCAATCATCTGTAGCTAGAATCCACATATGAGGGAGAACATGTGGTGCTTGGCTTTCTGGGTCTGGGTTACCTCACTTAGTATAATCCTTTCCAGATCCATCCATTTTTCTGCAAATTTTATAACTTCATTTTTCTTTACCGCTGAGTAGAACTCCATTGTATAAATGTGCCAAATCTTCATTATCCACTCATCAGTTGAGGGACATCTAGGCTGGTTCCATTTCCCAGCTATTATAAATTGAGCAGCAATAAACATGGTTGAGCACGTACTTCTAAGGAAATGAGATGAGTCCTTAGGATATATGCCTAGGAGTGCTATAGCTGGGTCATATGGTAGATCAATCTTTAGCTGTTTCAGTAACCTCCACACTGACTTCCACAATTGGTGGACCAGATTGCATTCCCACCAGCAGTGTAGAAGGGTTCCTCTTTTTCCACATCCCCGCCAGCATTTATGATCATTTGTTTTCATGATGGAAGCCAATCTGACAGGAGTGAGATGGAATCTCAATGTAGTTTTAATCTGCATTTCCCTGATGACTAGTGACGTAGAACATTTTTTTTAGATGCTTATATGCCATTCGTATTTCTTCCTTTGAGAATGCTCTATTTAGCTCCAAAGCCCATTTTTTGATTGGCTTTTTGATTCCTTATTTAACTTTTTGAGTTCTTTGTATATCCTAGATATTAATCCTCTATCAGACATATAGCTGGCGAAGACTTTTTCCTTTTCTGTAGGTTGCCTCTTTGTTTTTTTCACTGTGTCCTTTGCAGTGCAAAGTCTTTGTAATTTCATGAGGTCCCAGTGATTAATCTGTGGTTTTATTGCCTGAGCAACTGGGGTTGTATTCAGAAAGTCTTTGCCAAGACCAATATGTTGAAGGGTTTCCCCTACTTTTTCCTCTAGCAGTTTCAGAGTTTCAGGTCTGATGTTAAGGTCTTTAATCCATTTGGACTTAATTCTTGTGTATGGCAAGAAAGAAGAATCTATTTTCATCCTTCTGCAGATATATATCCAGTTTTTCCAACACCATTTGCTGAAGAGGCTGTCTTTTCTCCAATGAGTATTTTTGGCATTTTTATCAAATATCAGGTGGCTATAGCTACCTGGACTTACATCTGGGTCCTCTATTCTGTTCCACTGATCTACGTGTCTGTTTTTGTGCCAGTACCTCACTGTTGTTGTTACTATGGCTCTGTAGTATAGGTTAAAATCAGGTATGGTGATACCACCAGTCTTATTTTTGTTGCTCAGTAGTATTTTAGATATTCGAGGTTTTTTGTGATTCCAAATGAATTTTTGGATTGTTTTTTCTATTTCCATGAAGAATGCCTTTGGAATTTTGACAGGGATTGCTTAAATGTGTAGATTGCTTTAGGTAAAGTTGCCATTTTCACAATATTGATTCTTCCAATCCAGGAACAAGGGATGTTTCTCCACTTTCTAGTAATATCTTTTTTAAAATACTCGTAGCTCTATACTAGTGGACTTTTTTAAGGCAGTGTCTTACTGTAGCCCAGGCTGACCTAGAACTCACTCTGAAGCCTAGGCTGGCCTCAAACTCATGGTGATCCTCCTACCTCAGCCTCCTGAGTGCTGAGATTAAAGGTGTGAGTGACCTTGGCCAACATTATAGTAATTTTTTTAAGTTGTATCCCATAATAAAACAAGAGCTTTTATGCAGTTATGTAAGGAAGGGAAGGAGGGAGGAAAAGAAGTAAGGAAGAACTCAATCCTGAGTCAACATAGCAAAGGGAGCAATGGAATCACTACACAGTATTAAAAACAGAAAATATTGGAGTTGGGAGATGGCTCGGTGGTTAAATGTGCTTGCATACAAAGCCTGCAAACCTAGGTTCAGTTCCCTAGTACCTGTGTAAAGTTAGATGCACAAAGTAGCACATGCATCTGTAGTTTGTTTGCAGTGGGAATTCATTTACAGTAGCAAGAGACCCTAGTGTGCCCATTCTCTGTCTCTCCCTCACTCCTTTCCTTCTCTCTCCATCTGCCTTTCTCTCTGTTGCAAGTAATAAAAACACTAAAAATACTAAAATCAGAAAATATATAATAAAATGACAAATACGGGGCTGGAGAGATGGCTTAGCACTTAAGGCAGTTGTCTACGAAGCCTAAGGACCCAGGTTTGATTCACCAGGTCCCATGTAAGCCAGATGCACATGGTGGTACATGCATCTGTAGTTTGTTTGTAGTGGCTAGAGACCCTGGCATCCCCTTTCTCTCCCTCCCTCTCCCTCCCTCCCTCCCTCTCTCTCTCTCTCTCTCTCTCTCTCTCTCTCTCTCTCTCTCTCTCTCTCTCTCTCTGTCTCTCTCTCTCTCTCTCTCTGTCTCTCTCTCTCTCTGTGTCTCTAATAAATAAATAAATCAGAAAAAAAGATTGGGCTTAAATATTTAAAATGACAAATACAAGTATTCAAAACTTCTGTGACCATAAAACTTTAATAATTTTCAGCTTCTCTCCTTAAAGGTAGACTTAAGACTTTTAGATACTATTCATATTCTGGTAGTGATTTTTACTTTAAACTTTATATTGCTAGCTATTAAACATCAGGGTTTTTGGATAAAATTTTCAAAATATACTTTTTCCCTTTTATTTTTAGCTTTTCTGTTTCTTGGCCATTTCAGACTTGTCTGTTTCGAGCAACAATAATGGGAATTTTCTTTTTCTAGAGTAATGTTTAGCTTCTAACTAGAACATTTAGTCCCTTTATATCATTGTCATTGCATTTACATCTATTATATTTTGTACTTTATGTGTCCCTACTTTTGAGAAAAAGTACTGGACTCCTTAATTTGCATGCTGTAATCTCTGCTAGTGCTTGGAAAATTTTATCTTCAGGAGGCCTATGCTTAAGCCTGGAGGGCAGTGCCACTCTAGAGCTACTTTTGTTTCTTTAATGAAATTTTAAGCACAGAAAATATACCAAATACACATCACCTATGACATAGTCTCAACAATTGTTTTCTCCTGTAATCATTCTGGGTTCTGAATTCGCAATAGAACTTTAACAATAGTACTTTTGTTTTTTGTCAAATCTGTAAAGCTACTGCACCTGAAGAAATTATTCCTATCATCTCATAAATTTGTTTTTTATAATAATTTATTGAAATCAATATCTCCCCTCAAATAACAGAATGCATTTGTTTATACATTTCTTAGTTTTTTTAAAGTTTATCATTAATTGCTTAATCTGAAGATATAGTTAAATTCCAGTAGAGTTTTTGAGAATACTTGAGCAATGCTGTGTGCTTTCAGATGTGTTATAGAACATGTAATGTCTGGCTGTCTCTTTTTTGTGATAAGATTGATTCAGGTGCTGTCAACCTGACAGATCCTTTGTCAGGTTCCCTATAATTTAATTGATGGTGTACACTGGAGAACTTTGTTCAGTGTCATAATTTTACTAGAGGTTACAAAACAGTGACGTTCTAGTTCTTTTATTCCTCTAGCATTGTTAGCTTGGATTCTTGGAAGAATGTTGCCTCTTTAAGTATTTTGCTATTCTGAAGTGTAGTTTGTTTTGGAGAGGACATAATGTTTTATTCTTTCTCCTATTCACTTATTTTCAGAATATTGCTTTGTGCCTTTTTAATCTTTCAAATTTAGTTAGTTTTTATTTAATACAAAAATGAACTCATGGATTTTGAACATATTTGATGACCTCTTTATTCTTTTTGATTCTCAAACGTCACCCCTCAGTTGAAGTTTCTGTGAACTTCCCACTGAAACTTCCAAATAGGGTTAACTTGTTTCCTATTCTCGTGAGCTGTTCCAGGTATTTGTATATTCCCTTCTCCAGACTTGGAATCAGCCAAGGATCCTTTTTTTTTTTTGTATTTTTATTTTTTTTCTTCACAGTCAAGCGTCTTAACTGCTAAGACATCTCTCCAGTCCTTAAAAGCCTTTTTTTTCTTTTGTTTTGTTTTTTGTTTTTTTCAAGGTGGGGTCTCAGTCTAGCCCAGGCTGACTTGGAATGCACTACGGAGTCTCAGGGTGGTCTCGAACTCACAGCGATCCTCCTACCTCTGCCTCCCAAGTGCTGGGATTAAAGAAGTGTGCTACCACGCCCAGCTAAAAGCCTTTTAAAATTAATCTAATATTTTCTCAAGATTAGGTTTAACCAAATTTTGTTGTTGTTGTTGTTTTCAAGGTGGGGTTTCACAATAGTCCAGGCTAATCTGTAATTCACTGTGTAGTGTCTGTCTCCCGAGCTCTGGGATTAAAGGCATGTACCACCACGCCTGGCAGGTTTAACCAAATTTACCTTTGTTTTTATGTTTTGTGTGATGTTCATGTGCATGTTCATGTTAATATGTATGAGTGCAGGTATACATGTGTTCTATTGTATGTTTGGAGATCAAAGGACAACTTTGGTTGTCTGTACTCTTCTTCTGTCTTGTTTGTTGGAAGCAATCTCTCATTGTTCACTTCTGTGTTTGGTAAGCTGAGTGAGCTTCTGGGGCATTCTGTTATCACCTGCCTTCTTACCCAAGATGCCCTATTGCATGCAGCTTTTATGTGGATTCTGGGGTTCTGTCCTCAAGTACTTACTCTTTGCCTAGCAAGTGTTTATTCACTGAGCCATGTACCTAGCCCCTTTGTCATTTAAGAAGGAAAAATAAGTTGTATAATAAAACCCTTAAATACCATTCTATTTCTGCATGTTGCTATTACATTCTCTCATATGAAGTTAAAAGTCACCGTGTATATCTCATCATCTTTACTCTTTTTGGGTTTCCCTTTTCTTTTCATAATAGGCTATTTGACATGTGGGTCTTTTTTTCTAAAATAGTAAATGTTATGGGAACTGATATAATTTGATCTGATTTATTATTTTTATAAATGTGAAATGTAGAAGTTTAAAAGCAGCATATTATAATGTATTAAACTGGCTTCCTTACTTATTTTGCTTTTAGTTTTTACCAGATTCGTGCATCTATGAAAATTCCACCAAGAATTCCCCACAGAGTAGAAGCTAGTTTGTTAAATGCAACAGGTAAGCCAAGAAAACATTGTAAGTTAAGAATTAAACATCTGAAGTAACATAATGATCAATGATAACTTGTTCTGCCAGGAACTCCTTTCTCTGCTCCTAAATAAGAGTGGCTGGCAGTATTCTGGGCATATATGTTAGAATTTAGTAGTTGAAGTAGTATTGAAGGTAGGTATGCCATTTATCACCTTCTGGAACAGTTTAAAACATAACAATATGAGGCACATGCTGGGCTTTGCAGCAACAAGGGCATGCTCTTTCCATTATTTGGCAAGTTCTCCTTTGGTAATTTGTGAGCTAAGGAAATTCAGGACAGTGCTTCCTGCAGTGGTTTCTCAGTGCAGTATCTGAGATCCTTTTCCAGTGACTCACTTCTGTTGTAGTGACAGGGCAGCACTTCAGGCTCAGTCAAGATTCCACTGTAGGTAGCTTCAGAATACCAACTCACCTTCAACCTTTTTCAATAACTGTGACCTCTAAACTGTAACACTTTAGATACCATGGTGTTTGTACTTAGCCTCATTTCACACCAGAACCTTCTTCTGTTGGATGTTCTAGTTTTTAAAACATATGTTTGTTAAATGTATTTATATTGGTTTTGATTTACTCACCTGAAAAGTAAAAACTTTATAGCTGCTGAGCTCCCTCTTTGTCTTTGTTTTTTCCTGGAAATATGTATTTTTTAAGAAATCTTCTATACTTTTGTTTATTTGAGAGAAATGGGGTAGAGAAGAGGACTATGGGTGGGCAAGGACCTCTTGCCACTGCAAATGAACTCCAGACTCATGCACCACTTTGTGCTTTATGTGGATACTAAGGAATCAAACCCAGGCCAGTATGCCTTGCAAGCAAGTGTCTTTTAAACGCTTAGCCAGCTTCCCAGCACAGAAATCTAATTTAATAATAATATGGACAATCTATCTTTCATGCTCTTTCATCTAAGAACTGTAAGCTGCAGAACACCAATGTCAATGTGCTATTCCACCTCACTGTTTATTTGGTGGTTTACATTTCTGTTATGATTGTGATACAATTTACTCATCATAAAATCCACTCGCTTTAAGTGTGCAATTTAATAAAACAATTTATTTACTCTGCCTACTGACTGATTGCTTTAACTTTAGCTTATATTTGACTGTATTACATACTTTTTTTATTTTCATAGCATTATGCTAGAAAAATTTTAAGAGACTGTCCACTTTTAATAAAAGAGCAAGCTGGGCATGGTGGTACATGCCTTTAATCGCAGCACTCAAGAGGCAGAGGTAGGATGGCCAAGAGTTCGAGTCCACCCTGAGAATAGTGAATTCCAGCTCAGCTTGGCCTAGAGTGAGACCCTACTTCAAAAAAACAATAAATAAGTAAATAAAATAAATGAGCAAATGCAAAAAATAGATTATGGATAGAAAAGAAAAAAACCTCATACTTTGTTTAACCTTTTATCAAAATAATAAATTTTTGTCAGTCATATCTGAAATGAAACATGAATATGACTTCCTAAGATCTTCTTTATTCCAAATGTGTTGATGTATTTTACTTTTAAATCACCTATTTTATTTTTCTTAATTTTCTTATTTCTGGTATGTAGTTTACTAAGTTAAAATGAGTATTCAGCATGAAAAAAGTATGTTGTTTCCAGAAGATAATTAAGGGACGTCTAATTATTTTGGTATTGATCTGGGTTATAAGAAGGGAGAGTGGGAGCGAGGGATGAAATAAGAAAGATATATTAAGATATAATTCCTTTTTTTTTCTTTAATTTTTTTTTTTATTTATTTAGGAGAAAAATAAAGAGGGAGGGAAAGAGAGAGACAAAGAGAATGGGTACACCAGGGCTTCCAGACACTGGAAATGAATTTCAGATGCATGGGCCACCTTGTGCATTAAGATATAATTCTTGAATAGTTAATAAGATGTGTCTTAGAATTCAGAATTAAAATTCCTATTTATTTATTTAATTATTGATTTATTTGAGAGGTAAAGAAAGAAGCAGAGAGAGAGAGAATGGGTATGCCAGGACCTTCTAGCCATTGCAAATGAACTACAGATGCATGAGCCACCATGTGTGCCTGACTTATGAGGGATCTGGAGGATTGAACCTGGGTTCTTAGTCTTTGCAAGCAAGTGCCTTAACTGCTAAGCCATCTCTCCAGCCCTCAAGCTTCCTTTTATACTCCCTGGAAAAATTCATATAACCTGTTTGAGCTTCAGTTTCTCACTTCTGAAATGTGTCACCTGCTTTGCAGATTCAGTAAATGAAAGTACTTAGTAAAATCCTAGAGAGAAAACATGTAAAATATTATTGAACTTGTGGAATTATTAGCAAGAATTGGAAGTAAACATGTAAAATATTATTGAACTTGTGGAATTATTAGCAAGAATTGGAAGCAGCCAAGTTTTGACTCATTTAATGTTGTAAAGAAATATAAGTTACAATAAGATTAATTTGTATCATACAGCATATCAATTCATTATGTAGAATAATTAATGTTATTGTTAATTAACATTAATATGTTAATAATCAAATACTTTAAAAAACAAAACTGTTTCTAAGATTAAATGAAGTAGTGATGACCAAAGGTATAAAAAAGAAGACTGAGTAAAATGTTTTATTTATGTATTTGACAGAGAGAGAAGAAAAGAGAAAAGGCAGATAGAGAGAATGGGGACACCAGGGCCTCTAGCCACTGCAAACAAACTCCAGAAGCATGCATCACCATGTGCATCTGGCTTACATGGGTACTGAATTGTCAAACCGGGGTCCTTCGGCTTCGCTGGCAAGCGCCTTAACTCTAAGCCATTTCTCCAGCCCCAAGACTGAGTAAAGGTCTCACAAATGACCCTCAACTTTTAACATATCAGGTAAATCTAGGTGCCAGGGCTTGCATTTCAATACATACGACACAAGTTAAATGTGTAAAAAAAAGTGTAAATTTATTCCAGTTGTGGTGGCACACACTTTTAATCTGTACTGGAGGAGGCTCCAGTAGGAGGAGCATCATGAGTTCAAAGATAAACTAAAAACTATATTGATAGCATAACAAAGAGACAAACTTAGAAATCAACCCAGATAAGTCAAAAAAGAAATTTCCTGTTATTTGTATTTGATCATGATTTTTCTTAGGGCATTCTTCTCCTATATAATATTCTTTATGTATATTCTGTTCTTTTTCCTTCCCTGTTACCACTTAAATTATACACAGGTAATAGTAGTTGAAAACTAACATCAAAACATATAAAGCAGGAATGAAAATGAAAGGCTAATTATCAAAGTAAGAAAGGTTCCATTTATTTTGTGTTGTCAATGATTAGTTGATCACTTGTATTAAAATTTAAAATATTTTGAAGTTGGGCTGTAGAGATAGCTTAATAGTTAAGGTGCTTGCCTGCGAAGCTGAAGAACCCAGGTCGATTCTCTAGTACCCAAGTAAGATGCACAAGGTGGCACGTGTGTCTGGAGTTTATTTGCAGTGGCTAGAGGCCCTGGAGCACTCTCTTTCTCCCTCTGACTCCCCTCTTTCTCTCTCTCTCTCTTAAATACTTATTTATTTTTATTTGTTTATTTGATGGAGAAAGAGGGAGGGAGGGAGGGAGGGAGGGAGGGAGGGAGGGAGGGAGGGAGGGAGGGAGGGAGGGAGGGAGAGAGAATGGGCATGCCAGGGCTTCCAGGCACTACAAACAAACTTTAGATGCTCTCCCTTGTGCATCTAGCTAACGTTTGTCCTAGGGAATTGAACCTGAGTCCTTTGGCTTCACAGGCAAATGCCTTAACCACTAAGCCATTCCTCCAGCCTGCCTGCCCTCTCTCTCAAATAAATTAAAAATATTTTGAATTTGTGAAAGCAGTCTTTTCCCCCTGCTCATTGTCTTCTTGGGATTTTCCCAGAGCCTAACCTTTTGATAGCCACTGAAATATTGGGATAGTTTTGCTGAATCATTATGATTTTTCATACTTTAACTCTGGTTATATAGGTTCAATATCTGTTTCCCTTCCAGCCATTGTACAGATTCTGTGGAATCACTTTTAGATTCTCCATTATTTTGAGTTATAACTTAGGTTGTGTACCTTCTTTTTCCTTGTTTTTTCCCCCTTTTTAAGCCATAGATAGCTCCCCCAAAGCAGATAGAATTTTCCTTTATGATGAATTTCTTTTAGCTCTTACCAGTTTACCATTCTTTGCACAGAATAGAATTAGTCTACTACAGTTCATTGTCAAGCACATTAAAGAACAAGGTTTACAAAATAAGGGAACTTTCAAAAAATATCTAGCTGGAAATAATTCACATTATGCTACTAGTCCAGCATTAGCCATGAATGGAAAGCTCACTATAAAGTTCTAGCTTTCAGTAAACTTTGCATGGCGTCTAAAGCCGTAATTCATTTGGTGTTACAACCCTCTATTTCACTCTCCCCAGATTGAACAGCTTCATACTGTAACTGCCATCTTTTACCCAGCTTGGGTGACAGTGGTAATGATATTGCCTCTTTTGCTTTGGCTGAAATAGGGAGTTAAGTTTGTCACATAACGCTACAGTTACATGTTTGGATGTTTATATCGAAGCTAGACTGAGAACTCTGAAAACACACGTAGTTATATTCATATGTTTCAGTATCAAATACCTTAGGAACTTAATCAATTATAATGAAATAAATACATACCTGTTCATAAGGTAAATAACAGTACTAGCTGTTTAGCTCTAGGAAATGGAAATACAGAGAGTAAGTTATAGGAATAAAATGTCAATTAATGTAAGTATATGGGCTCCTAGATATGAGGAGTACCTAGAATGAAGCCTTGAATGTATTGGGAGATAACTGTTCAGTAAAGTGATGATAGTCATTTGGACAAGTTCATTTAGCCACTGAATACTCATGGAATATATGTTATTAGTGAAATAAAGTGCTTAATATAAAATTGAAGCAATGAAAATATTAAGTATGGTTCCTGACCCTTTGGTGGGAATGTGGACTTGGCATAGTTAGCAAAACTAATTGGCAACAGCTTGCTATGCTAGGAATTATAAAATCATTTGTTTTTGCCCTAAAAGACTCATGTAACCATAGCAGACTAGCCTGTCATATACACGTAGGCTGAAGTTTCAGATTCCATTCAGTTATTTGTTTATAGTTTTTGAGATAGAGTCTAATGTAGCTCAGGATGGCCTCAATACTTATTTATCCAACACTAATTCTCCTGCTTCTACCTCCCAAGTACTGGGATCACAGGCATGTATCAGCACAACCAGCCTTTATTATAGTTCTTGAGCTGGTTTGAGAAGATTGTTTGCTTTCTAGACAGTAAGAATTTAGCTGGCAGCCTTCTAGGAGCATTGTTGGGGAAGGATTTTGAATCTCTGCATTTGATATACAATATGCATGTGTTCACATGATCATGCTTTCAGTTTTACCAGGTTGCTTTCAGTTTAGAGAACTACTTTATTCTGTGCAGGGAATAGCCCTCCAAAATCCTGATAGATTGAAGAAAGGATAGAAGCTAAGAGACACATCATAGGGGAAAGAACATAGAAAACTGTTTTGTTCTTAACTAATAGGTTAAATTCCCAAACTAGCATTGTGTGATACCTGTTTAAGATTACCTTCTTTCTGAGCCCCTTACCCTTTTTTTATTTTTCTATAGCACTTAGTCCTTTCAAACATATTATCTACTTACTATTTGTTTCCTCATTGTGGTATAAACTTTATGCAATCAAGATTTTTATTTTATTGTGTATCCCCTAACACCTAGAAAGCATAATTATGTAAGTGAGCGAATGGCTCCAAAGGTTTTCCATCTGTTGTCCTTACTCTTGGTTGTAGAACATATTACCTGTATGCCATTGATTTCTATTTAAAAGCTTTGAATATTTTTTAATATTTTTGTTCATTATTTATTTATTTATTTGAGAGCGACAGACACAGAGAAAAAGACAGACACAGAGAGAGAGAATGGGTATGACAGGGCCTCCAGCCACTGCAAAGAACTCCAGACGCCTGCACCCCCTTGTGCATCTGGCTAATGTGGGTCCTGGGGAACCAAACCTCAAACAGGGGTCCTTAGGTTTCACAGGCAAGCGCTTAACTGCTAAGCCATCTCTCCAGCCCCTAAAAGCTTTAAATATTGATGCTAATAAGGTATAGGCAATGAAGTCATTCAAAAGCAATTTGGAATTACTCCTTATCTGGTAGAGAATTTCCTCTAGAACATTTGCAGAGTCAGTCTTTTTTCTATTTGAATATTTCTGGCACTCTCACTTAATAAGTACTGAGTATATTTTATTGGTAGATCCAGTGGGGTTTGCTGGAAAATTGGATGTGAGGCATGCAAGAAAGAGAATAATTATAAGGTAATTGGTCTAAGGAAGAGTCAGGATCTAGTTCTAGCCAATTTGACTATAAAGTCCATGTTCTTAACAGCTGTGCTGCTTGTTGATGAGGGAAAAAAGAGGGAAAAAAAATAAAACAGAAGAAAGTACTCAACAGGGTTATATAGGAATAATGCCAAAAGAATGTAATGTCCACAAAGCCAGATTTAAGAAGCATTTTAAAAATGTGAGAATGTCAGATGGTACCTATAAGTCAAGTGAATGAGGTCTGAAATTTTCCATTGGATTTAGCAAAACAGAAGTCACTGGTCTTGATAATAGCAATTACATGCATCAAAGACCAGGTGGAATGTGAAATAATTCTTGGTGTGTGAAAATTTACCACCCAGCTTAGTTTTAAGCATGACATTATCTCTGTTTCTGGGTCTAGAATTTAGCTCTATGCATCTAACTCAGGGTTTCTTATGAGCTGCAGTCAATTACTTTTGTTGTATATCTACAAATTATACCATGATTTAGGAGGTTTTCATAAAGATTAACCCTGGTTCTTTGTAGAAGGAAATTATACCTGGATTTTGGTGCCAGAAAGTAAAAGTCAATGGGCCATCTTAGACTCTAGCTGTCACAAAATTAGTTAAAGAGAGACAGAGAGATGAATTAGATGCTCTAAATACCAGGAACTCTTTTTAGTTGTCTTCTCAGAAAGGGAAACAGAAATAAGGGAGTATATCCAGGCTCATCTATAAGTATTCCCTGGCAGGATTTTTTTTGTTCATTGTTTATTTATCTATTTGAGAGAGACAGACACAGAGAGAAAGGCAGAGAGAGAGAGAATGGGCATGCCAGGGCCTCCAACCACTGCAAACAAACTCCAGACGTGTGCGCCCCCTTGTGCATCTGGCTAACGTGGGTCCTGGGGAATCGAGCCCTGAACCGGGGTCCTTAGGCTTCACAGGCAAGCACTTAACTGCTAAGCCATCTCCCCAGCCCCCTGACAGTTTTTATTATGTCACAGATTAAGAACCATAGGTACCAGAGATTGAATGCTAGGTTTGGGAAGAGAAAATAATTTATGAAATAGTCACTTTAGGGATGGGAGAAAGGGAAGAACTGATTCAGAAAAATAGTATGAACTCAGGTGTGGTGGTACATAACTTTAATCCTAGCACTCTAGAGGCTGAAGTAGCAGTGTCTATGAGTTTGAGGCCAGCATGGGGCAACAACACAGAATGAGAGCTAGGTAGCATTGCAGTCCTACTTGAGACTAATTGGTCAGGAATTTAAAGCATAGCCAGTCCAAATAATTATATGTTTGTCAGCTTGTGGGTATGAGTATGGATTAAGCAGAGCTGGACCTAGAAATTATCTAGACCAATATGTCAAAGCAAGAATAGCATTTATGCTTAAAATAAGCTGCTTGCTTGTTTCATTAAGTTGCTCAAACTGGGCTGGCATTGTCAATCCTCCTGTCTCTGACTCCAAGGTGACTGAGATATTTGACATGTTATTACTCTACCTGGCTTTTCTTAATAGGTTCTATATATATATATATATATATATATACAAGAGAGTATGATAATGATGAATTGGAATTTCATGTAAGGAGGAAAGTGAGAACTTGATAGAAAGAAGAAAGAGAATGTAAAGAAGCAGCATTCATGGAATCTGCTCCTGAATGGGTTAGAGGGTTGCTAGTCTTATGTTATTTAAGGTAGCTAGCTAGGAAAATAGTTGAAGACATACAGAAGAATTGATAAAAATCAGCATTTAAGGAGGAATTATAGTCGCAGATAATGTAAAATTCTTGGGAATGACCCTCAAGTAAGGATCTGAGGAGACCTATAGGGCAAGAACACGTTAAAAAGAAAAGAACCTAAGAAGTCAAGGACTAAGAGTATATCTATGTTACCCCTAAATCCAGGAGTGATGGCTAAAGTAGTTTCTGAAAGAGTAACTGTACTAGGAAATGAAACTGTTAACGAATTAAGATTTCTAAAGAAGAGCAAGTGGTTAGACAAGAGGAGATAAGTATCTTGAGAGCTTCAGTAATGAACAAGGAAACTCCAGCCCTGGTTGTGGGAATGTGAGAAAGAAACAGCCTCCAATTGAAAAGCATCATCTGAGGGAAGAGCAAGCAACATGGAGGTCTTTGTTGAGGCAATAGAGTCTAATGAACATTATAATTATGGGTGCTTTAAACATAATCTGTTTTTTATTAAGAAAATTTCTTTCTGCCATTCAGCTCTTTTCTAAAATATTCAAAATTGAGTTTCTGAACTATACAGTTTCCCTTTAAATATGTATTTTGAAACATCTCAAGCTTAGAGAATAGTTGGAAGTATAAGGTCTTTTCTTGGGCTGGAGAGATGGCTTAGTGGTTAAGGCACTTGCCTGTGAAGCCCAAGGACTCAGGTTCAGTTCTCCAGTACCCACATAAGCCAGATGCACAAGGTGGCTCATGCATCTGGAGTTCATATGCAGTAGCTAGAGGCCCTGATGCATGCACTTCTCTCTCTCTTTCTGTCTCTCTGCTTCCCTCCCTTCTTCTCTCCCTCTCTCCCCTTTCTCTCTCTCTGCTTCCCTCCCTCTCTCCCCTTTCTCTCTGTCAAATATTCTTTTTTTAAAAAGATATTTTTTTTTAAAGTCGGGTGTGGTGGTGCACACCTTTAATCCTAGCACTTGGGAGGCAGAGGTAGAAGGATTGCTGTGAGTTTGAGGCCACCCTGAGAATACAGAGTGAGTTCCAGGTCAGCCTGGGCTAGAGTGAGACCCTACCTCAAAAAAAAAAAAAAATCTTTTTATTCTTTTCCAAGGCATTTAAGAAGAATTGGTCAAGATTTGTACATGCCTTCTCTTGCAGAAAAATAGTTGCCATCATCCTCAGTTTAAGATCAGTCCGCCTTACATCCCAAACTCCTGCCATTGATCCATCTTTCTCATGGATACTCTCTGAGTTTAGTTCACATCAGGCCAGGTTGCTTCACTAATGTGTTACTCCTGTTCACTTTGCTCCAGGAGGTTATTATTCAGGAATGTTGTCTACCTCACTTATACTCATGCAGTATGTTAAGTTGCTATAGCCTGGTCCCTCTTCTGTAACCATGCCCATGTGGACATCTTCATTCCATTTGGACTTGTATACTGTTTCTTTCATATCATGCTATTTCTAGAGGATAAGGTTATGACATGGCAGCAAGTGGGTTGTTACAGTGGCCTGGTATCAATAACTCAGAGGCAAGCCAAATTCACAGGTTAATGATACAGTTCTCCATAAGACTTTCCTTCCTTCTGATTAACTGTTTATAAACTTAGTAGCTTTTATTATTCATTCATGTTTGATAATTCACTGGAAGCATTTTAGATATGTATTTTGAAATCAGAAAAGTCCCCTGATGATTATTATAGTTTCATTAATGTAGTAGATGTATATATATGTGATATATAGTATTGATACATATATATGTACATATGTATATGTATACATACATATACATATATACATGTGTGTATATGTATGTATGTATATGTATGTGTATATATATATATATAATCACATTCAATCAAAAGAACAGTTGCATGGGACTTTTCTCCCAGTAATATGGACAGAAACCATTGGAATTCTTTACTCTTCAACTATAGAAATCTAAGTGGTTTTTTTCCTTCTTTAGTATACAAATCAGTCGTTTGGTCTAAAACATCTATCCAAAGTCATCCACACATACCTTTCAGATTAAGACTAAGTTTTAATAATGTTCATGATGTACTTGTTTATTCAGTTTTTATCACAGAAGTTAGTAAAAATTCAGTATTTAACATTTCTAAACAGAATATTAATGATAGTAGAGTAATATCAAATTTATAACATTTTAAATAATAGTATTCAGTTACTTGTACTGTTTGTCTTCAACCTGTCAGTTACATATCTTACCTGTTTTATAGGTGTGGCACTAGCCTTCCCAGCTTCAGTCCATGATTCTCTGATTTGTAGTAAAACATTTCAAATCCTATATAAAAATGAAGAGGTTGTTTTAAATGATGTAATGATCTTCAAAGTTAAAATGCTGTTGGATGAAAGAAAGGTAAACACTCCCTAATTCCTGTTTAGATTATATATTTTTTTGCAAGCCTTTAAGGCATATTGTAACTTTCTATGAATATTTTTTAAATAACTCATAATTTTTCCTTAGATTGAAGAAACCCTTGAAGAAATTAATTTTCTGTTATCCTTGGATCTGCATTTCACAGATGGAGATTATTCGTAAGTAGGCTGTTAAAAAAAAAGTTATGTACTCTAATGTACTTGATAGATAACCACTTTTTTGTTGGGAATCCAGCCTATTCCCATCATGTTAGTTTCAAAATACTTACCCCTCCCACTTTGGTATGAGAAACTTACCTGTGGAGAATTGCTGGGCTATTTTGCTCTTACACACTCAT
The DNA here is from genome assembly GCF_020740685.1 of Jaculus jaculus. Taxonomy (NCBI): domain Eukaryota; kingdom Metazoa; phylum Chordata; class Mammalia; order Rodentia; family Dipodidae; genus Jaculus; species Jaculus jaculus. The sequence goes on along the minus strand of NC_059109.1, from coordinate 23,336,597 downwards.
GCTGCTTGGGTTCCAGGAGCTTCGGGTAGCAAAACCTGCAGAGTTGAAAAAATAAGAAACAGTTCTTTAGAAAGACATACTTAAACGTAATTCTCTCTTGCTGTATCATTGGTGGGTCTGTCTTGGCATGTGTTGTGCTTTCTTTACGTGGCACTTGTTGGTGCCCTGTGTATGATTGACACTGATAAGCATCATAGTTACCCTGAACTTATCCACAGACCACATATTTTAGGGAGAAGTTATGCTTTTCTGTGTTTGAAACAAGAGTCAGTCGATTTATTCTTGGGGACCTTTTTTGTCCCTTGGTTTCAAATTAAGCTTAAAAATACTTCTTGAAAATTACATGATTTCAGACTGTGTGTTGTACTAAGTAGTCACATTACTAAAAGATCTGTTCAGGTGTCTTCACTATTGTGAAGAAATAAGAAATTGTTATATGGTAATTAGTGTTCCTCTATGCATTTTCAAAAAATATTTTTATTTATTTATTTGAGAAAGAGGGATATGTAGAATGAGAATTGGCATGCCAGGACCTCTTCCTGCTGCAAATAAACTCGGGACATATGTAAATGAACTCTACATGGGTACTAGAAATCATACCCATGCTTTTCAAGCAAGCACCTTTAACAGCTGAGTCATCTCCCCAGCTCCCTTGTTATACTTTCTCTCCCTCTCTCTCTGTCTCTCTCTCTCTCTCTCTCTTTTGATGGTCGTCATTATTATTATTAACAAGATGTTTCATATGGATACACCATATGTTGGTACTGTCTTTTCCCTAACCTCTGTCTCCATTCCGTTGGGGACACTCCTCAGTGGGGTTCCAGGTATTCCCCATGGGGTTGTAGTTTATGTGTTGTGGGGGCAGTAGTCAGTTATTTTGTGGGGAGAGAATGTCTCTTGGCATTATGTCTGAATCTGTGGCTCTAAGAATCTTTCCTTCCCCTCTTCCACAAAGTTCCCTGAGCCGTGATGGGTGAGTTTTAAGTCTACTTCAAGGTCTTAGGAGTCTCTGGATCTCTACTTTGGTAGGTGTTGAGTATGCTCAGGGTCTGTCTCCTGCACCCTGGTGCCGATTGCCAGGAACAGAATGGAAGCAGCAGTCTTGCTCATCTCCCCATTCCTCTGTGGTTTGAGCTGTGGCTTGGCTGAAGTGCAAGGGGTAGTTTATCTCTTTCAGCCTCACTACCTTCTGAAAAGAACAGATTCTCCAATGGAGAGTGAAGTCAGTATAGTTTTAATGGGGTAAGCAATATTAATTTAGGGAGAATTTGATGTATGGAACCCCTCTTTTAACCAAAGACTAGTGAGAGCTTGAAACTGGACAGCATAATCTTTGCCTCCATAGGATTCTGATCTGGTTCCTAATTCCAAATATGGTTTCCTTTACATTGAGAGGATCATTTAGCCAATCAGAAAGCTACTGGTTACCCACTGAGGCTATGTGCCACCATTACTCTGGCATTTACATCATGTCAGGGTATTTGCTTCTGAATAGCTTAGACCTCTGGTTGCTCAGACTGTTTTTTGGCCATTTTCCCCCAGTAGCTCATGTAATGCTTTCTGGCACTAGACAGGCCAACTGTCTGGGGACTGGCTTTCTTGTGAATTCCAGCCAGGTCTCTCCATGCTCTGTGTCAGCAGCCTATAGTGTCTTCATCAATAGGGTCTTAGCTTCTTTTTCTGATTTTCTTTATTAGTTATGTACATAGTGTATACAGTCAGGTTGGTACATCATTAGCCTCCTCCCTGCCCTCCCCCCTCTGCAGGGACCCTCCTCATTGGGGAATATGGGTTGTGCTTTGTGGGGTTAGCCATCAGTTATGGGTAAGAGACAATGCATAATGACCCATCTTGTGGCTCTTAACATTCTCCCCCCCTCCCCCCATAAATTTCCCTGAGCCATGTTGGGTTCCTTTTAGGTCTACTTCAGTGATGAGGTCTTGGGAGCCTCTGTGTCTCTGGATATCTGGTTTGGTAGGAGTTGAGTGTTCTCGGTGTCTTATCTCCTTCACCCTTGTGCTGGTACCAGGTTCACCAAGGAAGCTGCCCTCTTGCTCATTTCCCCAAATACTCTTAGTTTTTTGAGGTGTGATGGACTGGTTCTCTCCTTAGAATCTGCATCCATCTGAAAAAGAGAAGCAAGTTCTCCAACAAAGAGTGAAGTTAGCACCAGATAAATGGGAAAACCTTTGATTTTTAGAGAAAATTTAATAGGTGTAGGCCCTCTTATAGCCCAAGATTGGTGGGAGCTTAATAATGGAGAGCAGGCTCATTTTTGGATGATTCTGACTTGATTCCCAGCTCCAACTATGGGTTCTGTTCCACTGAGCAGATCAGTTAGCCAAATCAAGAGCAGTTGGTTTCCCACCATTGGCTATGTGCCACTATTGTAGTTGTATGAGCATCATGTCAGGTTGTTTGCTGCTGACCGCAACTGCTGCCCCACTCCCTCTGCCCTGTGCGAGCTCCATCCCAAGAAAGCCATCCCACTTGCCAGCATCCCCCATTGACTTGTGAACCCTGGAAAGCCAGATTAGGTTCTTAGCTTTTGCCTTAGGTGGGTAATCAAGTGCTCTTACAGAAAGCTGCCTTGGAGACCTCATAGGTCTCTGAATCAACAGCTCAATGTGGGTAGCAGCCAGTCTCTAGTACTGGGAGCTACAGGTTAGAGACAGAAAAAGAAAATTCTTTTAAGCTTAGGCTTCATCCCACCCTCACCAGAGCCCTACTTTTCTGGTGCTCCCCCCTTGTTCCTTTTAAGGATTATATCTTTTTAGGCTATCTCCAAGGATAAAGGTCTATAATATCAGTTTAATTTGGATTTAGTTTTGTGTTTGTTTTCCCCCTGTCCCTCACATCCCATGAAACCCTCCCACTCCTATTGTCTGGGCCTTGAGTTACCTATCAGGTATGACAGCAACTCAAACAGATCCAGGTTAGGAACCTCAGATAAGCAGATAAGTGACACCATCTGTTCCAAATCTATCCATTTTTCTACAAACTTCATTGTATTGTCTTTTTCTTACTGCTGAGTAGAATTCCATTGTGTAATTGTACGACAACTTTGTTATCCATTCAGCCAGTGATGGACATCTGGGTTGATTCCAATTCTTAGCTATAATGAATTGAGCAGCTATAAACGTGATTGAGCAAATGTCTCTGTATTGATGCATGGAGCATTTAAAACAAATACCCAGTAAGGGAATAACTGGGTCTCTTGGTAGCTCTATGTTCAGCCTTTTCTAGAATCTCCAAATTGATTGAGGGTTCCTTTTTTTCCACATCTTTGCCAAAATTTGTCAATTTTTTAATGATTGCCATCCTTACTGGAGTAAGGTGAAATCTCATGATTGTTGTAATTTGCATTTCCCTAATGGTTAGGGATGTTGAACAGTTTCATAAGTGTGTGTTAGCCACTTGTAGTTCTTCTTAGAACTCCCTATTCAGTTCTCTGATCCACTTTTCGAGTGGGTTGATGATTTTTTTTTAGGTTTTTTTTTAGTTCTGTTTAAATTCTAGATATTAGGCTTCTGTCAGTGGTTTAGCTGGTAAAGATTTTCTCCCATTCAGTGGGTAATCGCTTGACTGTTTATGGTGTGTTTTTCTGTGCAAAAGCTTTTTAACTTCATGAGATCCCACTGGCTGAGTGTTTGTTTAATTTCCTGAACTACCAGGGTTTGGTTCAGGAAGTCTTTCCCCACTCCTATATCTTGGAGAGTGCCTCCTAATTTTTCTTCCAGTAAGAGAAGAGTTTCAGGTCTTATATTGAGTTCTTTAATCCATTCGGACATGATTTTTGTGTGTGGAGAGATGAGTGTGTCTAGTTTCATTTTTCTACATATGGTCATCCAATTTGTCCAACACCATTTGTTCAAGATGCTGTCTTTTCGCCAGTCTACATTATTGGTACCTTTCTCAAAGATCAAGTGGCTGTAGTTACTTGATCTAAGGTCTGAGTCTTCAGTTCTGTTCCATTGGTCTATGTTTCTGTTCTTATACCAGTACTATACTGTTTTTTGTTACTATGGCTTTGTAATGTAGCTTTAGAGGTGATTTTTTTTTCTTTTTCTTTTTCTTTTTCTTTTTTTTTTTTTTTCTGATGATATGTTCAGATACTCAGGGCCTGCTGCTATTCCATATGAATTTTGAGATCATTTTTTTTCAAATCTCTGTGAAGAATTATGCAGGTATTTTTATTGGTATATTGCTTTGGTAGAATTGCCATTTTTACAATATTAATACTACCTATCCAGGAGGGTAGGAGGTCTTTTCCATCTTCTCAAGTCCTCCTTGATTTCTTTCTTGAGTTTTTTATGTTTTCATTATGTAGGTCTTTTACATCCTTGGTTAGTGTTATTCCAAGGTATTTAAATTTTTTGTTGCTATTGAAAACAGGACAGCCTCACTGATTTCTTTCTCTATGTATTTGTCTTTTGCATATAGAAAAGCTTCTGACTTTTGTGCATTGATTTTGTATCCCACCACTTTACTGAAGTAATTAATCATGTTTAGAAGATTTGAGAATGAGACTTTTGGGTCATTTATATATAGAATCATGTCACCTGCACATAGAACGAATTTGACTTCTTCCTTTCAAATTTGAATCCCTTTTATTTCTTTCTCCTGTCTTATTGCTTGGACTAGGACTTCTAGTACTATGTTGAAGAGCAGTGGTGAGAATGGGCACCCCTGTCTTGTTCCTGATCTCAATGGGAATGCCTTGAGTCCCCATTAAGTATTACTTGGGCTTTGGGTGTTTTATATAACATTTATTGTGTTGAAATATAAACCCTCCATGCCTATTCTTTCCAGTGTTTTAATCATGAGATGGTGATTTATTTTTCAAAGGCCTTCTCTGCATCAATTGAGATGATCATATGGTTCTTATAGTTAAATTTATTATGTGGTATCATGCATTGACCAATTTCTGTATGTTGATCCATCCCTGCGTTACTGGGATGAAGCCTACTTGATCAAGGTGGATAATGCTTTTGATGTGTTGTTGAATTCAGGTTGTGAGAATTTTGTTCAGGAACTTGCATCTAAATTCATCAAGAATATAGGCCTGTAGTTTTCTTTTCTTGTTACATCTCTATCTGGTTTTGGTATTAGGGTGATGCTAGCCTCATGAAAGAAGTTGGCAGATTCCCTAGTCTCTGATTATGTGAAACAGTCTCTGATTATGAGAAAAAGTAGTTTGAGTTCTTCAATGCAGGTTTCATAAATTTCAGCTGAGAAGCCATCCAGTCCTAAACTTCTTTTGGGGGAGGTTTCTGATTACCTTTTCAATTTCCATGGATGTGATAAGTGTGTTTAGGAGGTTAATCTGCTCTAAGTTAATTTTGGTAGGTGGTATGTGTTTAGGAATTCACCCATTTCTTCCAGATAATCCAATTTTGTGGAGTAGAGATTTTGGAAGTATGCTCTGATGATTCTTCCAATTTCATTGATGTCTGTGTGACCTCTCCTTTTTCATTTCTGATTTTGTTAATTTGAGACTTCTCTTTGTGTTTTTTGTTTTTGTTTTTGTTTTTTGCCTGATCAAATTGTCCAGGGGGTTTATCAATCTTGTTTATTTTTTCAAAGAACCAGCTCTTCATTTCATTGATTTTTTTTTTAAATATTTATTTATTTATTTGAGAGAGACAGACACAGAGAGAAAGACAGATAGAGGGAGAGATAGAGAATGGGCGCGCCAGGGCTTCCAGCCTCTGCAAACGAACTCCAGACGCGTGCGCCCCCTTGTGCATCTGGCTAACGTGGGACCTGGGGAACCGAGCCTCGAACCGGGGTCCGTAGGCTTCATAGGCAAGCGCTTAACCGCTAAGCCATCTCTCCAGCCCATTTCATTGATTTTTTAAAAATTGTTTTTCTTACTTTCCAGTTCACTAGTTTCTGCTCTGATCTTGGTTATTTCTTTCTGTCTGGAGCTCTTAGGGTTGAATTCTCCTTGTTTTACCAGTGTCTTTAGGTGGACAGTTAGGTTTTTAATGGGGATCTTTCTGTCTTTGTTATGAAGGTATTTAGCACTATGAACTTTCCCTTAGGACTGACTTCATTGTGTCCCATAAATTTTGGTAGTTTGTATTTTCATTATCATTCAATTCTAGGAATTTTACAACTTCTTTTTAAATTTCTTCCACAACCCCATTCACTGTGTGTTGTTTCATCTCCAGTAGTTGGTGGAGTTCTTGATGAGTCTCTTGTTGATTTCTAGATTTAAAGCATTGTGATCTGATATAATGCATTCAGAAATTACTTCAATTTTCCTGAATTTATGCCTAATACATAGTCTGTTTTGGAGAAGGTTCTGTGTGCTGCTGAGAAGAATGTGTATTCTGTAGAGTTGGGGTAGAAAGTTCTGTAGATGTCTGTTAGGTCTAGTTGATCTATGATGTTATTGAACTCTATTATTTCCCTATTACTTTCTTCTTGAATGATCTGTCTGTTGATAGTGGAGTATTGAACTCTCCAACTATGATGACTATGATGGTGTTAGTGTTTGTTTGTTTTGTTGTCAAGTAGGTTTTTTTTTTTTTTCATAAACTGTAATGCGACTGTGTTTGGAACATATAGATTTATGATTGGGGTGTTCTCCATGTTGGATCATTTCCTTGATGTGTAAGAAGTGGCCTTGTTTGTCCTTTTTGATTACTTTTGGTTTAAAGACTATTTTATCAGATATTAATATAGTAATGCCTGTGTGTATTTCCATTTGCTTGGAATATAGTTTCCCATCCTTTCATTCTGAGGAGGTGTCTATCTTTAGTGGTGAGGTGGTTTTCTTGCAAACAGCAGATAGAAGGGTTTTGATTCACCCTGATAACTTAATGTCTTTTGATAGGTGAATTAAGACCATTAATATTTAAGGTTATTACTGTGAGGTTCAAATTAATCCTGTCATGATGAGGTGCTTTATAGGGTTTGGTGCTTCCTTGTGTTTTGTACTCTTTTGAGGCTGGTCTATTTTTGGTTATTTTGATCTTGTTGGCTCCTGAGTGTTGACTCTTCTGTGTGGAATATTTCCTGAAGTATTCTTTGTAGGTTTGGCTTTGTGTTTATGTATTCATAGAATTGATGTTTTACATGGAAAGTTTTCCTTTCACCATCTGTAATGACAGCTACTTTTGCTGTATGAAAGTAGCTTGGGTTGGAAGCCATAGTTGTTTAGACTTTAAAGTGTTCCATTCCAGGCCCTTTTATCTTTCGTGGTTTCCATTGAGAAATCTGAGGTAACTCTGATGGGATTGCCTTTGTATGTAGTGAGTTCTTTTTCTCTTGCTGTTTTTAGCACTCTCTCTATTTTCATTTTTAAGAGTTTTAACTAAGATGTGCCTTGGAGCCTTTCTTCTTTGGTCCTTGTCTATTTGGTTTTCTGTGGGCTTCTTGTACCTCGATGGGCCAGATCTCTCTTTTAAAAGATTGGGAAATTTTTCTTCAATAATTTTGTTGAATATATTCTCTATGCCTTAGGCTTAGATTTTCTCTCCTTCTGGTATGCCCATGATCCAGATGCTTGGTTTTTTTTAGGGTATACCACAGTTCCCTCATTTTCTGTTCACTTGATTCTTTGAACTTAGCCAAGATTTTGGCCTCCCAGTCAATTTCTTCTGTCTTGTTTTCTAGGTCAGAGGTTCTGTCTTCCGCATCTCTCTTTGTGATGAGTTCTAGAGAGGTTTTTATAATCTCTATTTGATTTTTGTTTTCTGTTATGTTATTTTGCCTCGTGTCTGTCTCTTTTTTGAGGTATAATTTCAATTCAAATTTTGATTTTCTTGATGCTTCCTGGAATTCATTCATACCTTTGATCAAGTCCTCATTAGACTTAATAATTCAGTTATTGAGATCTTCCATTTCTTGACTCGCCTTCAATTCATTCATATCTCTTTTAACATTTTTAACATTTTCTTCAATCAAGTTAAGCCTACTATCGAAAGCTGAACACTCTTAAGAGATGATTCCATTCAATTTCATTGATACAATTGTTGATTTTTTGATGGTTTGCTTCCAGTTCAGCAATTCTTTCGATCTGGGTCTCATTGGTTGTTGTATTTTTATTTTGGGATTGAATTTCTATTGATCTCTCATTTCATTGGAGGCTTCTCTTGTGGCAGTAGGCATACTTGGTGGAGATCTCTGTTTTCTGACTTTTGTTAGCTTTTCTTCATTGTGCTCTACCCATCGTGGGGTAACACTATTTTATTGAAGACAAAGCAAGTTTTTGTCTTTCAGGATCTTCGGGGGGTGTTTTGTTTTAAATGTAAACAAGATTGGTATAATGTTGTACAGTGGGGTTATAACCACAGATGGATAGATTGTGGAGATTGCAGGTGCATCCCAGGTACCATGGGAACTGGGAGCTCTGGCCTATTCATTCCATTTGCATGTACTCTTCAGCACATGAGAATGAAGAGTTGGGAAACCAGGCTCCAGAAAGCTAAAGAGCCAGAGGCAAGAGACCACCTCTTAAAGTAGTCCATGCACCCTCTGACTCAAGGAATATGGATCTTAGTACCCAGGGGCCAGTCCGGAACCAGAACAACAGGCCTGTTTCCACAGCCCCAACAAGAAGACCATGCCTCCCCAAGCCAGTCACAGGACCAAGAAAACTGGAAGGAGCCAGGGAACAGGGATCTGGCCTACTCACTCTGTGCCCACTTGCCACGCACCCTCCAGTGCAGGGTTTCTTTTAATGAAGATATAATAAACTCTTGAAGTGGACTAAGCTAAAACTGGTAGCTACTTTATTAGCAAAAGTAGTTAAAATGTATGTGTGTGGATTTTTGAAAAGTATATCTTGGTATAATTGTCATGACATTGTTTCAGTTTTTTCTATGTATAGATGGCATCATGGAATATAATAGAAATATCTTCACTAAATAAGAAATTACTTGCTTATAAGATAGTGTCTCACTAAGCTATTAAATGTTTTGTAGTTTCTAAGTAGCATTTAATAAAATTTTGTGCAGTAAAAATAATGACATAGCTTCTCAAATTATAATAGGATTTAACCTATCTTATACTGCAACTTTTAAAAGAAACAGTATTACCTATGGAATAAGATTTATTTAAGCTGATATTTTTAACTACTGTGCCACCCAAAGGGCTCATTTTTGTAAGTATATTAGTGAAAAATAACCCATATCATGTGCTGATACAAAAGTATGGGAAGAGCCAGGCATGGTGGCGCACTGGGGAGGCAGAGGTAGAAGGATCGCCATGAGTTCAAGGCCACCCTTAAACTACATAATGAATTCCAGGTCAGCCTGAGCTAGAATGAGACCCTACCTCAGAAAACCAAAAGAAAGGGGGAAAAAAAAGAAGAAGAAAGAAAAGTATGAGAAGAATCTGGTTATTTTCTTGGTTATTATATTTTATATTGTTACCTAATCAAAATTTGTGCCTTAAAGTTACTCTTATTCTACATTTTAACAAAGTAATTAAACAAATGTTTTTGATCATTTTAACTAATTTATAAAATATTAACTTTTAGTAAATTCTCCATAATTATATTCAAACTTGTTGCTTTTTACAGGGCAGATGATCTGAATGCCTTACAACTAATAAGTAGCCGAACATTGAAGCTGCACTTTAGCCTCTATAGAGGACTTCATCATCATGTTAATGTTATGTTTGATTATTTCCACCTTTCTGTTGTATCTGTTACAGTCCATGCCTCATTGGTTGCACTACACCAGCCACTAATAAGGTAAATTTAAGTTAGACCTTTGTTTTGTTTAGTGTAGTGTCTCCTTTTTGTAGTGAGAATATGTACTTTGATAAAGATTACTAACATGATAGAGCCTTGAAATTCATAATGATTAAGAAATGCTTCCATTTTATGCAGAGTGATAACTTTTAGTACATATGTATGGAGTAATCTGGTCAATTCAAATGAGTTGACCAAGTAAAAGAATGTAATAGAGAAATAATCACATACCATTATTTTGTCTGTGCCTAGTTTTGTCTAATGCTATACTATTATTACTTATTTCCTAAAGAACTCTTAGCTTTTTTCTGTATTGCTCTCTCTCTCTCTCTCTCTTTTTTTTTTCCCCCAAGGTAGTGTCTCACTCTAGCCCAGTCTGACCCTGAAATTCACTATGTAGTCTCAGCATGGCCTTGAACTCACAGCAATTCTACCTCTGTCTCCTGAGTGCTAGAACTGAAGGCCTGCACCACCACATGTGGCTTGTATCCCTTTGTTGATGGGTTACTTCTTTTTAATGCCAAGCTATGGTAATTACTGCTAAGTTATTATATACAATTTTATGTATATTTTATTTGTATTTATTTATTAGAGAGAGAGAGAAAAGAATGGGCACACCAGAGCCTCCAAGCCACTACAGACAAACTCCAGACACATGCACCATTTTGTGCATCTGGCTTACATGAGTCCTAGTGAATCAAACCTGAATCATTTGGTGTCGTAGGCAAACACTTAACTGCTAAGCCATCTTTCCAGCCCACCATTTTATGTATTTTTATTAAACATTTATGGTATTTTACTTTAAAATTGCATAATATTCTGGATCATCAATTATTAGGAATATTTTTTGACTATTTCCATGGGAAAACAAATTAATGTTTAATCAGTGTGTGAATATAATTCAGGTCCTTCAGTCCATAAAATATGATACTATCCCTGTAGTATGGACTTACAGGAAAAATGTTTCATTGACTTTGTTTCTAAACATTATACCAATCTTGTTTTGTTTTGTTTTGTTTTGTTTTGTTTTGTTTTGTTTTGTTTTGTTTTGTTTTGTTTTGTTTTTCGAGGTAGGGTTTCACTCTAGCCCAGGCTGACATGGAATTCACTCTGTCTTCTCAGGGTAGCCTCGAATTCACAGCAATCCTCCTACCTCTGCCTCCTGAGTATTGGGATTAAAGGCGTGTGTTACTACGCCCGGCCCTGTGTACAATTTTTGACAAAAATCTAATCCCAACATTGTTGTTATGGATGATGCTTACAGGATATGATAGTAAAGTGACCTAGCAGAAAACTTAAGTCAGCTTACAGAATTGCCCTCAGAATTTAAAGACGTTCACCATGATTTGCTCTTCTGCCTTATCTTTCATTGCTTTGGCCCATAACTTCAAACACCTTCCTCTGTGCTGTCCCTGCTCTCCTAGGTTAGGTCATCCTGGACTTCTTGATTCTGCAATGAGATCTGTGACTGGTATCCATTTTGGTTGTGACATTCAGACCATTTTTGAGAGGTTTTAGACAGTTAGTCTAGCTTTTGATTTCAAAATTCTAGCTACTCTCAATCCCACCCTGTTTTATGTTTAGTATTCCTTCAGAAGACTTCCTGATTCTTAAAAGTGAGAAGCAATCTCCAGGGCTGAGGTGATAGAGTATTTGCCTGGCATGCACAAGGCTGTGGGTTCAATCCCCAGTATCTCAAAAAGAGACAGAAGCAGTTTTAAGCTTTTAGCCTTAGGTTTTTCTGATGTTGGCTGCATTTTTTTCATAATTTAAAATTATTAAAAGAATAGTTTAGAATTTATAATCTTGTATAACCTTGCTTTTCTGTTTTCTTTTGTAAATAACTGACACTAACTAGAATGCCAAGACAAAATAATATAATACTTATCTCTCCAGCTTTCCCCGCCCTGTGAAGACTACTTGGTTAAATAGAAATGCACCAGCCCAAAATAAAGATTCTGTGATTCCCACTCTGGAAAGTGTGGTCTTTGGCATCAACTACACAAAACAGTTATCACCAGATGTAAGAATTAACTATGTTTATAAATCTTTTTCTCCTTACTTTATCTTTTCCTTCTTATTTTAAAAGAAATGTTTTTGACTATTTTATCTGTGAATGAAGGTGATATTTCTTTCTTAAACTATTTGAGTTCAGCAAGTTAAAGATATAAAGAAATATGACCATAAGAGATTATTTAGTTCAGTTATCTATATGAAAATCAGTCTGATACTTCAAAGTTTTGCCAGACTTAGTCAATAGAAATCATTGACATCCAGTGCCCTATGTACACATGTCACACTTGTTCCTTTATCAAAGCTGGTAGAAACACTTCAGAGGAGCCTCTATAGAATAATGGCCAGAGTTAAGACCCGACTTAGAGTAGCACAAGTATATACAGCCATTATTGGCAGTGGCGAGAGGCTTAAACTGTAGCAGTAGAATGTCTCTCAATCCAAATATTAATAAAAACTTCGAAATACCAAAAAAGTAATAATCTAACCAGAATATGTATATCTATATAACTGAAATTTCTATGCTCACAGTTTATGTGTTTAAATTACTTATATAAATAAGATACAAATGACTTTCATGTTTGAGAATATCTGTAACTGACAAGTAATATGAATTTTTCATTTTTTTCCAAGTTATTTTGTTTTCCAACTCTGTTCTTTTTGTTTGGTTTCTAGGGCTGTACCTTCCTCGTTGCAGAGTCCTTCCTTAATCATGCCTATCATTTTCACTATACACTCTGTGCCACTTTGCTGCTAGCCTTCAAGGGATTGCACAGCTACTTCCTTACGGTAACAGAAGAGATTCCCTCTTGTCAGAAACTAGAACTGGGTATGTTAAAAGCAGCCAGACCTCTCCTATACTTCAGTCATTTTCCCCATCTTATTTTGCTAGTTAACAACCTGATCAGCTTTCCGTATCATGTTCCTCACTTGTACCTATCTCTGAGTTCTGTCTTTTTCACCTCTTGATAATCACTTTTCAAAATTAATTTTTTTGTTAAAATCTTGAGAAAAAACTTTTTGGTGCTAAAGTTACAATGGTTCTTTAGATAGACATTTTTTTAAAACAAGTTATATGTCAATAAACAATTTCTCTTGAAATATAATCACAAATCATACAAGATAGCAAGTATAATCTACAGAATCTTAAATATATACTTCTGTTTAACAGTCTAAACAAATTATAGATAATTAGACAACTGTACTTATATTTGGTTTTAAGTTACCTCAGATTTCTAGTCCTTATATGTTTCTTTATGGGATAGTAATATTATTCAATATGTTAACATATGTAAATTAATGAAATCAGTATTTAGTTTCACAAATCAGGAATTGCTTTTTAAAATTTTATTTAATCTTTTCTTTGTATCTTTCTTCATCATCAAGGATCTCAATATTTTAACAATATTAGTACATTCTCTAAAATAGTCCCTGTTACTGAAAATAGTTCTTGGATTTGAGACTAATTTGGCTATTATAACTATATGTTTGAAGTTTGAACACATTGCCAGATACTGTAAGGGCTTGTACCCCATTGCAATTCAGCTTTGAGAAAATATTGGATATTGTACCACTACTTATCAGGGTCTACTCTAGCGGAATTGATTACTTGCAGTATTTATTCAGGTCACATTTTTTCACTTAACTAGACATAAATGTTACTAAATTACTTGTTAAATTGACTCAATATTCCCATAGTATATATAGAAAGTATGTATAGAAATACAAACAATAATAAAATAGCCTTATTTATTTTGACCACATACTCTTCCTGAAAGTAAAAGTGGTAGTATAAAGAGAAACTTGATCATTATTCTCTGAAACATGCTCTTTTTTTCCTGCCTATATCAAATACTTAGAATATCCCCCTTAATGAAAATTTGACAGGAGATTGCTTAACCCTGTGTAAATTCTTTTAATGTTCTCTTTTGGGAATGAAAGATTTAAAGAGTTTTTACAGAAGAAAAATTATTTAAGCTATCATTTTCCTTCAATAAGAGGAAAATTCATGTTCCAAATACTTTTTAATTTGGTAATTCAGAACTCAAAACATTTTTGTAGCAGAATTACAAAGTTTGGCTAAGTTTAATGTCTAACCCACAAAACTATGAAACCATTGTATTAATGATGGGGTGGTATGTGCCAGGAGGAGGATTTATTAAAAAGTAGTGATATAAAAGTTAAAGGCTGTACTGGGGATGTAGTAACAGTGATAGAGTGCTTACCTATCAGGCATGAAGCCCTTAGTTCTATCCACAGCACCACTATAAATTAATTAGTTAATTAATCAAATGTATAAGCCACATGCAATGATGGCATTTTTATAAGAAAAAAGTAGCTGTGGTGTGAAATACTATAGTGAAAGTCAGGGAGGGGAGGCAATTTTCTTGTGCTTAGAGTATACATTTCTGTCACTACTTTATGTCTATACACACAAAGAGGTCTTGGTTCTCCATATAAAGAGATTAAAGGAAATCAGATGTAATGCAGTGGTCAAAAACTAGTTAGAGACAACCAACTGTCAGAAGGAATAAAAGTGCTCTGAGAATGATATTCCTTAATATTATAATTCCCTTACATTTTTTGTTAGCATTAATATGTCAGGCATAGTGCTAGGTGGGGAGGAAAGAATAAATAGATCTGTTTCTTTAAAGAACTTTGGCACTCCTGTTCCCTCTTTTCTCATAGCACCACTCATAACTAGTCAGCTTCATCATTGAATTTGGCAGGACAAACACAGCAAAACAAGCCTCTGGTTCCGATAGATGGAGTGGACTGATGAATGACTGTTTAAAATTCCCATTTGCATTTAGTACTTAAATAGATTTCAGTACTGAGTAATATTTATGAAAATATTTTATCTGAGAAAAAATATTTCTCAACAATTAAGAAATATGGGGCTGGGAAGATGGCTCAGTTGATAAAATGCATGAGAAATTAAGATCAAATCTCCAGCACTCATGTAAATGCCAAGTAGGTATGGTGACAACTACTGTTAATCCAAGTGCTTAGGATGCAAAGACCAGGAGATCACTGGGACAAGCTGGTTTGCTAAACTAGACAAATTGGCAGCATAAGTCCAAAAAATCCTGCCTCTATATATAAAGTGGAGAGTGATCCAAGAAGGAACCCAAAGTAACCATCTGGCCTCCACCAGTACCTGCACATGCAAACACACGTATACATACACCAGCACACCACACATATATAGACAACACCAAAAAAAAGGAAAATTTTAAAATTAGGAAATACTTAGTAATCAAAAACATTTGTATTTTTAAGGTCTTTTGTGTAATAGCTTAGACAATGCAAATACCTTTTTAAATCATTTTTAACCAAACTTCAGCTTAATAGCTCATTTACAAAATTTTCTCTCTGGAAAAATGACTTTTATTTTATATAACTTTGGGCTTGTAGGTGTAGAGAATATCATCATTAAAAAGCCCTTAATGTAATTTTAAGAGTCAGTTGTTAAGTGAACATAAACTTTATTCTAGGGTACTGTTTGAAAATACTCTATCTAGAGCCGGGAGTGGTGGCGCACGCCTTTAATCCCAGCACTCGGGAGGCAGAGGTAGGAGGATTGCCATGAGTTCAAGGCCACCCTGAGATGACAGAGTTAATTCCAGGTCAGCCTGGACCAGAGTGAGACCCTACCTCAAAAAACCAAAAAAATAAAATAAAATAAATAGAAATACTCTATCTGAAAACAAATTCTAAGCCCAGCATGGTGGTGCATGCCTTTAATCTCAGCCCTCAGGAGGTAGAGGTAGGAGGATTGCCATGAGTTCAAGGCCACCCTGAGACTACATAGTGAATTTCAGGTCATCCTGAGCTAGAGTGAGACCCTACCTTGTAAAACAAAATGAAACAAAACAAAACAAAGAAAACAAAATCTAAAAGCAAGCTCAGAGTTTAGTTGTAAAAATGTAAATATTGGAAATTGCATTACACTTATACTTACTGAGAATCTATTTGTTGATTGAGTTTATTAAAACACAATACCATTTTCATTGTTCCTTTTTTAAGATTTATTTTTATTTATTTATTAGATATAGCAAGAATGAGGGATGGAGGGAGAGAGAGAGAGAGAGAATGGGTGTGCCAGAGCTTCTAGCCACTGCAATGAACTCCAGACGCATGTGCCACCATGTGCATCTGGCTTACATGGGACCTGGAGAATTGAACCTGGTCCTTAGGCTTCACAGGCAAGTGCCTTAACCACTAAGCCATCTTTCCAGCCCTTCATTGTTGCATTTTAAAAGCATAAGCATAAACATAGCTTATGACAGTTTCCTGGGATTTTTTAAGTTCAAGACTCATGTTTAGTAAATATTTATTAGTCACACGTAATATTCTCAAATTTTACTACTTTTGTTTTTCTCTTTATTGTGAATTTTAATTTCTTCTTATGCATATCTTCTAGGAGAATATCTAAAACTATTATTAACTATTCAAAATAAAAGTATTTGTTGTGAATTCTAAACTTTACCATCACTATTTTTATCCTAATAAAATTGAATTGTGGACATTAACATACTTCATGGTATAGTATTTACCAAACAACATTATAGTCATGGGTTTTAATAAAAAGAGATAAGTAGTTCTTGATTAGAACATGTATTTACATTTTCTTCTATTTTTTAATTTTTCACATTTTTTCAAATAATCATAGTTAAAATTCTTAAACTTTACCATGTTTTGAAATTTTTATCTAAACCCTGTTCCCTCTTTTAAAATAATATCTTGAATTCCTTTCTGTTCTTTTGCCTTTTTTCCTAGATGAATGATGTACATTTTTTTCTTATGACTCCTCTTGTAACTAAAAGAACTCAACTAAAATGAGAGTTAGCACATCTGGAGTCTAGGTTTGGAAGACACATAAATGGTTTGATCCCTCATGTCTACACTTGTAAAAGCAGGGAGTTGACTGCCTGATCTCTCAGAGCCCTGCCAACACTACAATTCTAATCTAAGAAGTTAAAACATAAAATAATGGTGGAATAAGAAGTATTAAGTGACACATTTAAATAAAACCAGATATATACTTAAATGTACATCATTTGTAATTCTAACAAGCTAATTAGATAACTGTACTATCAATACTAAATATATTACTAACAAGTTGGAAAGTTCTAGTAAATTTTGTCTTAAAAGGAGTTTAGTAACTAGTGCTGTGTGCAATCCTTACAACTAGCCAAGGCCAACATGCAGGTCCTATATGAGCGCCTTCTCAGAAGAAAACAGCCAAGAACTCAGAATGACACCTGTGTAGGTATGTTGACAAATAGGTTAATTAAATAATCCTTTATAATTAATATGGACATTTGCTTTAAATTAGTGTCAAATTTTATAACTGTATTTACTAACATACTGTATCCAACCACGTTTATTTAAGAATTTACTTGTATAATCATTTTTGTTTGTAGATAAATTTGGGTTAACTTCTTAATTGACTTTGTAATATTATAATTATAAAATAGATTTGTAATCCAGTTTTTATTTAAAGCTGAAATGGGTAATTCAAAGATATCTTTGGCTTTTCCCATTCTTGTTATAGTTTTGACTAAGACCATTTTTGGGAAATTACCTATATTGCCAGAATTTGCTGGTTGAATAAGTATTACCTTAAATTTGCTTACAATAATTTTATCTTAGAGTTGGCCTACTGATAATAAAATGTGATTTGGAAACAAAACCTAGTTTCATGCATCACAGAAATAAAAAAAAAAAAAAACATTCTTAATGTTTTGTTCTTAATCAGTTTCCATGTGTATTTTGTTGACTGGATTTTAGCCAAACAATATCAAATCAATGCTCTCTAAACTTGTTTTAAAGGAAGAATTCCAGTCCACATTATAGTATAGACTTGTTCTTTCAAACAGCAATTCCTAATTTACTGTTTTTCTCAAAGTATATTGAAAGTTTTTATCTTAAATGACTATTGGAGTTTTTAAAAATATAGAAAGTTATAGAAAGTTTTTAAATGAAACAGTATTCTCAGTTGTGCAATGTATGAACAAAAGAAAGACAAAACATAAAAATCTCATTCTTCTCAGATGAAAACTGGAACAGAGCACTTATGTTGATTTGGCCTTTACTAAAATCATTTAAAAACAACATGGCAGGATGAAAGAAACAAGGTTCAAAATGTATTTATAAAATTCATTTTAGAAAATAGTGTTAGGTTCTCATATGAAGTAGCTATAAAGAATTCATAGTGTGAAATTGTGGCCATCTGCAAGGTTTTAGCCTTCTTTCTAATGATTGAAATATACTACTAATTCAACTGTTATACTTCAAACCTATCCTTCACCTATGAGCATTCTAAATAGTTGTTTAAAATATACTACTTAATATAATAAAGGTAAATAAAGCAAAAGGTAGATTTTGATTAAGTGGAAAAAAATAGATTCAAACAAAAGTATGATGAATGTAGTCATAATAGTGTTTTTATGAAATATTATTTATTCATAAAACCTAGCATTGTGTTGGCATTTTCTAAGCTGTTGTAACTATCTTTGAATGAGTTGATGAATAGATTATAAAATAAATGTGTATACATCTGCCATTCAGTCTAGCAATTCCCTTTCTTTTTTTTAATGTTTGTTTATTATTAGAGAGAGAGAGAGAGAATTGGTGTGCCAGGGCCTCTGGCCACTGAAAATGAACTCCAGACTCATGTGCCACCATGTACATCTGACTTACGTGGGTCCTAGTGAAACCAAAATGGGTCCTTAGGCTTTGTAGGCAAGTGCCTTAATTGCTAAGCCATCTCTCCAGCCCTAGCAATCAGTATTAGTAGCAAAATACCAAATGACCATCATCTGGACAAAAAGTAGAATAGAGAAGAAATTTATGATGTACCTATATCAAGGAATAAAAATAAACTACATTTCAAACTGCTAAAGAGCTATATGCCATACTTCTTGGAGAACTGCTGAGGGAAAAAAGCAAGATAGAGAAAATGTATAAATTATAATTCCATTTCTTTGGTGTTTGAGTAATTCCATTTTTATGAAACATTAACCCCCCAAACTCATGTATACTTGAAAAATATAGGATATATTTTAGATTATAACCTTGAACTGGGAGGAGGAACAAATGCTTCCAAAGATAATTTGAATAAGATACTAATTTTATTTTTATATTTCTATTAAAGTGTCATATTAGTTGAGAAGAAAATTCAATTAAAATAGAATTTAAAGGGCTGGAGAGGTGGCCCAGCAGTTAAAGGCTTTTGCTTGCAAAGCCTGACAGCCTGGGTTTGATTTCCCAGTACCCATGCAAAGCCAGATGCACAAAGTGGCACATGCATCTGGAGTTTGATTGCAGTGGCAAGAAGCCCTGGCTTCCCCATTCTCATTCTTTTGTTCTCTGCTTGCAAATAAATAAAACTTTTAAAAATAGAATTTTAAAGTCAAATAAAAATCTTAGGTGATTTTGGAATCATTTTATTTTTCTAAGGTTTTGAAGTTAAATCTTGTAGTTTTGATACATTCTTTACAATGTTTGCATTGAAGTGACTCATGAGCTATCATAGGTAGATGTTTCAGCTCTGAGTTGTCAACATTACAGAAATATGTCAAAACTTAAAAAAGAATTTGTTCTCTCATGGGAAAAGATCATAAGTAATATGAAAGTAAGTGTTGGCATATAGAAGTTAGGATTTTTATTACAGTTTGATGCTGACTTTTTTAATTTTGGAAAACCTTTTATTAGAAGCCACTGATTTACCTGATAGTGAAGTTAGTGAGCTAATATATACCTTCCAGGATGTAGAAAGAAATACTTTACCTTTGTAAGGATGACAATGCTGCTATAGTTATTATTTAGAAACTTTGTGTGGACATATCATGTGTTAATACCATCTTTTCCCTCTTCCCTCCTCCACTCTGCTGAGGGCTGTCTTCAGTAGGCTTGATGGTATTTACCATGGGGTTGAGGGTTATGAGTTGTGAGAGAAGTAATCATTGTAAGTTGTGCCGAGGGGGGAGTGAAATGCCTCTGGATAATATTCAGTATTCCTTTTAAGTATTGCCTGTGTAGTTTTAATTTATACATTACTTTATGGATGATTAGAGCATACTTAAATCAGAGTTATATGCCAAAAATTTACCTCACCTTAAAAATATCTTTTAAAAGCTAGGCTTATTAAAAAAAATTATGAGTTAACTTTTTATTGAAAATGACTTTGTCATTTGTTTATGTAACTTTAATTTCATTGTTTTTACATCTAGCATTGAAAATATTTCCTCTAATTACCTGTTGCTCTTTTCAGAGGAAATGAATGTAGAAGCTCGTCTTAATGAACTATGTGAAGAAGTTAAGGTACTTTGATTTTTTAAAGTTCAATCAAGTTATTTGAACTGTTTCTATTTTCTATTTTAAGTAGTTTGTCTTAAAAAAATTAAATTGCTTATCTTTCTTAAAATGAAAAGCTAGAAAAATATCTTCAGTGAACTGCCTTTAAAATTTGTTAGGGATATCCAGGGATGCAGCTTTTATAATTCATTACCCACGCTGGGGTGAACTTGGCCTTTCAGTGATTCAACTGCCCATGTCACTTTTGCACCCATAAGTAATACTAATACAAGCAATAGTTCATTAAGCTAACAAATTAACATTTAAATACAAAGATAATTTAGTTGTCATGAAAGAACCACAGGTAGGTGATCAAAAAATCTGTCATCAACATAAAGTGAACTTAAATTTTTAAAAGTCTATTTTCCTGGGGCTGAGAATGTAGCTCAATTGGTAGAGTACTTCCCTGGCATGCATAAAAGCCCTGGGTTTGCTCCCCTACAAGGCATGCAAACAAGTGTGGTATACACCACTACTCTCAGCACTGAGGAGATGGAGATAGAAGAGCCAGAAGTTCAAGGTCATTCTTTACTGAATAGCAGAATGGAAACCAACCTAGGTTTATATAAGACTATCTCAAAGTTTAAAAGTATATTTTTATGTGAAAGAAGAAAAATTAACTGATCAAAATTACAGGCTTTTAATAATTCATTCACAGAATTTCTGAATGGGTTTTAAAACATAAGGGCTGGGTTGATGGCTCAGTTAGCAAAGTGCTTGTTGCACAAATGTGAGAACGTGAGTTGGATCTCAAACCCTACCTATATGCCAGGCATGGTAGTTCATGCCTGTAATCCCTATACCTAGGAGGCAGAGACAGGCAGATACACGCTGACTAGCTAAATTGGTGAGCTAGGGGTTCAATCAGAAACCCTGTCTCAATAAAAGACAGTATCAGACCTTTAGTCTCCACACACATGAACATGCACCCCCACACAAACATACACCCATATATATAAACACATACCTATCACACACACAAAAAAAGGAAAAGTGAAAAAAATCCCTTAAACTTGTATAGTTTTATGACATAATAGTCTTATCTGTTAATTTTTTGGATAGGATACAAAGAAGGCCGTGGCAATGGCTTTAATGCTTAAAAAGGTGCTTGCTTGCAAAGCCTGCTGCCCCAGTTTCATTTGCAGAGGCAAGAGACCCTTACATGTGTGTGTGAGCACATGCGTGTGCAAGCACACATACACACACACATACACAAATTTGTTTGTTTATATTATCTTACTTATCCCACCCACCACTTCCCTATTCTATCTCTCCTCTCTTCCCCATCTTGCTGATCACCCTACATGGTTTTCCTTTACATTGATAACTTCTTTTACTTCAAATCAATTTGTATCTCAAGTTAGTTTCGCAGTTCATTTTTGCAGTTAAATTTAACATGTTTTTCTTTCATTTGGGGCAGGGGGACAGTGTTTTGACTATTTTGAGTTCATGGAACTGTTGGTCAGCTACAGTAGTGGAAGAAATTAAAAGCACAAATCAAATGAAATACAGATTTGGTTTAGACTGTCTTTCTTTTAAAAATATTTTATTTATTTATTTATTTATTTGAGAGAAAGAGGGAGAATGGGCATGCCAGAGCCTCTAGTCACTACAGACAAACTCCAGATACATGTGCCACCTTGTGTATCTTGCTTACGTGGGTGCTGGGGAATTGAACCTGGGTCCTTAGGCTTCTCTGACAAATGCCTTAATTCTAAGCCCTAGGGTGTATTTATATATGTAAATTTCAGTGAGTAGTAAACTTAAAAGCCTTCTCCTGTTGGGCATGGTGGAGCACGCTTTTAATCCCAGCACTGGGAGGAAGAGGTAGGAAGATTGCTGTGAGTTCGAGGCCATCCTGAGACTACATAGTGAATTTCAAGTCAGCCTGAGCTAGAAAGAGACCCTACCTTGAAAAAAAAAGTCTTCTCCTTTAAAGAAAATAAAAATTCAAGATAAGCAAGTAAAATTAAATACTATCCTAGACTGTTATATTTTATAACTTATAACCACTGAACCATCTTCCCAAGATGTGCAATATTTTTTCACACGTTGTTTGTGTCCCTGCCCCCTTCCCACCCTCCATCTCTTTGCAATCTTTCCCCACAGTCAATCTTCCACCTTCATGTCACATGTGACCTTTTGTCCTTCCCTTTTTCCACACTGCTTCTCTCTTATGGTCTATCTTCATAGTCTATACCCTTTCTCACTTCCTCTTACTTATATACATATAAACATTCC
This sequence comes from Jaculus jaculus, assembly GCF_020740685.1. Classification (NCBI taxonomy): domain Eukaryota; kingdom Metazoa; phylum Chordata; class Mammalia; order Rodentia; family Dipodidae; genus Jaculus; species Jaculus jaculus. The sequence continues at coordinate 23,314,270 of NC_059109.1, read as the reverse complement.
AGTTAGGATCCACAGATTAAAGACAGTATATGATTTTTGTCATTTGGGGCCTGGAGTGTCTCTCACTTGATATGATATTTTCCAGGTCCACCTATTTACTGCAAATATTATAATTTCACTTTTTTTCAAAGTTGAATAAAATTCCATTGTGTATACATACCAACATTTTCATTATCCAGCAATCAGAGATGCTAGAAATCAAGGCTGGTTCTATTTCCTAGTTACTATGAATATAACTGTCTTTGTGATAGGATATAGGTCCTTTGTATATGTGTCTAGAAGTGGTCTATCTGGGTCTTGTGGTCATTCAGTTTTTAGCTTTCAGAGAAACAATCACAGTGATTCCCATAGTGGCTACACCAGGTTATACTCCTACTAACAGTGAATAAAAAAAGTTCTTTCCCCCACCCTCGCCAGCATTTGTTGCCATTTGTTTTCTTGATAATAACCCTTCTGACTGGGGCAAGATGGAACCTCAAAGTGGTTTTAATTTGTATTTCTTTGATAGCTAAGGATGTTAATTTTTTTCAGTATCTCTTGACCATTTATATTACTTTTCTTGTGCACTGTAGTTCAGTGACACATTTATTAATTGGCAGTTTGAGGGGTTAATTTTGCAATTTTTAATACATTCTTGATTATCAAATCCTGTGGCAAATAATTTTTAGGAGTTTCTGTTTGCTCTGCTAACAGTTTCTTTTGATATGCAAAATTTTTTAGCTTCATATAGTTCTATTTGTTTATTCTTGGGACTTTTTAATTTTTTTGTTTTATGTTTATTTGAAAGTGACAGAGAAAGAGGCAGAGAGAGTGTGAGAGAGAATGGGCACGCCAGGGCCTCCAGCCACTGCAAACGAACTCCAGACGCATGCGCCCCCTTATGCATCTGACTAACATGGGTCCTGGGGAACCGAGCCTTGAACCGGGGTCCTTAGACTTCACAGGCAAGCGCTTAACCGCTAAGCCATCTCTCCAGCCCATTCTTGGGACTTTTTACATGCTTTTAGAGTCCTTTTTTGATTCCTCTTCCCTATACACATTATTTACAATAGACATCTGCTTTCCTCTAGTAGCTTTAGTGTTCTTGTTTTTTTATTTATTTTATTTATTTTATTTATTTGAGAGGGGAGGGAGAGAAAGAGGCAGAAAGAGAATGACACACCAGGGTCTCCAGCCATTGCAAATTAACTCCAGATACATGCATCACCTTGTGCATCTGGCTTACATGGGTTCTAGGGAATCAAACTGGATCCTTTAGCTTTGCAGGCAAGTGCCTTAACCACTAAGCCATCTCTCCAGTGCCTGTTCTTGGTTTTAAAATAAGATCTTTGATCCATTTTTAATTGACCTTTGCTCAAAGCATGAGAAGTGAATCTATATTCATTTTCTGCAGGTGGATATCCACTTTTACCAGCAACATTTATTGAATAGGCTTTTTCCCAGGATATGTTTCTAATGTCTTTGTCAAAAAATTAGATGACTTACAGCTGTGGAGGGTTATTTCTGGGTCCTCTGTTCTATTAAATTGATACATTTGTCTGTCATTATGCCAATACCATGCTCTCTTTCACTGTAGCTCTGTAGTTTAATTTTAGGTCCACAGTGGTGACACCTCCTACTGGAATCTTTCTGCTCAGGATTGCTTTGGCTATGCCTGGTTTTTTACATTTCCATATGAATTTTTGAATTGATTTTTCTGGTTCTGAGGAAAAAATATGTCTTTGAGTGCTTGATGGGATTTTCATTGAATCTGTAGATTACTTATTGTAATCTAGTGCTAGAAGGCACTACATGAGCTACCAGGGGAAAGTGGCCAACATCTGCCCAAGCAACTCAAAGTCTAAGTGACTCAGTAGTAAACAACCTGATACGATGCTCACACAAGTGCAATAGTGGCACACAGCCATGGTGGGTAACCAACTGCTCTTGGATTAGCAAACTGATCCACTCAGTGGAAAGGAAACCATATCTGGAACTGGGAAACAAGTGAGAATCATATCCAGATAATGATTCTGCTTTCCATTGTCAAGCTCCCACTAACCTTAGACTATAAATTCTTTTTTCAGTGTCTTTCACATCTTAGTAAAGTTTATTCCTAGGTACTTAATTTTTTGAGAATTATTATGAATGGGATATTGATCTTAATTTCTTTTTCTGCAAGTAGGCTTGTTGTTGGTGTATAGAAGAACGACTGTTTTTTTATGTTGATTTTACATCTTATAATTTTGCTGAAGGTATTTATTAAATCTGAGCACTTTTTAGTAGATTCTGTAGAATCCTTTAGGTATAGGTTTAATCTTGTGACTGTATCCCCAGCTTCTTGAAAGCATTGGTCATACTTGATTTTTTTTTTTTATTTATATCTGTCATCATGAATTGTTCTAGCAACTTTGTCTTCCATGTCTGAAGTTCATTTTTCTATATGGTGTTATCTAATAATGATGTTCTCTACTATGATTTTTGTTTCTTCTTCTTTTTTTTTTTTTTTTTCTTTTGACTTTTCAAGGAAGAGTTTTGCTGTAGCTCAGGCTGACCTTGAGTTTACTGTGTAGTCTCAGGGTGGCCTCAAACTCACAGTGATCCTCCTACTTCTGCCTCCCAAGTCCTGGGATTAAAGGTGTGCACCACCGGGCTGGAGAGATGGCTTAGCGGTTAAGTGCTTGCCTGTGAAGCCTAAGGACCCCGATTCGAGGCTCGGTTCCCCAGGTCCCACGTTAGCCAGATGCACAAGGGGGCGCACGCGTCTGGAGTTCGTTTGCAGAGGCTGGAAGCCCTGGCGCACCCATTCTCTCTCTCTCCCTCTATCTGTCTTTCTTTGTGTGTCTGTCACTCTCAAATAAATAAATAAATAATTTAAAAAAAAAATAAAGGTGTGCACCACCATTCTCAGCCTGATTATTTCTTTCATTTCCAGAATTTCACTGTGATGCTTTTACAGTGTATCTGTTTCTCTATTGAATTCATCCTCCATGTTTAGGACTTTCTCTTCCATTTTGCTAATTTTTTCCTTCACTTTGGAGAGTATCTTGGATAGATTTCCTTAGTTCATTCATCGGTTCATTTGAGTCTTTTATATGATCATTGTTCCTTTCAAAAGTAGTATTCACAAGCTTAGCATGGAGGCTCACTCCTATAATACCAGCACTCCCAGGGGCTGAGATAGGTCCATCAATGTGAGTTTGAGGCCAGCCTGAGCTACAGAATAAGTTCTAGGTCAGCCTGGACTAGAGTGAGACCCTACCTCAAAACAAAAAAGTAATATTCTGAATTCTGTCTCTGGTGTCTGTCTTGTCTCAGTGACTTTTGCTTTCCATCACACAGGTTTGGGAGCTGGGGTGCACAGGAAGAGCACAGTGGGTTGTTGCTTCCTGTTCTTTGTGTTCCTTTATTGTGCTGCATTTTTTTGTCGTCTGTTGGAATGACTATGTCCTGATGGAGTAACTTCCCTTTTTTCCACTTCTACTTGGTTGGCTGTCTAGTTATCAATACTGTCTCCTAAGGGCATTTCACTGTTGCTTATGTTTCTTGAAGTTGTCTAGGTGGTGTCACATATTTAGGCCTCTTATTTATCTGCATTCATTGCTTGCTTTGCCAAGCTCTAGACCCTTTTGTGTTATACTTGTGACTCTGCTATGCTTCAGAGACAGTGTTGGGTTATAAGTTGGAGGACTGATTGAGAGTTAAGTAGTGAAAAAAAAGGACTGAAGGAAGAAGAAAAGACCAGATAGAGTGTAAGATGGAAAACATGTGGGTTGGAAGTGTGAGAAGTAGTAATGTGATTGTTGCTGAAGTAATTTAGAGGAGAAGGTTTGTTGCAGTCAGGTTCATATTGCTGGTGGAAATCACCCAACCAAGAGCAGCTTGTGGGAAAAAAATAGTTATTTTGGATTATTGGCTCAAGGGGGAAGCTCCATGATGGCAGGGAAAAATGATGACATGAGCAGAGAGTAGACATCACCTCCTGGCCAACATAGGTGGACAGTAGCAACAGGAAAGTGTGCCAAACACTGGCATGGGGAAAATAGTTATAACACCCACAAGCCCAACCCCCAACAATACACTGCCTCCAGGAGGCTTTAATTTCCAGTTGCCATCAGCTGGGGAACCTAGCATCCAGAACACCTAAGTTTATGGGGGACACCTGAATCAAACCACCACAAGGTTCTTGTAAGGAAAGTCATTGAAGGTTCAGTTTAGTGAGGTGTAGTTTAAAACTTAGTGGGTTTAAAATGTACCCAGTTGCAAGTTATTGTTAAAAAAAAATAACCAACTGGAAAGAGAAATGAATCTACTAGCATGTTACAGAAAAAAAGTGAAACAAAAACAAATGCCACAAAATACATAAAAGGAAAATACCAATAAAGGAAAATACTCATACATATATTTTAACCAACCAGTAAACAAACCATTAACAACCAAGAAAGAGAAGAAAGGAAGAAAAATGTGTCCCTCCTCTGTTTGGTCTTAAAGCCACACTGGGAGGAGTTCAGCTGTAGAGTACTGATGGTGCTCTACAGGGTGGGTTCCAAACCCACAGCTGTACCTTCCCTGAAGCATGAAATGGTGCTCTCTCTGTCATGGACCCAGGGTCAGTCAATGTGGGCAGGAACACTGCATGCTGGTGCTCTCTCTTGGCAGCCTGAGGGCCAATCAATAATTCTTACCTTTATATATATAAAATATTTTGTCTAATAATTCTAATTTTCATTTTTAACATAAAAAGAATTTTGTAATTATTTTCAGAGATTTATCCAAATCATAGAACTAATTCACTTATATTGGAAAGTATGTTTTTCCATGGTTCCTAGGAAATGAAAGTAATAATTAGAATATATCTATAAAGCATTCCTTTCAAACAAAAAGAGAAAGCTTTGTACTTCAGAGGACAACCTTGGCTGTTGGTCTTTTCCTTCCACTTTGAGGCAGGGTCTCTCATTGTTCACTCTGCATTCGCCAGCCAAATGGCCCACAAGTTTCCAGAAAATTCTATCTCCACCTCTCATCTCACCATAGGGATGCTGAGATTATAGAAACTTATGTGGGTTCTGAGCATTCATACTAAGGGACCTACACTTTCATGTTAAGCACTTTATCCACTGAGCAATGTCCCTTGCCCAAGACAGTTGTGAACTTTATTTACCATGTAGCAAGAAGAGAATTATTTCTACTTGAAAATAGTCTATAATAAGATATATGTGTTACACATGCGATTTAATTACTCTCAAATGCTTATCTAGTTCTTTTTCTAAATTTCATTAAGTAATCCTTGGGACAAAAATGCTACAGGTTTTAGTTTACATAATTTGTCTTCTATTTTAACCTCTGTATATTCTTAAGAGGGATACAAAACACTTGTTACTTTCAGTCCTAATACATTTATCAAATCACTTCCTGGGTCAAAACGTGTGTAGTTTCCTCATTTGCTAACAAATCCTTATTCAGCAAACACATTGACCCTGTTAGCTTCTATTCCAGAATTTTGGAATTTGTAGATATTTTTCTGAGTTTGTCCAAAAATCTGAGCCTTTTTTTTTTTAACTGAAACTTGTCATTCCCTAACTTACTCACTGAGCAAATATTTGTTCAAGTGCTGCTCTGCATTAATAATTAGAGTCACAAGGTAAACAGTACCTAACCTTATATAATTTACTTCTTTCTAATTTTGCTTAATTTTTGTCTTGTGTCCCTCAGTTCAAGAAGGTTAAATATAAGTTTGATTTGAATGCAGGAAGAAAAATCACCTAAATTATAGATATCAAAGAGCACAAATTAAACAGTCTCAAGTAACACACATGATACATACATTTGAGAATGTGTGTTTTGAATTAGTATTCAAGCAAGAGTGAATGAAATGTCTAGAAAGAAAGAGAACTGTTACGTGACTATAAAAGGATTACCTACAAACAACAAACCTGACAACATAGGAGTGAGAGGAAAGCAGTATTTTTGAAAGTACTGCAGCCTTTTCTGTAGAATTTCAAGTATTTTAAGTAGATCACTTAGTTAATAGTAGAACTTAATCTTTCTGATCTTACCATTTTTCAGAAGTATCTTTTTTCATAAATTATATGCTGTGTTTAAAATTCTATTCAGGCCAAGTGTGGTGGCACACGCCTTTAATTCCAATACTTGGGAGGCCAAGGAGTTAGGAGGATTGCTGTGAGTTCAAGGCTCAAAAATAAAAAATAACTGATGTAAAAATATTAGGGTAATTTGTTAAAAATAGCTTCAGTAACTTAGTTAAGTAAAAAGTCATTAGTCAGAGTTAGTCTCTCCCTCTGCAAATGTGCTCATAATTGCCTCTGTGTTAATCTCAGTCACATCTTTAGGGATATTGCAGTAAGTCTCAGGAAATAGTAAAAGTCTTTTTTCCCCCATTTCAGAGGATAGAAAATCCTGATGAACTGGCAGAGCTTATCAATATGAACCTTGCACAACTTTGCTCACTTCTGATGGCCTTATGGGGACAATTTCTGGAAGTTATAACCCTTCACGAAGAGCTAAGAACATTATTAGCACAGGAGCACCATACTTTGAGGGTAAGTTAAAGAAAAATGATGCTAAAGCCTTTTAATGAGCATTTCTTATCTTTACAAATATCTTATGATTAAAAATTCTTGATTTTTACTTAATATGTTGGTAAATAAGACACTTATCATTTTGTTATCATTTTTAATTAATAAAATAATACAGATCAATATGTTACAACTTCTACTAGTAAGAAAAAACACCTAAGAGTAAATTAAATATGAAAAATATAGAATATAGGACAACTACTGGAATCAAGCCTGGCCTCATTAGGGATAGAAGTCAGTAACTAAAGAACCATCTCTATTAGTGTATGTCTGTCCATTTATCTCCCTTCCATTGCCCTTCTTTCTCATGGAAATATTTATTAAGAAGTAATCTACATATATATTTACTATAAGCCTAGTGTGGTCTTTATTCAGAAATTTTTATGAAGTTTTATTATGTAGTGACTCTAGAGACTGAAACTTAACCTTTTGAAATGATGCGTTTCTTTTAGCCTTACCACCTGTTGTAGTTCATTTATGTTTGTGTTTGTAGTTTCCAGTTGTTTTTCTTTGCTATGATGTATTTCATTTGAACATTGGTAAGTGCTAAAACATCTTACTCATTCTTCTCTGGAAACTATGGCGTTTTACCAGGATTTGGATGTCAGCCTACCTCCTTTGAGAGGTCAGGTGAATATATACACCACTTAAGTCAGAGTTTCCTTGAAAAATAAACCAGTGTATGCAATCAGAAATAGAAGTTCCTGCTATAAAATGGGGATCAGCAAACAGTTTCCATTAAGGACCAGATTGTAAATATTTTGTGCTTTGGGGCCATGTGCCTTTGTTACTGCTCTTGGTTTTATGGCATGAAAGCAGCAATGGATAGTTTATAAATAAAGGAACATTGCTTTGTTGTAATAAAGCTGTTTTTTACAATAGTAGGTTATAGGCTAGATTTGGCTCTCAGGCTATACTTTGCCAACCCATACATTTAAAAAAGCTAAGAGGTTTTTATTTCACTTAACACAATAATCTTAAGTTTCATGGTTTTTTTTCTGCACATATCATGATTTCATTTTTTTAACAATTACATAAAATATCTTTTGTATATGTACATTTTCTTTATCCATTCATCTGCTCATGAGTATGTATGCTGGTACGCTTCTTGCCTATTATAAATTACACAGCTAAACATGGGTGTGCAAGTGTCTGTGGTATGTTGACTGAGAATCCTTCAGGTATATATCCAAGAGAGGTACAGCTGGGTCATATGGTAGTTTCATTGTCAGTGTCTTGAGTTCCATAGTGGCTACACCGCATTCCTCTTTCTCCACATCCTTGCCAACATTTCTTGTTGTTTACTTGATGATAACAATTCTGACTGGGATTAGATGAGACCTCAAAACAGTTTCAATTTGAATTTCTGTATGTTTGAGGATGTTAAGTTAGGTTTCGGACACTGGAAGGGAGCTCATGAAGTGGAAGGAAAAAGTTTTCATAAAAAGAGAAAGAAGTGAAGGTACTAAAATACCTGTGACATGAAATCAGAAGAGGAAGCACTACCTGGGAGAAGGAAGGGAACTAGGCCAAGGGGGAATAAAGGAGTACAAGCAAGGCAGTCATAGGGGAAGAGTGAAAACACTATAATGAAACCCATTACTCATATGAAGGCTTAAAAACTAAGTAAAAGATAATAAAACCAAAACTCCTTCACATCTCCTCACAAACACAGCTGAGGCTAGTTCTTCCTCATACAAACTGTCATCTGTTTGAACTTCACTTTCAGAATCCAGTATATGTAAAGGCCAGTACCAAGAAATTAGTATAGGAAAATTACTTTTCACATTTTTAACTATACTTTAGTAAATAAAAGTTTAATAATTCCACTGAATTGTTGTTAACACTTGCTGCAACTTTGTGGCACTTCAGTTAAAAAAAAATGATAGCAAGAATTTTAGGGAACTTTATATCATGATGTTCTATGAAGAAAAGGCCATCCTGAGCAAAAGCCAAGAGTGTATCATAAATAGTGAGAGAACAGCTAGTACCTATGAGAAGTGATAGAGACAAATATCAAATTTATATAAAATGTAAATCCCAAAGATAATCTTCATTATTTACCTAGAACCTTCCCTCTCCTCACCTTATTCAGATACCAAAATAGCCCATATTTTCAACTCCATATTTTAATTTCTAAAGAAATTAGGGTAATTAAGATACAATGAGAAAGTACCTTAATTCACAGGGTTAATAAGCCTTGTTGTACTCTATAGCATATTACAAAGTAAATAAATACAGTTGAAATTGTAGCATATCTTCTGGTTCCCACTTACACAGTTCAACAGCAACTTTGCAAATAAACTGTCTTAGTATTCTCAGAAGCCTACAATAATCAAAGCAGTCCAGAGGTCATTCTGTGTTTATATAAGAACATATAGCCATAATAAAGTGCACTGGCTGTCTTATCATGTATTCAGAAGCAGTAATATTTCACTAAATCACAGAAGTGAATCTCTAACCAAAGGTCAGGACTACAAAGAAAAACACAAGTTAATACTGAGAAGAACAGTTTAATAAGTTATGTAGGTATTGATTCAACATATGTGATACCATGATCCAGAAAGTAGAGATTTTCCATTTCTTGGTATATTTAGACATTGAAAATTCCCGAGCTCTGTAAGCATATACCATGTGCATTCCCATATAGCACAAAGAACATTATACATGAAATGTTTTTGGTGTTCCATATTAATGAAAATGGGTAAAAGATTTATGACCAAGTGAAAGATGTCATTATTTCAAACTGAGAAATGGAATCAAATGAGACAACTTACAAATAATGAAATATACTGAATTTTTTATATATCCAGAAGTGTAAAGCATCAGAGATTTGCCCTTCTTACAAGCTAGCATACCTTAGTTCACCATAGATTGCTCCATGTATACTAACAGAAGACATGAGAACTTTGGGTCAGAAACTGTCACTTGTTCTGGCCCTTGAACCCCAGTTTTCATAGCCCAGTTTAAAGGACAACTTCACACCATTAACATAGAGTGAATTGGAATTGGGACTGGCACATAAAACTTTACATCTGCTCCCACTTCTTTCAGCAAGGCCCCTCTTCCTAAAGGTTCCAAAACTTTCCCAAACAGTGCTACCAGCTGAAGACCAAGTATGCAAATACATGAATCTATAGGGATACTTCAGATTCAAACCACAGCACTTAGCTGGGCGTGGTAGCTGTTGCAGTCTGGTTCGCATTGCTGTTAGAAATCATCCAACCAAGAGCAGCTTCTGGAAAAAAGAGGTTTATTTTGGCTTACAGGCTCAAGGGGAAGCTCTACGATGGCAGGGGAAAACGATGGCATGAGCAGAGGGTGGACATCACCCTCTGGCCAACATAAGGTGGACCACAGCAACAGGAGGGTGTGCCAAGCCCACCCCCAACAACACACTCCCTCCAGGAGGCATTAATTCCCAAATATCCATTAGCTGGGAACCTAGTATTCAGAACACCTAAGTTTATGGGGGACACCTGACTCAAACCACCACATTCTGCCCCTGGCCCCCATAAACTGATATCCATATATGATGTAAAATACAATGCATTCAGTCTGACTTTAAAAGTCCCCATAGTTTTTATCAATTCCAATGATGTTCATACATCCCCATAGTCCAAGATCTTTTAACTGAGCCATAATACCAAAAAAATAACCTCAAAAAACCCATAATGACACAGAATAAATATTCACACTGCAAAAGATGGCATTGGGCATAGCAAAGAAACATTCAACTAATGCAAGATTTAAAACAACCAGGGCAAACATCAATCTCTGTAGCTTCAAGTCTAGCAACTCTAGCCAGTGACAAATCTTCAAGTCCGATAATTCTAACCAGCAACAAGTCTCTGGCATTCCAATTCCACCCCTCCAGCTAGGCTACTCACAGTCCTGGAAAACTTCATCAGGGCCGGCAGCTCCTTGGCAGCTATCTCATGGTCCTGGCATCTCCACTGGGTCTCCACTGCAATCCACCGTTCATCCTCATGGCCCCATGGGGTCTCCGTGCAGGCAACCAGCAAACCCGCTTCACACTGCCCATGGCCATTTCCAAAACACAAGACTGTGTTGCAAACTCAGTGACCCTCTTTCCAGCATTTCTTATACTCTACAATACCAGGGGGAATTTGTTAATCCAGGGGGGAATAAAGCAGACTTTGAAGAACAGGACACTCCTTGAGCACTCAGGCCCCTTCAAAAGAGTCTACATTCTTTTTGTTGCCCCCACGCAGGTCACTTAGCCCAGTCTCAAAGGTTGTAATCTCTCACTTGCAGCTGAACGGGCAACAGTTCACCCAAAGATTTTTCTTTCTGTGCCATATCCATACTCTGCTCACACCAGTTCATTTCTATGCAAAGCAACCCTGCATAACTTCTCAGGACACAGGCATAAGAGCAAGCTTCTCACACAAACTGCTGGCCTAGTCCAAGCAAAGCTCTTTCTCACCCTCATAAGCCAAACCTCACAGTCCATAGTTCTTACTGCATTCAGTTCTTGTAGCTCTGACCAGAATAGTCCATCAAGCTGTACTTACAGCACTGCATTTCTTAGGCCAAGGTTTCAAATCCTCCCATATTCCTCTTGAAAATCAGCTCCAAAAGGCCAAAGCCACACAGTCTGGTGTCTAGCAGCAATCCCACTCCTCGGTACCACTTTACTGTTGCAGTCTGGTTCCCTTTGCTGTTAGAAATCACCCAACCAAGAGCAGCTTCTGGGGAAAAGATTTATTTTGGCTTACAGGCTCAAGGGGAAGCTCCACGATGGCAAGGGAATATGATGGCATGAGCAGATGATGGACATCACCCCCTGGCCAACATAAGGTGGACCACAGCAACAGGAGGGTGTGCCAAACACTGGCATGGGGAAACTGGCTATAAAGCCCATAAGCTCGCCCCCAACAATACACTCCCTCCAGGAGGCATTAATTCCCAAATATCCATCAGCTGGGAACCTAGTATTCAGAACACCTAAGTTTATGGGGGACACCTGAATCAAACCACCACAGTGGCCCACACCTTTAATCCCAGCACTCAGGTAGGAGGATCACCATGAGTTCCAGGCCACCCTGAGACTACAGAGTGAACTCCAGGTCAGTCTAGGCTAGAGTAAAACCCTACCTAAAAAAAAATCAACTGATGCTTGCTCCAAAGGAATCCTTATCTACCAAGGATATGTATAAACTGTCCTGTGCTTCTTGGGAAGATAAATGTCCCAGGACAAACATGCTTTAAAAGATACTCTGTAATAAGGACAGTGTTTCTTCACATACTTGGAAAAATACAATAGACCCATGAAGAATTGTCTCTCCATAGTGTGGATTAAGAGTATGGTATCAGTGCAGTTTGCCATTTTACTGTCTTTGTTACTAGTGCTTCCAAAGAGATAATTTGTCTCTCTCTTCTTCTCTTTCTTAGTCTCCCCCATCCCCTCTACCTATCTTCCTTTTCTTCTCTCCTTCCTTCCTTTTCTCTCTTGTTCCCCCCTCTGCCTTTTCTTTCCCTACCCTTCTCTACCTCTTTCCACCTCTATCCCTGTGTCTCCCTATTTCCCTATGACTCCATATTGCATTCTACCTCTCTCCTCCTCCTCCCTGCTACTACTGCATCCCTTCATTCTCCCTATCTTTCTTTCACCCCCTTTCTTTCTCTCCTCCTCCCTCCCCTGTCCTTCCTTTTCTAGCTCCTCTGTCTCCTTCTCCTCTCTATCCATGTGCTGAGGATCAAACTCAAGATCTTAATTATGTTGAGCAAGTGCTCTATCACAGAGATGCATACCAAGATCCTAAATATGTCTTGTTGTATTATATGTTTTATGTTTCCTATTATAACATTGGATATGGCCATATTTATTGTTTGAGCTAGTGGAATTATGTTGTAAGTCCAGTAATATAAGGAGATCGGCGTATGTAGTACAAGCGTCTTCTTTTCCTATTTCCAGGACATTTCTTTTTTAAATATTTTATTTATTTTTTGCAAGCAGAGAGTGGGGGAGAGAGAAAGAAAGAAAGAAGAGGAAGGGAGGGAGGGAAAAGGGGAAAAGGAAGGAAGGAAATGGGAGGAAGGAAGGAAAAGAAAGGGAAGGAGGGAAGGAAGGAAGGAAATGGGAGGAAGGAAGGAAAAGAAAGGGAAGGAGGGAAGGAAGGAAGAAATTAAAAGAAAGGGGAGCCAGGAAGGAAGGAAAAGAAAGGAAAGGAAGGAAGAAAAAGAAAGAAAGGGAAGGAAGGAAGGAAAAGAAAGGGGAGGAGGAAAGGAAAGAAGAAATTAAAGGGAAGACAGGAAGGAAAAGAAAGGGGAGGGGGGAAGGAAGAAATTGAAAGAAAGGGGAGGCAGGAAAGAAGGAAGGAAAAGAAAGGGGAGGAAGGAAGGAAGGAAGAAATTAAAGGAAAGTGGAGGCAGGAAGGAAGGAAAAGAAATGGAAGGAAAGAAGAAAGGAAGGAAGGAAAAGAAGGGAAGAAGGAAGAAAGGAAGAAAAAGGGGAGGAGAGAAGGAAGGAAAAAAGGGGGAGAACGGAAAAGAAATGGGAGGGAGGGAGCACCAGGGCCTCCATCTACCACAAACTCCAGATGCATGCACCACTTTGTGCATCTGGCTTTACTTGGGTACTGGAGAATCAAACCCAGGTTGTTAGGCTTTGTAGACAAGTACCTTAACGGCTTAGCCATCTCTCCAGCCCTACTTTCAGGACATTTCTATCACCCCAGCAGTAAATCAGTCATCCTTTACTTTCCCTTCTCTCCTCCTCTCTACCAGTAGTAGACATTTACTGTTTCTCAATCACTCTTTAAAATTTTACCTGACCTTTGTGTCTCTTTTCTTTTACCTAGCATACTGTTTGAAGGTTCATCCATGTTACTGCATGTATCCATACATTCTTCCTTGTTGTGATTGGATTTCTATGTATGAATATTGTGGTGTGAATATGTGAACATCTGGTCTCCAGATTGTGGTACTGTTGAAGAGGTTGTGCAGCCTTTTTTTGTTTATTGAGACAAGCCCAACAGACTGCCCCCCTTTTTTATGAGAGAGAGCAAGCCGGGTTTGGGGAGAGGATTAGTGTGCCAGGGCCCCCAATCACTGCAGTCAACCTCCAGATGCATGCACTACCTGTGCGTATGGCCTAAGGATTTCTCTTCCAAACCATTTTCCTTTATAATTTTCTCCTTTAAAGGTCATATGAACTGAGAAATGAATTAATTTAAGCTAGTTAGAATTTTATCTAATAGTGTGAATTAGCTTTGTGTTAAAAAGTACATTAAAGTATCTTCCTACAGCACAGAGAACCTATGGTCAGTAATCATGTAAAATAAGTGCATACAGTTTTCAAGGCAACACAAATACTGTAATCTGTCAGATAAAGATATACTGAACATTAGACTCTACCATGCATAAACACATATATAATTATCATAATGAATACTCAGCATTTTGAGCATAATATTAAGGTGAACACAGCTTTTTCCATCCTTGTTCTTTTTGTTACATTTTGAATAGTTGATGTTGCCAGGTAAATGAACTTTTAATGAGATAATATAGCCAAAATTACTTTTAATAAGCAAATACATCAAAGTAATATGTTTAAATTTGTAAAGTTAGTATTTAAATATATACACATATTGCCATCAGGGGGCAGTAATACTTTAGTTATAGCCATAACAAACTTACTCATTACACCTTTCCCAAATGTGCCAATAGTTGTTGTGAGCATTTAGAAAGAGACCCTCATATGAGTTCTTAGTGGCAAGGAAAGGTTTTTTGATAACATTTAGTATAGATGCAAAGATAAGTAGTTTAGAGCACAAGATTTTTAAATTGTCAAATCATGAAGATTGAACCCACTTCATTAGCTGTGTTATCGTGGCCAAGTTATTGACCTCTTTTCTGCCTCAGTTTCCTCATTTATTATATGAAAATAATATATCCTTGATAGAATTTGTATGGCTTAAGTCATAGAATGAAAATAAAGTTTGTAGCATAGAGCCATGTAGGTAGGATGCTGAAAAAAATGAAGTGATTCTGGGAATTCAGACAGAGGAAAAGAAAGAAAAATAGCCTGCCAATTTTGTAAATGCAAATACAATTCTAGAAATCCAGTGGAAAAGGGAGGGTTGTGAACCTAAAATGGAAACGTCTGTGGATGAGGAAGGTGCAAAGAGGGGGATAAGAAAAAGGATAAATGTAATTAAAGTACAGTATGTGCATTATGGAAATGTAATGATGTTGCAGTCAGGTTTGCATTGCTGGTAGAAATCATCCAAACAAGAGCAGCTTATGGGAAAAAGAGGTTTATTTTAGCTTACAGGCTTGAGGGGAAGCTCCATGATGGCAGGGGAAAACAATGGCATGAGCAGAGGGTAGACATCACTCTCTGGCCAACATAAGGTGGACAACAGGAACAGGAGAGTGTGCCAAACACTGGTAAGGGAAAGTTGGCTATAACACCCATAGGGCCCGCCTCCAACAATACACTGCCTCCTGGAGGTGTTAATTCCCTAATCTCTATCAACTGGGACCCTAGCATTCAGAACACCTAAATTTATGGGGGACATGTGAATCAAACCACCATAAGGAAGGTGCAAATAAGGGAGTTGAGAAGAAGGATTAATGTGATTAAAGTACAGTATGTGCATTATGAAAATGTCATGATGTGAAGCCTTTTATTTGAATAGTTGACATAATATATGATTCTTCAAACTTCCTGTCCAGGGCAAACATCATTATGGACAGACTCTCCTCTTTCCTCATTAGTGACAGAAATAGGAGGCACATCAGCCTCACTTGAAAGTAGATAAAGATGCATGCTTCTCCCCAGTGCTTCATATCTGTCTCTCCCCATGGTCCTTATTTACATGCCCTTGTTAGCAGTCATTTTCATGTGCTCAGGGAAACAGTATTAGTAAGGTCGAATTTCATCTGGCCAGAATGCATGACAAGTAAATTAGATATTTAAAAACCAAAGAAGACTAAACCATAATTATGTTTCCCATTAGAATAAAACCTTCAAAGTCATATTTTTTCAACATGTGTATCATTTACTTTCTTACTACTTCAAGGGAAAGTTTCCTGGTGGCAGAGAAGGCATGGCAGGAGCACAAAGCCGACCTCACTTTGTAGCACAGGAAGTAGAGAAGAGAAGAGCAAGGAGATGGACTATAAAACCTCAAGGCTAGCCCTCATTAACTCACTTCCTAACAGCTAGCTGGGAATCAAATATTCAAATACATGAGCCTTGGGGGAAAGGGCGATTACATTCAAACCAATACAACATGTAACATAAATTTCCCTTCTCTATGCATGCCATACAGTTTTCTTTAACAGTGTTCCAGTAAGTAACAAAACTTTGCCTTCCAAATTAATAATGAAAAGGTCAAAATACAAGTATAACGGAAAAATATTCAGCTGACTTTCATATGTATTTACCAAGTACTTTCTTATATAACATAACAAAATACATGTTGTAGAAGGCACAAAGATCATCAAAACATGGTGGTTGTTCTAAAGAACATTATAGAGTAGGAAGAGGTTACAGGGATTATGATAATGCCAAAGAAAATGTAGTGAGTGCTGTCACAGCAGCCATACCAAGATGTACATATATATGCTTTCCATATATTACACATGCTGCTAGCTCTTCACAATGTCATAAGCAGGACAGATATTAAATGTAACTTGAAAATCAGTTACCTAAGGCTTCAAAGGTCAAATGCCCAAAGTCACAAGTCAGTGGGTACATATTTAAATGCCTGACCCATAGCAGAGACAAAGTTAGTCCCATAGAATTGACTTTCTTCATCTGCTGGGTACTACTGTGGAATATGGTAAATAAAACAAATGATTCCTCTCTACCTTTATGGAACAAAAATGGGATCCAAACTGTAAACTTGTGTTTCTAACTAGATATTCTGTTACTTTTATTAATTAGGTTCGCAGATTCTCTGAGGCATTCTTTTGTTTTGAACATCCAAGAGAAGCTGCCATTGCATACCAAGAACTTCAGTAAGTAACAATACCCAAAAGATGTCTGTCTCAGAATTTATTAATGACAGACTTTATGGTGTTTTAAGTGGAAGAAATTGGAAGAACTTAAAGTTCACAAATCTGTAATCAGATTGGGTTTAATTTTATGAATCACTTCATGAAGGGTCCCCTTCTTTACATGAATGGGCATGGTAGACTAGTCCTGTGCCCCCTTCATCAGATATATTTCAGCTTTGATCATCCCATATATCTCTTAGCTCAGGACTTCCACTTTGCCTTCTTGTATTGTATATTTTCCCAGAGCAGAATCTCTCACATTCACTGTTTTTTATTACAGATTATCACAGCTAGCCTGACTGATATTATCTTCTTTCATGTAAATAATTTATGGTTTAGATATCCAGAATAAATGCCTTTTATCTTTCCTGCTGAGAATATTTGGATCAGGTTTTCTTTTACTTTAAAGCATAGTTTTAAGGCATTACCTTGAACAAAAGAAGGCAACCTCAGTTGAATATTATATGACTTTATGTGCATGAAGTTCTATACCAAGTAAAGCTAAGGTAAAAAAATGTCAAAAAGGTGGTCAGGAAAATTATAAAGATGTAAGGAAACTGACTAGATGGCAGTGTTCTAGGTTGGGTATTCATTGTTAAAATCATATAGGTAAGAGTTACCTACTTCAGTACTTATACATTGTACATCCTAAAAGTGCCTATAAGTAGTAAGTGTGGGTAAGGTATATAAGGAATGCTGAGATACAGATGAATCAAGAAGGACAGGTGTTAACTGTTGAGGCTAACTGATGGTTGTATGGAGTTTTTATATTATCCTATTACTATTTATTTTGATTTCTTTGAAATTTTCCATAAGAAAAGTATTTTTCACAACTATTTTGTATTAGGAAATTATGTACTGTATTTTAAATAGCTATTATTAGTACTTGTTAATACGTACTAGTAAACTAACTTGCTGCAATGGAGCACACTTTTCACAGTGTTCTCATCAAGTAATTACTAGGCATTAGACTTGGTTTTTCTACTGTTTTCTTGTTGGAGCAAATTTAGAACCTCAGACAATAAGCATAGACACTCACCTTGAAAGAGCGTATTAGAAAATATAATAGAAATTAAATAATTGATCAATAGCTATAATTTTATTTGTCAATAATTTAATGTCAGGAAATCATCATTTTATCAGTTTTTAACCTTTCACCAAGAATC